>NC_092783.1:30748425-31104966 GCF_047496795.1 Chiloscyllium punctatum
GCAATTCTCACTGAGCAAGATCGAGACGGAAAGCACGTTGACGAGCCCTTGTCTTCAAGTGGTGAATGAACTGTACCTGTGCACTCAGCGCCCAACCGCGCGCGCTGTGGCGCCATGGCTTAGATGGTTAAAGCGCCTGTCTAGTAAACAGGAGATCCTGGGTTCGAATCCCAGTGGTGCCTGCTTGCTGTGCCAACAGTGCGCACTTGCATCTTCTTACCACAGTTGTGTTGCTGGTCAGACAGCTCAACGTTCTGTTGCAGCCTGTTATGATTTGGCGATCCTGCATCTCGTTCCAGCAGTAGTGTCACTCTTCGTTCTACCTGCAATTTCGTGCCGCTGTTCCACACGCGCTCCTGCTTCTCATTCGCTTTTATTCTCCCACCTTCATTCCCAGTTTGGTGGGAATAACGACGTGAGGTGGAGACACTGCTGACTTACCAGGGAATGCTGTGGCAAACGCGCGCGCGCACACACTCCACGAGCTGATCATCACCCTCATTCTCTGCCGTCACCTTTCATTCATTTTACGCCAACGGAAAATACATCCTCCTTCTCCTAGAGTTGGAGTGCAGTTGTCTTTTCTTTTTCTGCTGAAGGAGGAAAAGAGAAAACATTGCTGCTGAAGGTGGATATGGAGTGAAGGACAGTCACCAGCGTGTGTACAAGTCAGTTGGCAAGGTTTCCTGTCAGCGTCACAGGGCGGGATCCCTGTTTAGGAATCCGACTTTGCATCGTCCAAACCTGGATACAGCTCCCAGTCTGGTAATGAAGATTTATTTCTCTAATTGTGAATTATCCGATTGAAAACGAATTCCTAGTTACGCACAGAATACACCCGCTGATCCTGCCAGAGTCAGCCCAGTGATTGTTTGCATTCATCTAGAAGGGCAAAGGCAGCAGATACACCGGTAAACTAGCTCCGCGAATCCCCCTCCTATCATCTCAGCTTTCTGAGTTGTAAAGATCTCGTTGTAGCTTCGCTAGCGCTGGATCAAAGTCCTGGAACCCCTTCCCTAGCAGCCTCATGGCTGGAGCTCCGTGCTGAGGAGTTCAAGGGTTCAGGAAAGTAACTCATCCCCCTGATCTGTCGGGTAATCAGGGATGGGCAGTAAATCCTACCCTGGATGAGTGGCGCTGGAAGAGCACAACAGTTCAGGCAGGCATCCAAGGAGCAGCGAAATCGACGTTTCGGGCAAAAGCCTACCCCATCGAGTGACGCCGATCTCCCAGGAATCCGTTTCAAAAAGGGGCAGGTCCTAAACGGACACCTGCTATCGGTCGGAAATAGGTTGAGAACGGCAGCGAGGGAGTGTAATAAAAGTGAAAGACAATGCCGACCGCGAGGCATGAGGCAGGAAGTGAGTGTAGAGCTGGTGGTACAAAGCTCATAGTTGGTGCTAATGGGTCACCCTTTACTGCTCACTGTTTACACTGACTCACACACCACTCCTGGTCAGTTCATTTCAGTGACACTTTTCCCCTTGGTGTGAGGTTCCCTCTGGAGCGTAATAACGCCCTTAATGGGCCCAGAGAGGATGACACATCCTCCTTATCCTGTCAGTTTAAAGAGGTGAAAACATCGAATTCAAGAGCAGGTTGTGTTTTTCCGTGCCGTTTGCGTGGAGAATGTTGAGTCGTGAACTCTCTCTTCTTTGCAATTCTCACTGAGCAAGATCGAGACGGAAAGCACGTTGACGAGCCCTTGTCTTCAAGTGGTGAATGAACTGTACCTGTGCACTCAGCGCCCAACCGCGCGCGCTGTGGCGCCATGGCTTAGATGGTTAAAGCGCCTGTCTAGTAAACAGGAGATCCTGGGTTCGAATCCCAGTGGTGCCTGCTTGCTGTGCCAACAGTGCGCACTTGCATCTTCTTACCACAGTTGTGTTGCTGGTCAGACAGCTCAACGTTCTGTTGCAGCCTGTTATGATTTGGCGATCCTGCATCTCGTTCCAGCAGTAGTGTCACTCTTCGTTCTACCTGCAATTTCGTGCCGCTGTTCCACACGCGCTCCTGCTTCTCATTCGCTTTTATTCTCCCACCTTCATTCCCAGTTTGGTGGGAATAACGACGTGAGGTGGAGACACTGCTGACTTACCAGGGAATGCTGTGGCAAACGCGCGCGCGCACACACTCCACGAGCTGATCATCACCCTCATTCTCTGCCGTCACCTTTCATTCATTTTACGCCAACGGAAAATACATCCTCCTTCTCCTAGAGTTGGAGTGCAGTTGTCTTTTCTTTTTCTGCTGAAGGAGGAAAAGAGAAAACATTGCTGCTGAAGGTGGATATGGAGTGAAGGACAGTCACCAGCGTGTGTACAAGTCAGTTGGCAAGGTTTCCTGTCAGCGTCACAGGGCGGGATCCCTGTTTAGGAATCCGACTTTGCATCGTCCAAACCTGGATACAGCTCCCAGTCTGGTAATGAAGATTTATTTCTCTAATTGTGAATTATCCGATTGAAAACGAATTCCTAGTTACGCACAGAATACACCCGCTGATCCTGCCAGAGTCAGCCCAGTGATTGTTTGCATTCATCTAGAAGGGCAAAGGCAGCAGATACACCGGTAAACTAGCTCCGCGAATCCCCCTCCTATCATCTCAGCTTTCTGAGTTGTAAAGATCTCGTTGTAGCTTCGCTAGCGCTGGATCAAAGTCCTGGAACCCCTTCCCTAGCAGCCTCATGGCTGGAGCTCCGTGCTGAGGAGTTCAAGGGTTCAGGAAAGTAACTCATCCCCCTGATCTGTCGGGTAATCAGGGATGGGCAGTAAATCCTACCCTGGATGAGTGGCGCTGGAAGAGCACAACAGTTCAGGCAGGCATCCAAGGAGCAGCGAAATCGACGTTTCGGGCAAAAGCCTACCCCATCGAGTGACGCCGATCTCCCAGGAATCCGTTTCAAAAAGGGGCAGGTCCTAAACGGACACCTGCTATCGGTCGGAAATAGGTTGAGAACGGCAGCGAGGGAGTGTAATAAAAGTGAAAGACAATGCCGACCGCGAGGCATGAGGCAGGAAGTGAGTGTAGAGCTGGTGGTACAAAGCTCATAGTTGGTGCTAATGGGTCACCCTTTACTGCTCACTGTTTACACTGACTCACACACCACTCCTGGTCAGTTCATTTCAGTGACACTTTTCCCCTTGGTGTGAGGTTCCCTCTGGAGCGTAATAACGCCCTTAATGGGCCCAGAGAGGATGACACATCCTCCTTATCCTGTCAGTTTAAAGAGGTGAAAACATCGAATTCAAGAGCAGGTTGTGTTTTTCCGTGCCGTTTGCGTGGAGAATGTTGAGTCGTGAACTCTCTCTTCTTTGCAATTCTCACTGAGCAAGATCGAGACGGAAAGCACGTTGACGAGCCCTTGTCTTCAAGTGGTGAATGAACTGTACCTGTGCACTCAGCGCCCAACCGCGCACGCTGTGGCGCCATGGCTTAGATGGTTAAAGCGCCTGTCTAGTAAACAGGAGATCCTGGGTTCGAATCCCAGTGGTGCCTGCTTGCTGTGTCAAAAGTGCGCACTTGCATCTTCTTACCAGAGTTGTGTTGCTGGTCAGACAGCTCAACTTTCTGTTGCAGCCTGTTATGATTTGGCGATCCTGCATCTCGTTCCAGCAGTAGTGTCACTCTTCGTTCTACCTGCAATTTCGTGCCGCTGTTCCACACGCGCTCCTGCTTCTCATTCGCTTTTATTCTCCCACCTTCATTCCCAGTTTGGTGGGAATAACGACGTGAGGTGGAGACACTGCTGACTTACCAGGGAATGCTGTGGCAAACGCGCGCGCGCACACACTCCACGAGCTGATCATCACCCTCATTCTCTGCCGTCACCGTTCATTCATTTTACGCCAACGGAAAATAAATCCTCCTTCTCCTAGAGTTGGAGTGCAGTTGTCTTTTCTTTTTCTGCTGAAGGAGGAAAAGAGAAAACATTGCTGCTGAAGGTGGATATGGAGTGAAGGACAGTCACCAGCGTGTGTACAAGTCAGTTGGCAAGGTTTCCTGTCAGCGTCACAGGGCGGGATCCCTGTTTAGGAATCCGACTTTGCATCGTCCAGACCTGGATACAGCTCCCAGTCTGGTAATGAAGATTTATTTCTCTAATTGTGAATTATCCGATTGAAAACGAATTCCTAGTTACGCACAGAATACACCCGCTGATCCTGCCAGAGTCAGCCCAGTGATTGTTTGCATTCATCTAGAAGGGCAAAGGCAGCAGATACACCGGTAAACTAGCTCCGCGAATCCCCCTCCGATCATCTCAGCTTTCTGAGTTGTAAAGATCTCGTTGTAGCTTCGCTAGCGCTGGATCAAAGTCCTGGAACCCCCTCCCTAGCAGCCTCATGGCTGGAGCTCCGTGCTGAGGAGTTCAAGGGTTCAGGAAAGTAACTCATCCCCCTGATCTGTCGGGTAATCAGGGATGGGCAGTAAATCCTACCCTGGATGAGTGGCGCTGGAAGAGCACAACAGTTCAGGCAGGCATCCAAGGAGCAGCGAAATCGACGTTTCGGGCAAAAGCCTACCCCATCGAGTGACGCCGATCTCCCAGGAATCCGTTTCAAAAAGGGGCAGGTCCTAAACGGACACCTGCTATCGGTCGGAAATAGGTTGAGAACGGCAGCGAGGGAGTGTAATAAAAGTGAAAGACAATGCCGACCGCGAGGCATGAGGCAGGAAGTGAGTGTAGAGCTGGTGGTACAAAGCTCAGAGTTGGTGCTAATGGGTCACCCTTTACTGCTCACTGTTTACACTGACTCACACACCACTCCTGGTCAGTTCATTTCAGTGACACTTTTCCCCTTGGTGTGAGGTTCCCTCTGGAGCGTAATAACGCCCTTAATGGGCCCAGAGAGGATGACACATCCTCTTTATCCTGTCAGTTTAAAGAGGTGAAAACATCGAATTCAAGAGCAGGTTGTGTTTTTCCGTGCCGTTTGCGTGGAGAATGTTGAGTCGTGAACTCTCTCTTCTTTGCAATTCTCACTGAGTAAGATCGAGACGGAAAGCACGTTGACGAGCCCTTGTCTTCAAGTGGTGAATAAACTGTACCTGTGCACACAGCGCCCAGCCGCGCGCGCGCTGTGGCGCCATGGCTTAGATGGTTAAAGCGCCTGTCTAGTAAACAGGAGATCCTGGGTTCGAATCCCAGTGGTGCCTGCTTGCTGTGCCAACAGTGCGCACTTGCATCTTCTTACCACAGTTGTGTTGCTGGTCAGACAGCTCAACGTTCTGTTGCAGCCTGTTATGATTTGGCGATCCTGCATCTCGTTCCAGCAGACATGTCACTCTTTGTTCTACCTGCAATTTCGTGCCGCTGTTCCACACGCGCTCCTGCTTCTCATTCGCTTTTATTCTCCCACCTTCATTCCCAGTTTGGTGGGAATAACGACGTGAGGTGGAGACACTGCTGACTTACCAGGGAATGCTGTGGCAAACGCGCGCGCGCACACACTCCACGAGCTGATCATCACCCTCATTCTCTGCCGTCACCGTTCATTCATTTTACGCCAACGGAAAATAAATCCTCCTTCTCCTAGAGTTGGAGTGCAGTTGTCTTTTCTTTTTCTGCTGAAGGAGGAAAAGAGAAAACATTGCTGCTGAAGGTGGATATGGAGTGAAGGACAGTCACCAGCGTGTGTACAAGTCAGTTGGCAAGGTTTCCTGTCAGCGTCACAGGGCGGGATCCCTGTTTAGGAATCCGACTTTGCATCGTCCAGACCTGGATACAGCTCCCAGTCTGGTAATGAAGATTTATTTCTCTAATTGTGAATTATCCGATTGAAAACGAATTCCTAGTTACGCACAGAATACACCCGCTGATCCTGCCAGAGTCAGCCCAGTGATTGTTTGCATTCATCTAGAAGGGCAAAGGCAGCAGATACACCGGTAAACTAGCTCCGCGAATCCCCCTCCTATCATCCCAGCTTTCTGAGTTGTAAAGATCTCGTTGTAGCTTCGCTAGCGCTGGATCAAAGTCCTGGAACCCCTTCCCTAGCAGCCTCATGGCTGGAGCTCCGTGCTGAGGAGTTCAAGGGTTCAGCAAAGTAACTCATCCCCCTGATCTGTCGGGTAATCAGGGATGGGCAGTAAATCCTACCCTGGATGAGTGGCGCTGGAAGAGCACAACAGTTCAGGCAGGCATCCAAGGAGCAGCGAAATCGACGTTTCGGGCAAAAGCCTACCCCATCGAGTGACGCCGATCTCCCAGGAATCCGTTTCAAAAAGGGGCAGGTCCTAAACGGACACCTGCTATCGGTCGGAAATAGGTTGAGAACGGCAGCGAGGGAGTGTAATAAAAGTGAAAGACAATGCCGACCGCGAGGCATGAGGCAGGAAGTGAGTGTAGAGCTGGTGGTACAAAGCTCAGAGTTGGTGCTAATGGGTCACCCTTTACTGCTCACTGTTTACACTGACTCACACACCACTCCTGGTCAGTTCATTTCAGTGACACTTTTCCCCTTGGTGTGAGGTTCCCTCTGGAGCGTAATAACGCCCTTAATGGGCCCAGAGAGGATGACACATCCTCTTTATCCTGTCAGTTTAAAGAGGTGAAAACATCGAATTCAAGAGCAGGTTGTGTTTTTCCGTGCCGTTTGCGTGGAGAATGTTGAGTCGTGAACTCTCTCTTCTTTGCAATTCTCACTGAGCAAGATCGAGACGGAAAGCACGTTGACGAGCCCTTGTCTTCAAGTGGTGAATGAACTGTACCTGTGCACTCAGCGCCCAGCCGCGCGCGCACTGTGGCGCCATGGCTTAGATGGTTAAAGCGCCTGTCTAGTAAACAGGAGATCCTGGGTTCGAATCCCAGTGGTGCCTGCTTGCTGTGCCAACAGTGCGCACTTGCATCTTCTTACCACGGTTGTGTTGCTGGTCAGACAGCTCAACGTTCTGTTGCAGCCTGTTATGATTTGGCGATCCTGCATCTCGTTCCAGCAGTCATGTCACTCTTCGTTCTACCTGCAATTTCGTGCCGCTGTTCCACACGCGCTCCTGCTTCTCATTCGCTTTTATTCTCCCACCTTCATTCCCAGTTTGGTGGGAATAACGACGTGAGGTGGAGACACTGCTGACTTACCAGGGAATGCTGTGGCAAACGCGCGCGCGCACACACTCCACGAGCTGATCATCACCCTCATTCTCTGCCGTCACCGTTCATTCATTTTACGCCAACGGAAAATAGATCCTCCTTCTCCTAGAGTTGGAGTGCAGTTGTCTTTTCTTTTTCTGCTGAAGGAGGAAAAGAGAAAACATTGCTGCTGAAGGTGGATATGGAGTGAAGGACAGTCACCAGCGTGTGTACAAGTCAGTTGGCAAGGTTTCCTGTCAGCGTCACAGGGCGGGATCCCTGTTTAGGAATCCGACTTTGCATCGTCCAGACCTGGATACAGCTCCCAGTCTGGTAATGAAGATTTATTTCTCTAATTGTGAATTATCCGATTGAAAACGAATTCCTAGTTACGCACAGAATACACCCGCTGATCCTGCCAGAGTCAGCCCAGTGATTGTTTGCATTCATCTAGAAGGGCAAAGGCAGCAGATACACCGGTAAACTAGCTCCGCGAATCCCCCTCCTATCATCTCAGCTTTCTGAGTTGTAAAGATCTCGTTGTAGCTTCGCTAGCGCTGGATCAAAGTCCTGGAACCCCTTCCCTAGCAGCCTCATGGCTGGAGCTCCGTGCTGAGGAGTTCAAGGGTTCAGGAAAGTAACTCATCCCCCTGATCTGTCGGGTAATCAGGGATGGGCAGTAAATCCTACCCTGGATGAGTGGCGCTGGAAGAGCACAACAGTTCAGGCAGGCATCCAAGGAGCAGCGAAATCGACGTTTCGGGCAAAAGCCTACCCCATCGAGTGACGCCGATCTCCCAGGAATCCGTTTCAAAAAGGGGCAGGTCCTAAACGGACACCTGCTATCGGTCGGAAATAGGTTGAGAACGGCAGCGAGGGAGTGTAATAAAAGTGAAAGACAATGCCGACCGCGAGGCATGAGGCAGGAAGTGAGTGTAGAGCTGGTGGTACAAAGCTCAGAGTTGGTGCTAATGGGTCACCCTTTACTGCTCACTGTTTACACTGACTCACACACCACTCCTGGTCAGTTCATTTCAGTGACACTTTTCCCCTTGGTCTGAGGTTCCCTCTGGAGCGTAATAACGCCCTTAATGGGCCCAGAGAGGATGACACATCCTCTTTATCCTGTCAGTTTAAAGAGGTGAAAACATCGAATTCAAGAGCAGGTTGTGTTTTTCCGTGCCGTTTGCGTGGAGAATGTTGAGTCGTGAACTCTCTCTTCTTTGCAATTCTCACTGAGCAAGATCGAGACGGAAAGCACGTTGACGAGCCCTTGTCTTCAAGTGGTGAATGAACTGTACCTGTGCACTCAGCGCCCAGCCGCGCGCGCTGTGGCGCCATGGCTTAGATGGTTAAAGCACCTGTCTAGTAAACAGGAGATCCTGGGTTCGAATCCCAGTGGTGCCTGCTTGCTGTGCCAACAGTGCGCACTTGCATCTTCTTACCACAGTTGTGTTGCTGGTCAGACAGCTCAACGTTCTGTTGCAGCCTGTTATGATTTGGCGATCCTGCATCTCGTTCCAGCAGTAGTGTCACTCTTCGTTCTACCTGCAATTTCGTGCCGCTGTTCCACACGCGCTCCTGCTTCTCATTCGCTTTTATTCTCCCACCTTCATTCCCAGTTTGGTGGGAATAACGACGTGAGGTGGAGACACTGCTGACTTACCAGGGAATGCTGTGGCAAACGCGCGCGCGCACACACTCCACGAGCTGATCATCACCCTCATTCTCTGCCGTCACCGTTCATTCATTTTACGCCAACGGAAAATAAATCCTCCTTCTCCTAGAGTTGGAGTGCAGTTGTCTTTTCTTTTTCTGCTGAAGGAGGAAAAGAGAAAACATTGCTGCTGAAGGTGGATATGGAGTGAAGGACAGTCACCAGCGTGTGTACAAGTCAGTTGGCAAGGTTTCCTGTCAGCGTCACAGGGCGGGATCCCTGTTTAGGAATCCGACTTTGCATCGTCCAGACCTGGATACAGCTCCCAGTCTGGTAATGAAGATTTATTTCTCTAATTGTGAATTATCCGATTGAAAACGAATTCCTAGTTACGCACAGAATACACCCGCTGATCCTGCCAGAGTCAGCCCAGTGATTGTTTGCATTCATCTAGAAGGGCAAAGGCAGCAGATACACCGGTAAACTAGCTCCGCGAATCCCCCTCCTATCATCCCAGCTTTCTGAGTTGTAAAGATCTCGTTGTAGCTTCGCTAGCGCTGGATCAAAGTCCTGGAACCCCTTCCCTAGCAGCCTCATGGCTGGAGCTCCGTGCTGAGGAGTTCAAGGGTTCAGGAAAGTAACTCATCCCCCTGATCTGTCGGGTAATCAGGGATGGGCAGTAAATCCTACCCTGGATGAGTGGCGCTGGAAGAGCACAACAGTTCAGGCAGGCATCCAAGGAGCAGCGAAATCGACGTTTCGGGCAAAAGCCTACCCCATCGAGTGACGCCGATCTCCCAGGAATCCGTTTCAAAAAGGGGCAGGTCCTAAACGGACACCTGCTATCGGTCGGAAATAGGTTGAGAACGGCAGCGAGGGAGTGTAATAAAAGTGAAAGACAATGCCGACCGCGAGGCATGAGGCAGGAAGTGAGTGTAGAGCTGGTGGTACAAAGCTCAGAGTTGGTGCTAATGGGTCACCCTTTACTGCTCACTGTTTACACTGACTCACAAACCACTCCTGGTCAGTTCATTTCAGTGACACTTTTCCCCTTGGTGTGATGTTCCCTCTGGAGCGTAATAACGCCCTTAATGGGCCCAGAGAGGATGACACATCCTCTTTATCCTGTCAGTTTAAAGAGGTGAAAACATCGAATTCAAGAGCAGGTTGTGTTTTTCCGTGCCGTTTGCGTGGAGAATGTTGAGTCGTGAACTCTCTCTTCTTTGCAATTCTCACTGAGCAAGATCGAGACGGAAAGCACGTTGACGAGCCCTTGTCTTCAAGTGGTGAATGAACTGTACCTGTGCACTCAGCGCCCAACCGCGCGCGCTGTGGCGCCATGGCTTAGATGGTTAAAGCGCCTGTCTAGTAAACAGGAGATCCTGGGTTCGAATCCCAGTGGTGCCTGCTTGCTGTGCCAACAGTGCGCACTTGCATCTTCTTACCACAGTTGTGTTGCTGGTCAGACAGCTCAACGTTCTGTTGCAGCCTGTTATGATTTGGCGATCCTGCATCTCGTTCCAGCAGTAGTGTCACTCTTCGTTCTACCTGGAATTTCGTGCCGCTGTTCCACACGCGCTCCTGCTTCTCATTCGCTTTTATTCTCCCACCTTCATTCCCAGTTTGGTGGGAATAACGACGTGAGGTGGAGACACTGCTGACTTACCAGGGAATGCTGTGGCAAACGCGCGCGCGCACACACTCCACGAGCTGATCATCACCCTCATTCTCTGCCGTCACCGTTCATTCATTTTACGCCAACGGAAAATAAATCCTCCTTCTCCTAGAGTTGGAGTGCAGTTGTCTTTTCTTTTTCTGCTGAAGGAGGAAAAGAGAAAACATTGCTGCTGAAGGTGGATATGGAGTGAAGGACAGTCACCAGCGTGTGTACAAGTCAGTTGGCAAGGTTTCCTGTCAGCGTCACAGGGCGGGATCCCTGTTTAGGAATCCGACTTTGCATCGTCCAGACCTGGATACAGCTCCCAGCCTGGTAATGAAGATTTATTTCTCTAATTGTGAATTATCCGATTGAAAACGAATTCCTAGTTACGCACAGAATACACCCGCTGATCCTGCCAGAGTCAGCCCAGTGATTGTTTGCATTCATCTAGAAGGGCAAAGGCAGCAGATACACCGGTAAACTAGCTCCGCGAATCCCCCTCCTATCATCCCAGCTTTCTGAGTTTTAAAGATCTCGTTGTAGCTTCGCTAGCGCTGGATCAAAGTCCTGGAACCCCTTCCCTAGCAGCCTCATGGCTGGAGCTCCGTGCTGAGGAGTTCAAGGGTTCAGGAAAGTAACTCATCCCCCTGATCTGTCGGGTAATCAGGGATGGGCAGTAAATCCTACCCTGGATGAGTGGCGCTGGAAGAGCACAACAGTTCAGGCAGGCATCCAAGGAGCAGCGAAATCGACGTTTCGGGCAAAAGCCTACCCCATCGAGTGACGCCGATCTCCCAGGAATCCGTTTCAAAAAGGGGCAGGTCCTAAACGGACACCTGCTATCGGTCGGAAATAGGTTGAGAACGGCAGCGAGGGAGTGTAATAAAAGTGAAAGACAATGCCGACCGCGAGGCATGAGGCAGGAAGTGAGTGTAGAGCTGGTGGTACAAAGCTCAGAGTTGGTGCTAATGGGTCACCCTTTACTGCTCACTGTTTACACTGACTCACACACCACTCCTGGTCAGTTCATTTCAGTGACACTTTTCCCCTTGGTGTGAGGTTCCCTCTGGAGCGTAATAACGCCCTTAATGGGCCCAGAGAGGATGACACATCCTCTTTATCCTGTCAGTTTAAAGAGGTGAAAACATCGAATTCAAGAGCAGGTTGTGTTTTTCCGTGCCGTTTGCGTGGAGAATGTTGAGTCGTGAACTCTCTCTTCTTTGCAATTCTCACTGAGCAAGATCGAGACGGAAAGCACGTTGACGAGCCCTTGTCTTCAAGTGGTGAATGAACTGTACCTGTGCACTCAGCGCCCAACCGTGCACGCTGTGGCGCCATGGCTTAGATGGTTAAAGCGCCTGTCTAGTAAACAGGAGATCCTGGGTTCGAATCCCAGTGGTGCCTGCTTGCTGTGCCAACAGTGCGCACTTGCATCTTCTTACCACAGTTGTGTTGCTGGTCAGACAGCTCAACGTTCTGTTGCAGCCTGTTATGATTTGGCGATCCTGCATCTCGTTCCAGCAGTAGTGTCACTCTTCGTTCTACCTGCAATTTCGTGCCGCTGTTCCACACGCGCTCCTGCTTCTCATTCGCTTTTATTCTCCCACCTTCATTCCCAGTTTGGTGGGAATAACGACGTGAGGTGGAGACACTGCTGACTTACCAGGGAATGCTGTGGCAAACGCGCGCGCGCACACACTCCACGAGCTGATCATCACCCTCATTCTCTGCCGTCACCGTTCATTCATTTTACGCCAACGGAAAATAGATCCTCCTTCTCCTAGAGTTGGAGTGCAGTTGTCTTTTCTTTTTCTGCTGAAGGAGGAAAAGAGAAAACATTGCTGCTGAAGGTGGATATGGAGTGAAGGACAGTCACCAGCGTGTGTACAAGTCAGTTGGCAAGGTTTCCTGTCAGCGTCACCGGGCGGGATCCCTGTTTAGGAATCCGACTTTGCATCGTCCAGACCTGGATACAGCTCCCAGTCTGGTAATGAAGATTTATTTCTCTAATTGTGAATTATCCGATTGAAAACGAATTCCTAGTTACGCACAGAATACACCCGCTGATCCTGCCAGAGTCAGCCCAGTGATTGTTTGCATTCATCTAGAAGGGCAAAGGCAGCAGATACACCGGTAAACTAGCTCCGCGAATCCCCCTCCTATCATCCCAGCTTTCTGAGTTGTAAAGATCTCGTTGTAGCTTCGCTAGCGCTGGATCAAAGTCCTGGAACCCCTTCCCTAGCAGCCTCATGGCTGGAGCTCCGTGCTGAGGAGTTCAAGGGTTCAGGAAAGTAACTCATCCCCCTGATCTGTCGGGTAATCAGGGATGGGCAGTAAATCCTACCCTGGATGAGTGGCGCTGGAAGAGCACAACAGTTCAGGCAGGCATCCAAGGAGCAGCGAAATCGACGTTTCGGGCAAAAGCCTACCCCATCGAGTGACGCCGATCTCCCAGGAATCCGTTTCAAAAAGGGGCAGGTCCTAAACGGACACCTGCTATCGGTCGGAAATAGGTTGAGAACGGCAGCGAGGGAGTGTAATAAAAGTGAAAGACAATGCCGACCGCGAGGCATGAGGCAGGAAGTGAGTGTAGAGCTGGTGGTACAAAGCTCAGAGTTGGTGCTAATGGGTCACCCTTTACTGCTCACTGTTTACACTGACTCACACACCACTCCTGGTCAGTTCATTTCAGTGACACTTTTCCCCTTGGTGTGAGGTTCCCTCTGGAGCGTAATAACGCCCTTAATGGGCCCAGAGAGGATGACACATCCTCTTTATCCTGTCAGTTTAAAGAGGTGAAAACATCGAATTCAAGAGCAGGTTGTGTTTTTCCGTGCCGTTTGCGTGGAGAATGTTGAGTCGTGAACTCTCTCTTCTTTGCAATTCTCACTGAGCAAGATCGAGACGGAAAGCACGTTGACGAGCCCTTGTCTTCAAGTGGTGAATGAACTGTACCTGTGCACTCAGCGCCCAACCGCGCGCGCTGTGGCGCCATGGCTTAGATGGTTAACGCGCCTGTCTAGTAAACAGGAGATCCTGGGTTCGAATCCCAGTGGTGCCTGCTTGCTGTGTCAAAAGTGCGCACTTGCATCTTCTTACCAGAGTTGTGTTGCTGGTCAGACAGCTCAACTTTCTGTTGCAGCCTGTTATGATTTGGCGATCCTGCATCTCGTTCCAGCAGTAGTGTCACTCTTCGTTCTACCTGCAATTTCGTGCCGCTGTTCCACACGCGCTCCTGCTTCTCATTCGCTTTTATTCTCCCACCTTCATTCCCAGTTTGGTGGGAATAACGACGTGAGGTGGAGACACTGCTGACTTACCAGGGAATGCTGTGGCAAACGCGCGCGCGCACACACTCCACGAGCTGATCATCACCCTCATTCTCTGCCGTCACCGTTCATTCATTTTACGTCAACGGAAAATAGATCCTCCTTCTCCTAGAGTTGGAGTGCAGTTGTCTTTTCTTTTTCTGCTGAAGGAGGAAAAGAGAAAACATTGCTGCTGAAGGTGGATATGGAGTGAAGGACAGTCACCAGCGTGTGTACAAGTCAGTTGGCAAGGTTTCCTGTCAGCGTCACAGGGCGGGATCCCTGTTTAGGAATCCGACTTTGCATCGTCCAGACCTGGATACAGCTCCCAGTCTGGTAATGAAGATTTATTTCTCTAATTGTGAATTATCCGATTGAAAACGAATTCCTAGTTACGCACAGAATACACCCGCTGATCCTGCCAGAGTCAGCCCAGTGATTGTTTGCATTCATCTAGAAGGGCAAAGGCAGCAGATACACCGGTAAACTAGCTCCGCGAATCCCCCTCCTATCATCCCAGCTTTCTGAGTTGTAAAGATCTCGTTGTAGCTTCGCTAGCGCTGGATCAAAGTCCTGGAACCCCTTCCCTAGCAGCCTCATGGCTGGAGCTCCGTGCTGAGGAGTTCAAGGGTTCAGGAAAGTAACTCATCCCCCTGATCTGTCGGGTAATCAGGGATGGGCAGTAAATCCTACCCTGGATGAGTGGCGCTGGAAGAGCACAACAGTTCAGGCAGGCATCCAAGGAGCAGCGAAATCGACGTTTCGGGCAAAAGCCTAACCCATCGAGTGACGCCGATCTCCCAGGAATCCGTTTCAAAAAGGGGCAGGTCCTAAAAGGACACCTGCTATCGGTCGGAAATAGGTTGAGAACGGCAGCGAGGGAGTGTAATAAAAGTGAAAGACAATGCCGACCGCGAGGCATGAGGCAGGAAGTGAGTGTAGAGCTGGTGGTACAAAGCTCAGAGTTGGTGCTAATGGGTCACCCTTTACTGCTCACTGTTTACACTGACTCACACACCACTCCTGGTCAGTTCATTTCAGTGACACTTTTCCCCTTGGTGTGAGGTTCCCTCTGGAGCGTAATAACGCCCTTAATGGGCCCAGAGAGGATGACACATCCTCTTTATCCTGTCAGTTTAAAGAGGTGAAAACATCGAATTCAAGAGCAGGTTGTGTTTTTCCGTGCCGTTTGCGTGGAGAATGTTGAGTCGTGAACTCTCTCTTCTTTGCAATTCTCACTGAGCAAGATCGAGACGGAAAGCACGTTGACGAGCCCTTGTCTTCAAGTGGTGAATGAACTGTACCTGTGCACTCAGCGCCCAACCGCACGCGCTGTGGCGCCATGGCTTAGATGGTTAATGCACCTATCTAGTAAACAGGAGATCCTGGGTTCGAATCCCAGTGGTGCCTGCTTGCTGTGTCAAAAGTGCGCACTTGCATCTTCTTACCAGAGTTGTGTTGCTGGTCAGACAGCTCAACGTTCTGTTGCAGCCTGTTATGATTTGGCGATCCTGCATCTCGTTCCAGCAGTAGTGTCACTCTTCGTTCTACCTGCAATTTCGTGCCGCTGTTCCACACGCGCTCCTGCTTCTCATTCGCTTTTATTCTCCCACCTTCATTCCCAGTTTGGTGGGAATAACGACGTGAGGTGGAGACACTGCTGACTTACCAGGGAATGCTGTGGCAAACGCGCGCGCGCACACACTCCACGAGCTGATCATCACCCTCATTCTCTGCCGTCACCGTTCATTCATTTTACGCCAACGGAAAATAGATCCTCCTTCTCCTAGAGTTGGAGTGCAGTTGTCTTTTCTTTTTCTGCTGAAGGAGGAAAAGAGAAAACATTGCTGCTGAAGGTGGATATGGAGTGAAGGACAGTCACCAGCGTGTGTACAAGTCAGTTGGCAAGGTTTCCTGTCAGCGTCACAGGGCGGGATCCCTGTTTAGGAATCCGACTTTGCATCGTCCAGACCTGGATACAGCTCCCAGTCTGGTAATGAAGATTTATTTCTCTAATTGTGAATTATCCGATTGAAAACGAATTCCTAGTTACGCACAGAATACACCCGCTGATCCTGCCAGAGTCAGCCCAGTGATTGTTTGCATTCATCTAGAAGGGCAAAGGCAGCAGATACACCGGTAAACTAGCTCCGCGAATCCCCCTCCTATCATCTCAGCTTTCTGAGTTGTAAAGATCTCGTTGTAGCTTCGCTAGCGCTGGATCAAAGTCCTGGAACCTCTTCCCTAGCAGCCTCATGGCTGGAGCTCCGTGCTGAGGAGTTCAAGGGTTCAGGAAAGTAACTCATCCCCCTGATCTGTCGGGTAATCAGGGATGGGCAGTAAATCCTACCCTGGATGAGTGGCGCTGGAAGAGCACAACAGTTCAGGCAGGCATCCAAGGAGCAGCGAAATCGACGTTTCGGGCAAAAGCCTACCCCATCGAGTGACGCCGATCTCCCAGGAATCCGTTTCAAAAAGGGGCAGGTCCTAAACGGACACCTGCTATCGGTCGGAAATAGGTTGAGAACGGCAGCGAGGGAGTGTAATAAAAGTGAAAGACAATGCCGACCGCGAGGCATGAGGCAGGAAGTGAGTGTAGAGCTGGTGGTACAAAGCTCAGAGTTGGTGCTAATGGGTCACCCTTTACTGCTCACTGTTTACACTGACTCACACACCACTCCTGGTCAGTTCATTTCAGTGACACTTTTCCCCTTGGTGTGAGGTTCCCTCTGGAGCGTAATAACGCCCTTAATGGGCCCAGAGAGGATGACACATCCTCTTTATCCTGTCAGTTTAAAGAGGTGAAAACATCGAATTCAAGAGCAGGTTGTGTTTTTCCGTGCCGTTTGCGTGGAGAATGTTGAGTCGTGAACTCTCTCTTCTTTGCAATTCTCACTGAGTAAGATCGAGACGGAAAGCACGTTGACGAGCCCTTGTCTTCAAGTGGTGAATGAACTGTACCTGTGCACTCAGCGCCCAACTGCGCGCGCTGTGGCGCCATGGCTTAGATGGTTAACGCGCCTGTCTAGTAAACAGGAGATCCTGGGTTCGAATCCCAGTGGTGCCTGCTTGCTGTGTCAAAAGTGCGCACTTGCATCTTCTTACCAGAGTTGTGTTGCTGGTCAGACAGCTCAACGTTCTGTTGCAGCCTGTTATGATTTGGCGATCCTGAATCTCGTTCCAGCAGTAGTGTCACTCTTCGTTCTACCTGCAATTTCGTGCCGCTGTTCCACACGCGCTCCTGCTTCTCATTCGCTTTTATTCTCCCACCTTCATTCCCAGTTTGGTGGGAATAACGACGTGAGGTGGAGACACTGCTGACTTACCAGGGAATGCTGTGGCAAACGCGCGCGCGCACACACTCCACGAGCTGATCATCACCCTCATTCTCTGCCGTCACCGTTCATTCATTTTACGCCAACGGAAAATAGATCCTCCTTCTCCTAGAGTTGGAGTGCAGTTGTCTTTTCTTTTTCTGCTGAAGGAGGAAAAGAGAAAACATTGCTGCTGAAGGTGGATATGGAGTGAAGGACAGTCACCAGCGTGTGTACAAGTCAGTTGGCAAGGTTTCCTGTCAGCGTCACAGGGCGGGATCCCTGTTTAGGAATCTGACTTTGCATCGTCCAGACCTGGATACAGCTCCCAGTCTGGTAATGAAGATTTATTTCTCTAATTGTGAATTATCCGATTGAAAACGAATTCCTAGTTACGCACAGAATACACACGTCAGGATCTGCCAGAGTCAGCCCAGTGATTGTTTGCATTCATCTAGAAGGGCAAAGGCAGCAGATACACCGGTAAACTAGCTCCGCGAATCCCCCTCCTATCATCTCAGCTTTCTGAGTTGTAAAGATCTCGTTGTAGCTTCGCTAGCGCTGGATCAAAGTCCTGGAACCCCTTCCCTAGCAGCCTCATGGCTGGAGCTCCGTGCTGAGGAGTTCAAGGGTTCAGGAAAGTAATTCATCCCCCTGATCTGTCGGGTAATCAGGGATGGGCAGTAAATCCTACCCTGGATGAGTGGCGCTGGAAGAGCACAACAGTTCAGGCAGGCATCCAAGGAGCAGCGAAATCGACGTTTCGGGCAAAAGCCTACCCCATCGAGTGACGCCGATCTCCCAGGAATCCGTTTCAAAAAGGGGCAGGTCCTAAACGGACACCTGCTATCGGTCGGAAATAGGTTGAGAACGGCAGCGAGGGAGTGTAATAAAAGTGAAAGACAATGCCGACCGCGAGGCATGAGGCAGGAAGTGAGTGTAGAGCTGGTGGTACAAAGCTCAGAGTTGGTGCTAATGGGTCACCCTTTACTGCTCACTGTTTACACTGACTCACACACCACTCCTGGTCAGTTCATTTCAGTGACACTTTTCCCCTTGGTGTGAGGTTCCCTCTGGAGCGTAATAACGCCCTTAATGGGCCCAGAGAGGATGACACATCCTCTTTATCCTGTCAGTTTAAAGAGGTGAAAACATCGAATTCAAGAGCAGGTTGTGTTTTTCCGTGCCGTTTGCGTGGAGAATGTTGAGTCGTGAACTCTCTCTTCTTTGCAATTCTCACTGAGTAAGATCGAGACGGAAAGCACGTTGACGAGCCCTTGTCTTCAAGTGGTGAATAAACTGTACCTGTGCACTCAGCGCCCAGCCGCGCGCGCTGTGGCGCCATGGCTTAGATGGTTAAAGCGTCTGTCTAGTAAACAGGAGATCCTGGGTTCGAATCCCAGTGGTGCCTGCTTGCTGTGCCAACAGTGCGCACTTGCATCTTCTTACCACAGTTGTGTTGCTGGTCAGACAGCTCAACGTTCTGTTGTAGCCTGTTATGATTTGGCGATCCTGCATCTCGTTCCAGCAGTAGTGTCACTCTTCGTTCTACCTGGAATTTCGTGCCGCTGTTCCACACGTGCTCCTGCTTCTCATTCGCTTTTATTCTCCCACCTTCATTCCCAGTTTGGTGGGAATAACGACGTGAGGTGGAGACACTGCTGACTTACCAGGGAATGCTGTGGCAAACGCGCGCGCGCACACACTCCACGAGCTGATCATCACCCTCATTCTCTGCCGTCACCGTTCATTCATTTTACGCCAACGGAAAATAAATCCTCCTTCTCCTAGAGTTGGAGTGCAGTTGTCTTTTCTTTTTCTGCTGAAGGAGGAAAAGAGAAAACATTGCTGCTGAAGGTGGATATGGAGTGAAGGACAGTCACCAGCGTGTGTACAAGTCAGTTGGCAAGGTTTCCTGTCAGCGTCACAGGGCGGGATCCCTGTTTAGGAATCCGACTTTGCATCGTCCAGACCTGGATACAGCTCCCAGTCTGGTAATGAAGATTTATTTCTCTAATTGTGAATTATCCGATTGAAAACGAATTCCTAGTTACGCACAGAATACACCCGCTGATCCTGCCAGAGTCAGCCCAGTGATTGTTTGCATTCATCTAGAAGGGCAAAGGCAGCAGATACACCGGTAAACTAGCTCCGCGAATCCCCCTCCTATCATCCCAGCTTTCTGAGTTGTAAAGATCTCGTTGTCGCTTCGCTAGCGCTGGATCAAAGTCCTGGAACCCCTTCCCTAGCAGCCTCATGGCTGGAGCTCCGTGCTGAGGAGTTCAAGGGTTCAGCAAAGTAACTCATCCCCCTGATCTGTCGGGTAATCAGGGATGGGCAGTAAATCCTACCCTGGATGAGTGGCGCTGGAAGAGCACAACAGTTCAGGCAGGCATCCAAGGAGCAGCGAAATCGACGTTTCGGGCAAAAGCCTACCCCATCGAGTGACGCCGATCTCCCAGGAATCCGTTTCAAAAAGGGGCAGGTCCTAAACGGACACCTGCTATCGGTCGGAAATAGGTTGAGAACGGCAGCGAGGGAGTGTAATAAAAGTGAAAGACAATGCCGACCGCGAGGCATGAGGCAGGAAGTGAGTGTAGAGCTGGTGGTACAAAGCTCAGAGTTGGTGCTAATGGGTCACCCTTTACTGCTCACTGTTTACACTGACTCACACACCACTCCTGGTCAGTTCATTTCAGTGACACTTTTCCCCTTGGTGTGAGGTTCCCTCTGGAGCGTAATAACGCCCTTAATGGGCCCAGAGAGGATGACACATCCTCTTTATCCTGTCAGTTTAAAGAGGTGAAAACATCGAATTCAAGAGCAGGTTGTGTTTTTCCGTGCCGTTTGCGTGGAGAATGTTGAGTCGTGAACTCTCTCTTCTTTGCAATTCTCACTGAGCAAGATCGAGACGGAAAGCACGTTGACGAGCCCTTGTCTTCAAGTGGTGAATGAACTGTACCTGTGCACTCAGCGCCCAACCGCGTGTGCTGTGGCGCCATGGCTTAGATGGTTAAAGCGCCTGTCTAGTAAACAGGAGATCCTGGGTTCGAATCCCAGTGGTGCCTGCTTGCTGTGTCAAAAGTGCGCACTTGCATCTTCTTACCAGAGTTGTGTTGCTGGTCCGATAGCTCAACTTTCTGTTGCAGCCTGTTATGATTTGGCGATCCTGCATCTCGTTCCAGCAGTAGTGTCACTCTTCGTTCTACCTGCAATTTCGTGCCGCTGTTCCACACGCGCTCCTGCTTCTCATTCGCTTTTATTCTCCCACCTTCATTCCCAGTTTGGTGGGAATAACGACGTGAGGTGGAGACACTGCTGACTTACCAGGGAATGCTGTGGCAAACGCGCGCGCGCACACACTCCACGAGCTGATCATCACCCTCATTCTCTGCCGTCACCGTTCATTCATTTTACGCCAACGGAAAATAGATCCTCCTTCTCCTAGAGTTGGAGTGCAGTTGTCTTTTCTTTTTCTGCTGAAGGAGGAAAAGAGAAAACATTGCTGCTGAAGGTGGATATGGAGTGAAGGACAGTCACCAGCGTGTGTACAAGTCAGTTGGCAAGGTTTCCTGTCAGCGTCACCGGGCGGGATCCCTGTTTAGGAATCCGACTTTGCATCGTCCAGACCTGGATACAGCTCCCAGTCTGGTAATGAAGATTTATTTCTCTAATTGTGAATTATCCGATTGAAAACGAATTCCTAGTTCCGCACAGAATACACCCGCTGATCCTGCCAGAGTCAGCCCAGTGATTGTTTGCATTCATCTAGAAGGGCAAAGGCAGCAGATACACCGGTAAACTAGCTCCGCGAATCCCCCTCCTATCATCTCAGCTTTCTGAGTTGTAAAGATCTCGTTGTAGCTTCGCTAGCGCTGGATCAAAGTCCTGGAACCCCTTCCCTAGCAGCCTCATGGCTGGAGCTCCGTGCTGAGGAGTTCAAGGGTTCAGGAAAGTAACTCATCCCCCTGATCTGTCGGGTAATCAGGGATGGGCAGTAAATCCTACCCTGGATGAGTGGCGCTGGAAGAGCACAACAGTTCAGGCAGGCATCCAAGGAGCAGCGAAATCGACGTTTCGGGCAAAAGCCTACCCCATCGAGTGACGCCGATCTCCCAGGAATCCGTTTCAAAAAGGGGCAGGTCCTAAACGGACACCTGCTATCGGTCGGAAATAGGTTGAGAACGGCAGCGAGGGAGTGTAATAAAAGTGAAAGACAATGCCGACCGCGAGGCATGAGGCAGGAAGTGAGTGTAGAGCTGGTGGTACAAAGCTCAGAGTTGGTGCTAATGGGTCACCCTTTACTGCTCACTGTTTACACTGACTCACACACCACTCCTGGTCAGTTCATTTCAGTGACACTTTTCCCCTTGGTGTGAGGTTCCCTCTGGAGCGTAATAACGCCCTTAATGGGCCCAGAGAGGATGACACATCCTCTTTATCCTGTCAGTTTAAAGAGGTGAAAACATCGAATTCAAGAGCAGGTTGTGTTTTTCCGTGCCGTTTGCGTGGAGAATGTTGAGTCGTGAACTCTCTCTTCTTTGCAATTCTCACTGAGTAAGATCGAGACGGAAAGCACGTTGACGAGCCATTGTCTTCAAGTGGTGAATGAACTGTACCTGTGCACTCAGCGCCCAACCGCGCGCGCTGTGGCGCCATGGCTTAGATGGTTAAAGCGCCTGTCTAGTAAACAGGAGATCCTGGGTTCGAATCCCAGTGGTGCCTGCTTGCTGTGTCAAAAGTGCGCACTTGCATCTTCTTACCAGAGTTGTGTTGCTGGTCAGACAGCTCAACTTTCTGTTGCAGCCTGTTATGATTTGGCGATCCTGCATCTCGTTCCAGCAGTAGTGTCACTCTTCGTTCTACCTGCAATTTCGTGCCGCTGTTCCACACGCGCTCCTGCTTCTCATTCGCTTTTATTCTCCCACCTTCATTCCCAGTTTGGTGGGAATAACGACGTGAGGTGGAGACACTGCTGACTTACCAGGGAATGCTGTGGCAAACGCGCGCGCGCACACACTCCACGAGCTGATCATCACCCTCATTCTCTGCCGTCACCGTTCATTCATTTTACGTCAACGGAAAATAGATCCTCCTTCTCCTAGAGTTGGAGTGCAGTTGTCTTTTCTTTTTCTGCTGAAGGAGGAAAAGAGAAAACATTGCTGCTGAAGGTGGATATGGAGTGAAGGACAGTCACCAGCGTGTGTACAAGTCAGTTGGCAAGGTTTCCTGTCAGCGTCACAGGGCGGGATCCCTGTTTAGGAATCCGACTTTGCATCGTCCAGACCTGGATACAGCTCCCAGTCTGGTAATGAAGATTTATTTCTCTAATTGTGAATTATCCGATTGAAAACGAATTCCTAGTTACGCACAGAATACACCCGCTGATCCTGCCAGAGTCAGCCCAGTGATTGTTTGCATTCATCTAGAAGGGCAAAGGCAGCAGATACACCGGTAAACTAGCTCCGCGAATCCCCCTCCTATCATCCCAGCTTTCTGAGTTGTAAAGATCTCGTTGTAGCTTCGCTAGCGCTGGATCAAAGTCCTGGAACCCCTTCCCTAGCAGCCTCATGGCTGGAGCTCCGTGCTGAGGAGTTCAAGGGTTCAGGAAAGTAACTCATCCCCCTGATCTGTCGGGTAATCAGGGATGGGCAGTAAATCCTACCCTGGATGAGTGGCGCTGGAAGAGCACAACAGTTCAGGCAGGCATCCAAGGAGCAGCGAAATCGACGTTTCGGGCAAAAGCCTAACCCATCGAGTGACGCCGATCTCCCAGGAATCCGTTTCAAAAAGGGGCAGGTCCTAAACGGACACCTGCTATCGGTCGGAAATAGGTTGAGAACGGCAGCGAGGGAGTGTAATAAAAGTGAAAGACAATGCCGACCGCGAGGCATGAGGCAGGAAGTGAGTGTAGAGCTGGTGGTACAAAGCTCAGAGTTGGTGCTAATGGGTCACCCTTTACTGCTCACTGTTTACACTGACTCACACACCACTCCTGGTCAGTTCATTTCAGTGACACTTTTCCCCTTGGTGTGAGGTTCCCTCTGGAGCGTAATAACGCCCTTAATGGGCCCAGAGAGGATGACACATCCTCTTTATCCTGTCAGTTTAAAGAGGTGAAAACATCGAATTCAAGAGCAGGTTGTGTTTTTCCGTGCCGTTTGCGTGGAGAATGTTGAGTCGTGAACTCTCTCTTCTTTGCAATTCTCACTGAGCAAGATCGAGACGGAAAGCACGTTGACGAGCCCTTGTCTTCAAGTGGTGAATGAACTGTACCTGTGCACTCAGCGCCCAACCGCGCGCGCTGTGGCGCCATGGCTTAGATGGTTAATGCGCCTATCTAGTAAACAGGAGATCCTGGGTTCGAATCCCAGTGGTGCCTGCTTGCTGTGTCAAAAGTGCGCACTTGCATCTTCTTACCAGAGTTGTGTTGCTGGTCAGACAGCTCAACGTTCTGTTGCAGCCTGTTATGATTTGGCGATCCTGCATCTCGTTCCAGCAGTAGTGTCACTCTTCGTTCTACCTGCAATTTCGTGCCGCTGTTCCACACGCGCTCCTGCTTCTCATTCGCTTTTATTCTCCCACCTTCATTCCCAGTTTGGTGGGAATAACGACGTGAGGTGGAGACACTGCTGACTTACCAGGGAATGCTGTGGCAAACGCGCGCGCGCACACACTCCACGAGCTGATCATCACCCTCATTCTCTGCCGTCACCGTTCATTCATTTTACGCCAACGGAAAATAGATCCTCCTTCTCCTAGAGTTGGAGTGCAGTTGTCTTTTCTTTTTCTGCTGAAGGAGGAAAAGAGAAAACATTGCTGCTGAAGGTGGATATGGAGTGAAGGACAGTCACCAGCGTGTGTACAAGTCAGTTGGCAAGGTTTCCTGTCAGCGTCACAGGGCGGGATCCCTGTTTAGGAATCCGACTTTGCATCGTCCAGACCTGGATACAGCTCCCAGTCTGGTAATGAAGATTTATTTCTCTAATTGTGAATTATCCGATTGAAAACGAATTCCTAGTTACGCACAGAATACACCCGCTGATCCTGCCAGAGTCAGCCCAGTGATTGTTTGCATTCATCTAGAAGGGCAAAGGCAGCAGATACACCGGTAAACTAGCTCCGCGAATCCCCCTCCTATCATCTCAGCTTTCTGAGTTGTAAAGATCTCGTTGTAGCTTCGCTAGCGCTGGATCAAAATCCTGGAACCTCTTCCCTAGCAGCCTCATGGCTGGAGCTCCGTGCTGAGGAGTTCAAGGGTTCAGGAAAGTAACTCATCCCCCTGATCTGTCGGGTAATCAGGGATGGGCAGTAAATCCTACCCTGGATGAGTGGCGCTGGAAGAGCACAACAGTTCAGGCAGGCATCCAAGGAGCAGCGAAATCGACGTTTCGGGCAAAAGCCTACCCCATCGAGTGACGCCGATCTCCCAGGAATCCGTTTCAAAAAGGGGCAGGTCCTAAACGGACACCTGCTATCGGTCGGAAATAGGTTGAGAACGGCAGCGAGGGAGTGTAATAAAAGTGAAAGACAATGCCGACCGCGAGGCATGAGGCAGGAAGTGAGTGTAGAGCTGGTGGTACAAAGCTCAGAGTTGGTGCTAATGGGTCACCCTTTACTGCTCACTGTTTACACTGACTCACACACCACTCCTGGTCAGTTCATTTCAGTGACACTTTTCCCCTTGGTGTGAGGTTCCCTCTGGAGCGTAATAACGCCCTTAATGGGCCCAGAGAGGATGACACATCCTCTTTATCCTGTCAGTTTAAAGAGGTGAAAACATCGAATTCAAGAGCAGGTTGTGTTTTTCCGTGCCGTTTGCGTGGAGAATGTTGAGTCGTGAACTCTCTCTTCTTTGCAATTCTCACTGAGTAAGATCGAGACGGAAAGCACGTTGACGAGCCCTTGTCTTCAAGTGGTGAATAAACTGTACCTGTGCACTCAGCGCCCAGCCGCGCGCGCTGTGGCGCCATGGCTTAGATGGTTAAAGCGTCTGTCTAGTAAACAGGAGATCCTGGGTTCGAATCCCAGTGGTGCCTGCTTGCTGTGCCAACAGTGCGCACTTGCATCTTCTTACCACAGTTGTGTTGCTGGTCAGACAGCTCAACGTTCTGTTGCAGCCTGTTATGATTTGGCGATCCTGCATCTCGTTCCAGCAGTCGTGTCACTCTTCGTTCTACCTGCAATTTCGTGCCGCTGTTCCACACGCGCTCCTGCTTCTCATTCGCTTTTATTCTCCCACCTTCATTCCCAGTTTGGTGGGAATAACGACGTGAGGTGGAGACACTGCTGACTTACCAGGGAATGCTGTGGCAAACGCGCGCGCGCACACACTCCACGAGCTGATCATCACCCTCATTCTCTGCCGTCACCGTTCATTCATTTTACGCCAACGGAAAATAGATCCTCCTTCTCCTAGAGTTGGAGTGCAGTTGTCTTTTCTTTTTCTGCTGAAGGAGGAAAAGAGAAAACATTGCTGCTGAAGGTGGATATGGAGTGAAGGACAGTCACCAGCGTGTGTACAAGTCAGTTGGCAAGGTTTCCTGTCAGCGTCACAGGGCGGGATCCCTG
The DNA here is from genome assembly GCF_047496795.1 of Chiloscyllium punctatum. Classification (NCBI taxonomy): domain Eukaryota; kingdom Metazoa; phylum Chordata; class Chondrichthyes; order Orectolobiformes; family Hemiscylliidae; genus Chiloscyllium; species Chiloscyllium punctatum. The sequence goes on from NC_092783.1 coordinate 30,774,000, forward strand.
TTTAGGAATCCGACTTTGCATCGTCCAGACCTGGATACAGCTCCCAGTCTGGTAATGAAGATTTATTTCTCTAATTGTGAATTATCCGATTGAAAACGAATTCCTAGTTACGCACAGAATACACCCGCTGATCCTGCCAGAGTCAGCCCAGTGATTGTTTGCATTCATCTAGAAGGGCAAAGGCAGCAGATACACCGGTAAACTAGCTCCGCGAATCCCCCTCCTATCATCTCAGCTTTCTGAGTTGTAAAGATCTCGTTGTAGCTTCGCTAGCGCTGGATCAAAGTCCTGGAACCTCTTCCCTAGCAGCCTCATGGCTGGAGCTCCGTGCTGAGGAGTTCAAGGGTTCAGGAAAGTAACTCATCCCCCTGATCTGTCGGGTAATCAGGGATGGGCAGTAAATCCTACCCTGGATGAGTGGCGCTGGAAGAGCACAACAGTTCAGGCAGGCATCCAAGGAGCAGCGAAATCGACGTTTCGGGCAAAAGCCTACCCCATCGAGTGACGCCGATCTCCCAGGAATCCGTTTCAAAAAGGGGCAGGTCCTAAACGGACACCTGCTATCGGTCGGAAATAGGTTGAGAACGGCAGCGAGGGAGTGTAATAAAAGTGAAAGACAATGCCGACCGCGAGGCATGAGGCAGGAAGTGAGTGTAGAGCTGGTGGTACAAAGCTCAGAGTTGGTGCTAATGGGTCACCCTTTACTGCTCACTGTTTACACTGACTCACACACCACTCCTGGTCAGTTCATTTCAGTGACACTTTTCCCCTTGGTGTGAGGTTCCCTCTGGAGCGTAATAACGCCCTTAATGGGCCCAGAGAGGATGACACATCCTCTTTATCCTGTCAGTTTAAAGAGGTGAAAACATCGAATTCAAGAGCAGGTTGTGTTTTTCCGTGCCGTTTGCGTGGAGAATGTTGAGTCGTGAACTCTCTCTTCTTTGCAATTCTCACTGAGCAAGATCGAGACGGAAAGCACGTTGACGAGCCCTTGTCTTCAAGTGGTGAATGAACTGTACCTGTGCACTCAGCGCCCAACCGCGCGCGCTGTGGCGCCATGGCTTAGATGGTTAACGCGCCTGTCTAGTAAACAGGAGATCCTGGGTTCGAATCCCAGTGGTGCCTGCTTGCTGTGCCAACAGTGCGCACTTGCATCTTCTTACCACAGTTGTGTTGCTGGTCAGACAGCTCAACGTTCTGTTGCAGCCTGTTATGATTTGGCGATCCTGCATCTCGTTCCAGCAGTCGTGTCACTCTTCGTTCTACCTGCAATTTCGTGCCGCTGTTCCACACTCGCTCCTGCTTCTCATTCGCTTTTATTCTCCCACCTTCATTCCCAGTTTGGTGGGAATAACGACGTGAGGTGGAGACACTGCTGACTTACCAGGGAATGCTGTGGCAAACGCGCGCGCGCACACACTCCACGAGCTGATCATCACCCTCATTCTCTGCCGTCACCGTTCATTCATTTTACGCCAACGGAAAATAGATCCTCCTTCTCCTAGAGTTGGAGTGCAGTTGTCTTTTCTTTTTCTGCTGAAGGAGGAAAAGAGAAAACATTGCTGCTGAAGGTGGATATGGAGTGAAGGACAGTCACCAGCGTGTGTACAAATCAGTTGGCAAGGTTTCCTGTCAGCGTCACAGGGCGGGATCCCTGTTTCGGAATCCGACTTTGCATCGTCCAGACCTGGATACAGCTCCCAGTCTGGTAATGAAGATTTATTTCTCTAATTGTGAATTATCCGATTGAAAACGAATTCCTAGTTACGCACAGAATACACCCGCTGATCCTGCCAGAGTCAGCCCAGTGATTGTTTGCATTCATCTAGAAGGGCAAAGGCAGCAGATACACCGGTAAACTAGCTCCGCGAATCCCCCTCCTATCATCCCAGCTTTCTGAGTTGTAAAGATCTCGTTGTAGCTTCGCTAGCGCTGGATCAAAGTCCTGGAACCCCTTCCCTAGCAGCCTCATGGCTGGAGCTCCGTGCTGAGGAGTTCAAGGGTTCAGGAAAGTAACTCATCCCCCTGATCTGTCGGGTAATCAGGGATGGGCAGTAAATCCTACCCTGGATGAGTGGCGCTGGAAGAGCACAACAGTTCAGGCAGGCATCCAAGGAGCAGCGAAATCGACGTTTCGGGCAAAAGCCTACCCCATCGAGTGACGCCGATCTCCCAGGAATCCGTTTCAAAAAGGGGCAGGTCCTAAACGGACACCTGCTATCGGTCGGAAATAGGTTGAGAACGGCAGCGAGGGAGTGTAATAAAAGTGAAAGACAATGCCGACCGCGAGGCATGAGGCAGGAAGTGAGTGTAGAGCTGGTGGTACAAAGCTCAGAGTTGGTGCTAATGGGTCACCCTTTACTGCTCACTGTTTACACTGACTCACACACCACTCCTGGTCAGTTCATTTCAGTGACACTTTTCCCCTTGGTGTGAGGTTCCCTCTGGAGCGTAATAACGCCCTTAATGGGCCCAGAGAGGATGACACATCCTCTTTATCCTGTCAGTTTAAAGAGGTGAAAACATCGAATTCAAGAGCAGGTTGTGTTTTTCCGTGCCGTTTGCGTGGAGAATGTTGAGTCGTGAACTCTCTCTTCTTTGCAATTCTCACTGAGTAAGATCGAGACGGAAAGCACGTTGACGAGCCCTTGTCTTCAAGTGGTGAATGAACTGTACCTGTGCACTCAGCGCCCAACCGCGCGCGCTGTGGCGCCATGGCTTAGATGGTTAAAGCGTCTGTCTAGTAAACAGGAGATCCTGGGTTCGAATCCCAGTGGTGCCTGCTTGCTGTGCCAACAGTGCGCACTTGCATCTTCTTACCACAGTTGTGTTGCTGGTCAGACAGCTCAACGTTCTGTTGCAGCCTGTTATGATTTGGCGATCCTGCATCTCGTTCCAGCAGTCGTGTCACTCTTCGTTCTACCTGCAATTTCGTGCCGCTGTTCCACACGCGCTCCTGCTTCTCATTCGCTTTTATTCTCCCACCTTCATTCCCAGTTTGGTGGGAATAACGACGTGAGGTGGAGACACTGCTGACTTACCAGGGAATGCTGTGGCAAACGCGCGCGCGCACACACTCCACGAGCTGATCATCACCCTCATTCTCTGCCGTCACCGTTCATTCATTTTACGCCAACGGAAAATAGATCCTCCTTCTCCTAGAGTTGGAGTGCAGTTGTCTTTTCTTTTTCTGCTGAAGGAGGAAAAGAGAAAACATTGCTGCTGAAGGTGGATATGGAGTGAAGGACAGTCACCAGCGTGTGTACAAGTCAGTTGGCAAGGTTTCCTGTCAGCGTCACAGGGCGGGATCCCTGTTTAGGAATCCGACTTTGCATCGTCCAGACCTGGATACAGCTCCCAGTCTGGTAATGAAGATTTATTTCTCTAATTGTGAATTATCCGATTGAAAACGAATTCCTAGTTACGCACAGAATACACCCGCTGATCCTGCCAGAGTCAGCCCAGTGATTGTTTGCATTCATCTAGAAGGGCAAAGGCAGCAGATACACCGGTAAACTAGCTCCGCGAATCCCCCTCCTATCATCTCAGCTTTCTGAGTTGTAAAGATCTCGTTGTAGCTTCGCTAGCGCTGGATCAAAGTCCTGGAACCTCTTCCCTAGCAGCCTCATGGCTGGAGCTCCGTGCTGAGGAGTTCAAGGGTTCAGGAAAGTAACTCATCCCCCTGATCTGTCGGGTAATCAGGGATGGGCAGTAAATCCTACCCTGGATGAGTGGCGCTGGAAGAGCACAACAGTTCAGGCAGGCATCCAAGGAGCAGCGAAATCGACGTTTCGGGCAAAAGCCTACCCCATCGAGTGACGCCGATCTCCCAGGAATCCGTTTCAAAAAGGGGCAGGTCCTAAACGGACACCTGCTATCGGTCGGAAATAGGTTGAGAACGGCAGCGAGGGAGTGTAATAAAAGTGAAAGACAATGCCGACCGCGAGGCATGAGGCAGGAAGTGAGTGTAGAGCTGGTGGTACAAAGCTCAGAGTTGGTGCTAATGGGTCACCCTTTACTGCTCACTGTTTACACTGACTCACACACCACTCCTGGTCAGTTCATTTCAGTGACACTTTTCCCCTTGGTGTGAGGTTCCCTCTGGAGCGTAATAACGCCCTTAATGGGCCCAGAGAGGATGACACATCCTCTTTATCCTGTCAGTTTAAAGAGGTGAAAACATCGAATTCAAGAGCAGGTTGTGTTTTTCCGTGCCGTTTGCGTGGAGAATGTTGAGTCGTGAACTCTCTCTTCTTTGCAATTCTCACTGAGCAAGATCGAGACGGAAAGCACGTTGACGAGCCCTTGTCTTCAAGTGGTGAATGAACTGTACCTGTGCACTCAGCGCCCAACCGCGCGCGCTGTGGCGCCATGGCTTAGATGGTTAACGTGCCTGTCTAGTAAACAGGAGATCCTGGGTTCGAATCCCAGTGGTGCCTGCTTGCTGTGTCAAAAGTGCGCACTTGCATCTTCTTACCACAGTTGTGTTGCTGGTCAGACAGCTCAACGTTCTGTTGCAGCCTGTTATGATTTGGCGATCCTGCATCTCGTTCCAGCAGTAGTGTCACTCTTCGTTCTACCTGGAATTTCGTGCCGCTGTTCCACACGCGCTCCTGCTTCTCATTCGCTTTTATTCTCCCACCTTCATTCCCAGTTTGGTGGGAATAACGACGTGAGGTGGAGACACTGCTGACTTACCAGGGAATGCTGTGGCAAACGCGCGCGCGCACACACTCCACGAGCTGATCATCACCCTCATTCTCTGCCGTCACCGTTCATTCATTTTACGCCAACGGAAAATAGATCCTCCTTCTCCTAGAGTTGGAGTGCAGTTGTCTTTTCTTTTTCTGCTGAAGGAGGAAAAGAGAAAACATTGCTGCTGAAGGTGGATATGGAGTGAAGGACAGTCACCAGCGTGTGTACAAGTCAGTTGGCAAGGTTTCCTGTCAGCGTCACAGGGCGGGATCCCTGTTTAGGAATCCGACTTTGCATCGTCCAGACCTGGATACAGCTCCCAGTCTGGTAATGAAGATTTATTTCTCTAATTGTGAATTATCCGATTGAAAACGAATTCCTAGTTACGCACAGAATACACCCGCTGATCCTGCCAGAGTCAGCCCAGTGATTGTTTGCATTCATCTAGAAGGGCAAAGGCAGCAGATACACCGGTAAACTAGCTCCGCGAATCCCCCTCCTATCATCCCAGCTTTCTGAGTTGTAAAGATCTCGTTGTAGCTTCGCTAGCGCTGGATCAAAGTCCTGGAACCCCTTCCCTAGCAGCCTCATGGCTGGAGCTCCGTGCTGAGGAGTTCAAGGGTTCAGGAAAGTAACTCATCCCCCTGATCTGTCGGGTAATCAGGGATGGGCAGTAAATCCTACCCTGGATGAGTGGCGCTGGAAGAGCACAACAGTTCAGGCAGGCATCCAAGGAGCAGCGAAATCGACGTTTCGGGCAAAAGCCTACCCCATCGAGTGACGCCGATCTCCCAGGAATCCGTTTCAAAAAGGGGCAGGTCCTAAACGGACACCTGCTATCGGTCGGAAATAGGTTGAGAACGGCAGCGAGGGAGTGTAATAAAAGTGAAAGACAATGCCGACCGCGAGGCATGAGGCAGGAAGTGAGTGTAGAGCTGGTGGTACAAAGCTCAGAGTTGGTGCTAATGGGTCACCCTTTACTGCTCACTGTTTACACTGACTCACACACCACTCCTGGTCAGTTCATTTCAGTGACACTTTTCCCCTTGGTGTGAGGTTCCCTCTGGAGCGTAATAACGCCCTTAATGGGCCCAGAGAGGATGACACATCCTCTTTATCCTGTCAGTTTAAAGAGGTGAAAACATCGAATTCAAGAGCAGGTTGTGTTTTTCCGTGCCGTTTGCGTGGAGAATGTTGAGTCGTGAACTCTCTCTTCTTTGCAATTCTCACTGAGTAAGATCGAGACGGAAAGCACGTTGACGAGCCCTTGTCTTCAAGTGGTGAATGAACTGTACCTGTGCACTCAGCGCCCAACCGCGCGCGCTGTGGCGCCATGGCTTAGATGGTTAAAGCGTCTGTCTAGTAAACAGGAGATCCTGGGTTCGAATCCCAGTGGTGCCTGCTTGCTGTGCCAACAGTGCGCACTTGCATCTTCTTACCACAGTTGTGTTGCTGGTCAGACAGCTCAACGTTCTGTTGCAGCCTGTTATGATTTGGCGATCCTGCATCTCGTTCCAGCAGTCGTGTCACTCTTCGTTCTACCTGCAATTTCGTGCCGCTGTTCCACACGCGCTCCTGCTTCTCATTCGCTTTTATTCTCCCACCTTCATTCCCAGTTTGGTGGGAATAACGACGTGAGGTGGAGACACTGCTGACTTACCAGGGAATGCTGTGGCAAACGCGCGCGCGCACACACTCCACGAGCTGATCATCACCCTCATTCTCTGCCGTCACCGTTCATTCATTTTACGCCAACGGAAAATAGATCCTCCTTCTCCTAGAGTTGGAGTGCAGTTGTCTTTTCTTTTTCTGCTGAAGGAGGAAAAGAGAAAACATTGCTGCTGAAGGTGGATATGGAGTGAAGGACAGTCACCAGCGTGTGTACAAGTCAGTTGGCAAGGTTTCCTGTCAGCGTCACAGGGCGGGATCCCTGTTTAGGAATCCGACTTTGCATCGTCCAGACCTGGATACAGCTCCCAGTCTGGTAATGAAGATTTATTTCTCTAATTGTGAATTATCCGATTGAAAACGAATTCCTAGTTACGCACAGAATACACCCGCTGATCCTGCCAGAGTCAGCCCAGTGATTGTTTGCATTCATCTAGAAGGGCAAAGGCAGCAGATACACCGGTAAACTAGCTCCGCGAATCCCCCTCCTATCATCTCAGCTTTCTGAGTTGTAAAGATCTCGTTGTAGCTTCGCTAGCGCTGGATCAAAGTCCTGGAACCTCTTCCCTAGCAGCCTCATGGCTGGAGCTCCGTGCTGAGGAGTTCAAGGGTTCAGGAAAGTAACTCATCCCCCTGATCTGTCGGGTAATCAGGGATGGGCAGTAAATCCTACCCTGGATGAGTGGCGCTGGAAGAGCACAACAGTTCAGGCAGGCATCCAAGGAGCAGCGAAATCGACGTTTCGGGCAAAAGCCTACCCCATCGAGTGACGCCGATCTCCCAGGAATCCGTTTCAAAAAGGGGCAGGTCCTAAACGGACACCTGCTATCGGTCGGAAATAGGTTGAGAACGGCAGCGAGGGAGTGTAATAAAAGTGAAAGACAATGCCGACCGCGAGGCATGAGGCAGGAAGTGAGTGTAGAGCTGGTGGTACAAAGCTCAGAGTTGGTGCTAATGGGTCACCCTTTACTGCTCACTGTTTACACTGACTCACACACCACTCCTGGTCAGTTCATTTCAGTGACACTTTTCCCCTTGGTGTGAGGTTCCCTCTGGAGCGTAATAACGCCCTTAATGGGCCCAGAGAGGATGACACATCCTCTTTATCCTGTCAGTTTAAAGAGGTGAAAACATCGAATTCAAGAGCAGGTTGTGTTTTTCCGTGCCGTTTGCGTGGAGAATGTTGAGTCGTGAACTCTCTCTTCTTTGCAATTCTCACTGAGCAAGATCGAGACGGAAAGCACGTTGACGAGCCCTTGTCTTCAAGTGGTGAATGAACTGTACCTGTGCACTCAGCGCCCAACCGCGCGCGCTGTGGCGCCATGGCTTAGATGGTTAACGCGCCTGTCTAGTAAACAGGAGATCCTGGGTTCGAATCCCAGTGGTGCCTGCTTGCTGTGTCAAAAGTGCGCACTTGCATCTTCTTACCACAGTTGTGTTGCTGGTCAGACAGCTCAACGTTCTGTTGCAGCCTGTTATGATTTGGCGATCCTGCATCTCGTTCCAGCAGTAGTGTCACTCTTCGTTCTACCTGGAATTTCGTGCCGCTGTTCCACACGCGCTCCTGCTTCTCATTCGCTTTTATTCTCCCACCTTCATTCCCAGTTTGGTGGGAATAACGACGTGAGGTGGAGACACTGCTGACTTACCAGGGAATGCTGTGGCAAACGCGCGCGCGCACACACTCCACGAGCTGATCATCACCCTCATTCTCTGCCGTCACCGTTCATTCATTTTACGCCAACGGAAAATAGATCCTCCTTCTCCTAGAGTTGGAGTGCAGTTGTCTTTTCTTTTTCTGCTGAAGGAGGAAAAGAGAAAACATTGCTGCTGAAGGTGGATATGGAGTGAAGGACAGTCACCAGCGTGTGTACAAGTCAGTTGGCAAGGTTTCCTGTCAGCGTCACAGGGCGGGATCCCTGTTTAGGAATCCGACTTTGCATCGTCCAGACCTGGATACAGCTCCCAGTCTGGTAATGAAGATTTATTTCTCTAATTGTGAATTATCCGATTGAAAACGAATTCCTAGTTACGCACAGAATACACCCGCTGATCCTGCCAGAGTCAGCCCAGTGATTGTTTGCATTCATCTAGAAGGGCAAAGGCAGCAGATACACCGGTAAACTAGCTCCGCGAATCCCCCTCCTATCATCCCAGCTTTCTGAGTTGTAAAGATCTCGTTGTAGCTTCGCTAGCGCTGGATCAAAGTCCTGGAACCCCTTCCCTAGCAGCCTCATGGCTGGAGCTCCGTGCTGAGGAGTTCAAGGGTTCAGGAAAGTAACTCATCCCCCTGATCTGTCGGGTAATCAGGGATGGGCAGTAAATCCTACCCTGGATGAGTGGCGCTGGAAGAGCACAACAGTTCAGGCAGGCATCCAAGGAGCAGCGAAATCGACGTTTCGGGCAAAAGCCTACCCCATCGAGTGACGCCGATCTCCCAGGAATCCGTTTCAAAAAGGGGCAGGTCCTAAACGGACACCTGCTATCGGTCGGAAATAGGTTGAGAACGGCAGCGAGGGAGTGTAATAAAAGTGAAAGACAATGCCGACCGCGAGGCATGAGGCAGGAAGTGAGTGTAGAGCTGGTGGTACAAAGCTCAGAGTTGGTGCTAATGGGTCACCCTTTACTGCTCACTGTTTACACTGACTCACACACCACTCCTGGTCAGTTCATTTCAGTGACACTTTTCCCCTTGGTGTGAGGTTCCCTCTGGAGCGTAATAACGCCCTTAATGGGCCCAGAGAGGATGACACATCCTCTTTATCCTGTCAGTTTAAAGAGGTGAAAACATCGAATTCAAGAGCAGGTTGTGTTTTTCCGTGCCGTTTGCGTGGAGAATGTTGAGTCGTGAACTCTCTCTTCTTTGCAATTCTCACTGAGCAAGATCGAGACGGAAAGCACGTTGACGAGCCCTTGTCTTCAAGTGGTGAATAAACTGTACCTGTGCACTCAGCGCCCAGCCGCGCGCGCTGTGGCGCCATGGCTTAGATGGTTAAAGCGTCTGTCTAGTAAACAGGAGATCCTGGGTTCGAATCCCAGTGGTGCCTGCTTGCTGTGCCAACAGTGCGCACTTGCATCTTCTTACCACAGTTGTGTTGCTGGTCAGACAGCTCAACGTTCTGTTGCAGCCTGTTATGATTTGGCGATCCTGCATCTCGTTCCAGCAGTCGTGTCACTCTTCGTTCTACCTGCAATTTCGTGCCGCTGTTCCACACGCGCTCCTGCTTCTCATTCGCTTGTTTTCTCCCACCTTCATTCCCAGTTTGGTGGGAATAACGACGTGAGGTGGAGACACTGCTGACTTACCAGGGAATGCTGTGGCAAACGCGCGCAGGCACACACTCCACGAGCTGATCATCACCCTCATTCTCTGCCGTCACCGTTCATTCATTTTACGCCAACGGAAAATAGATCCTCCTTCTCCTAGAGTTGGAGTGCAGTTGTCTTTTCTTTTTCTGCTGAAGGAGGAAAAGAGAAAACATTGCTGCTGAAGGTGGATATGGAGTGAAGGACAGTCACCAGCGTGTGTACAAGTCAGTTGGCAAGGTTTCCTGTCAGCGTCACAGGGCGGGATCCCTGTTTAGGAATCCGACTTTGCATCGTCCAGACCTGGATACAGCTCCCAGTCTGGTAATGAAGATTTATTTCTCTAATTGTGAATTATCCGATTGAAAACGAATTCCTAGTTACGCACAGAATACACCCGCTGATCCTGCCAGAGTCAGCCCAGTGATTGTTTGCATTCATCTAGAAGGGCAAAGGCAGCAGATACACCGGTAAACTAGCTCCGCGAATCCCCCTCCTATCATCTCAGCTTTCTGAGTTGTAAAGATCTCGTTGTAGCTTCGCTAGCGCTGGATCAAAGTCCTGGAACCCCTTCCCTAGCAGCCTCATGGCTGGAGCTCCGTGCTGAGGAGTTCAAGGGTTCAGGAAAGTAACTCATCCCCCTGATGTGTCGGGTAATCAGGGATGGGCAGTAAATCCTACCCTGGATGAGTGGCGCTGGAAGAGCACAACAGTTCAGGCAGGCATCCAAGGAGCAGCGAAATCGACGTTTCGGGCAAAAGCCTACCCCATCGAGTGACGCCGATCTCCCAGGAATCCGTTTCAAAAAGGGGCAGGTCCTAAACGGACACCTGCTATCGGTCGGAAATAGGTTGAGAACGGCAGCGAGGGAGTGTAATAAAAGTGAAAGACAATGCCGACCGCGAGGCATGAGGCAGGAAGTGAGTGTAGAGCTGGTGGTACAAAGCTCAGAGTTGGTGCTAATGGGTCACCCTTTACTGCTCACTGTTTACACTGACTCACACACCACTCCTGGTCAGTTCATTTCAGTGACACTTTTCCCCTTGGTGTGAGGTTCCCTCTGGAGCGTAATAACGCCCTTAATGGGCCCAGAGAGGATGACACATCCTCTTTATCCTGTCAGTTTAAAGAGGTGAAAACATCGAATTCAAGAGCAGGTTGTGTTTTTCCGTGCCGTTTGCGTGGAGAATGTTGAGTCGTGAACTCTCTCTTCTTTGCAATTCTCACTGAGTAAGATCGAGACGGAAAGCACGTTGACGAGCCCTTGTCTTCAAGTGGTGAATAAACTGTACCTGTGCACTCAGCGCCCAGCCGCGCGCGCTGTGGCGCCATGGCTTAGATGGTTAAAGCGTCTGTCTAGTAAACAGGAGATCCTGGGTTCGAATCCCAGTGGTGCCTGCTTGCTGTGCCAACAGTGCGCACTTGCATCTTCTTACCACAGTTGTGTTGCTGGTCAGACAGCTCAACGTTCTGTTGCAGCCTGTTATGATTTGGCGATCCTGCATCTCGTTCCAGCAGTAGTGTCACTCTTCGTTCTACCTGCAATTTCGTGCCGCTGTTCCACACGCGCTCCTGCTTCTCATTCGCTTTTATTCTCCCACCTTCATTCCCAGTTTGGTGGGAATAACGACGTGAGGTGGAGACACTGCTGACTTACCAGGGAATGCTGTGGCAAACGCGCGCGCGCACACACTCCACGAGCTGATCATCACCCTCATTCTCTGCCGTCACCGTTCATTCATTTTACGCCAACGGAAAATAGATCCTCCTTCTCCTAGAGTTGGAGTGCAGTTGTCTTTTCTTTTTCTGCTGAAGGAGGAAAAGAGAAAACATTGCTGCTGAAGGTGGATATGGAGTGAAGGACAGTCACCAGCGTGTGTACAAGTCAGTTGGCAAGGTTTCCTGTCAGCGTCACAGGGCGGGATCCCTGTTTAGGAATCTGACTTTGCATCGTCCAGACCTGGATACAGCTCCCAGTCTGGTAATGAAGATTTATTTCTCTAATTGTGAATTATCCGATTGAAAACGAATTCCTAGTTACGCACAGAATACACCCGCTGATCCTGCCAGAGTCAGCCCAGTGATTGTTTGCATTCATCTAGAAGGGCAAAGGCAGCAGATACACCGGTAAACTAGCTCCGCGAATCCCCCTCCTATCATCTCAGCTTTCTGAGTTGTAAAGATCTCGTTGTAGCTTCGCTAGCGCTGGATCAAAGTCCTGGAACCCCTTCCCTAGCAGCCTCATGGCTGGAGCTCCGTGCTGAGGAGTTCAAGGGTTCAGGAAAGTAACTCATCCCCCTGATCTGTCGGGTAATCAGGGATGGGCAGTAAATCCTACCCTGGATGAGTGGCGCTGGAAGAGCACAACAGTTCAGGCAGGCATCCAAGGAGCAGCGAAATCGACGTTTCGGGCAAAAGCCTACCCCATCGAGTGACGCCGATCTCCCAGGAATCCGTTTCAAAAAGGGGCAGGTCCTAAACGGACACCTGCTATCGGTCGGAAATAGGTTGAGAACGGCAGCGAGGGAGTGTAATAAAAGTGAAAGACAATGCCGACCGCGAGGCATGAGGCAGGAAGTGAGTGTAGAGCTGGTGGTACAAAGCTCAGAGTTGGTGCTAATGGGTCACCCTTTACTGCTCACTGTTTACACTGACTCACACACCACTCCTGGTCAGTTCATTTCAGTGACACTTTTCCCCTTGGTGTGAGGTTCCCTCTGGAGCGTAATAACGCCCTTAATGGGCCCAGAGAGGATGACACATCCTCTTTATCCTGTCAGTTTAAAGAGGTGAAAACATCGAATTCAAGAGCAGGTTGTGTTTTTCCGTGCCGTTTGCGTGGAGAATGTTGAGTCGTGAACTCTCTCTTCTTTGCAATTCTCACTGAGTAAGATCGAGACGGAAAGCACGTTGACGAGCCCTTGTCTTCAAGTGGTGAATAAACTGTACCTGTGCACTCAGCGCCCAGCCGCGCGCGCTGTGGCGCCATGGCTTAGATGGTTAAAGCGTCTGTCTAGTAAACAGGAGATCCTGGGTTCGAATCCCAGTGGTGCCTGCTTGCTGTGCCAACAGTGCGCACTTGCATCTTCTTACCACAGTTGTGTTGCTGGTCAGACAGCTCAACGTTCTGTTGCAGCCTGTTATGATTTGGCGATCCTGCATCTCGTTCCAGCAGTCGTGTCACTCTTCGTTCTACCTGCAATTTCGTGCCGCTGTTCCACACGCGCTCCTGCTTCTCATTCGCTTTTATTCTCCCACCTTCATTCCCAGTTTGGTGGGAATAACGACGTGAGGTGGAGACACTGCTGACTTACCAGGGAATGCTGTGGCAAACGCGTGCGCGCACACACTCCACGAGCTGATCATCACCCTCATTCTCTGCCGTCACCGTTCATTCATTTTACGCCAACGGAAAATAAATCCTCCTTCTCCTAGAGTTGGAGTGCAGTTGTCTTTTCTTTTTCTGCTGAAGGAGGAAAAGAGAAAACATTGCTGCTGAAGGTGGATATGGAGTGAAGGACAGTCACCAGCGTGTGTACAAGTCAGTTGGCAAGGTTTCCTGTCAGCGTCACAGGGCGGGATCCCTGTTTAGGAATCCGACTTTGCATCGTCCAGACCTGGATACAGCTCCCAGTCTGGTAATGAAGATTTATTTCTCTAATTGTGAATTATCCGATTGAAAACGAATTCCTAGTTACGCACAGAATACACCCGCTGATCCTGCCAGAGTCAGCCCAGTGATTGTTTGCATTCATCTAGAAGGGCAAAGGCAGCAGATACACCGGTAAACTAGCTCCGCGAATCCCCCTCCTATCATCCCAGCTTTCTGAGTTGTAAAGATCTCGTTGTAGCTTCGCTAGCGCTGGATCAAAGTCCTGGAACCCCTTCCCTAGCAGCCTCATGGCTGGAGCTCCGTGCTGAGGAGTTCAAGGGTTCAGGAAAGTAACTCATCCCCCTGATCTGTCGGGTAATCAGGGATGGGCAGTAAATCCTACCCTGGATGAGTGGCGCTGGAAGAGCACAACAGTTCAGGCAGGCATCCAAGGAGCAGCGAAATCGACGTTTCGGGCAAAAGCCTAACCCATCGAGTGACGCCGATCTCCCAGGAATCCGTTTCAAAAAGGGGCAGGTCCTAAACGGACACCTGCTATCGGTCGGAAATAGGTTGAGAACGGCAGCGAGGGAGTGTAATAAAAGTGAAAGACAATGCCGACCGCGAGGCATGAGGCAGGAAGTGAGTGTAGAGCTGGTGGTACAAAGCTCAGAGTTGGTGCTAATGGGTCACCCTTTACTGCTCACTGTTTACACTGACTCACACACCACTCCTGGTCAGTTCATTTCAGTGACACTTTTCCCCTTGGTGTGAGGTTCCCTCTGGAGCGGAATAACGCCCTTAATGGGCCCAGAGAGGATGACACATCCTCTTTATCCTGTCAGTTTAAAGAGGTGAAAACATCGAATTCAAGAGCAGGTTGTGTTTTTCCGTGCCGTTTGCGTGGAGAATGTTGAGTCGTGAACTCTCTCTTCTTTGCAATTCTCACTGAGTAAGATCGAGACGGAAAGCACGTTGACGAGCCCTTGTCTTCAAGTGGTGAATGAACTGTACCTGTGCACTCAGCGCACAAGCGCGCGCGCTGTGGCGCCATGGCTTAGATGGTTAACGCGCCTGTCTAGTAAACAGGAGATCCTGGGTTCGAATCCCAGTGGTGCCTGCTTGCTGTGTCAAAAGAGTGCACTTGCATCTTCTTACCAGAGTTGTGTTGCTGGTCAGACAGCTCGACGTTCTGTTGCAGCCTGTTATGATTTGGCGATCCTGCATCTCGTTCCAGCAGTAGTGTCACTCTTCGTTCTACCTGCAATTTCGTGCCGCTGTTCCACACGCGCTCCTGCTTCTCATTCGCTTTTATTCTCCCACCTTCATTCCCAGTTTGGTGGGAATAACGACGTGAGGTGGAGACACTGCTGACTTACCAGGGAATGCTGTGGCAAACGCGCGCGCGCACACACTCCACGAGCTGATCATCACCCTCATTCTCTGCAGTCACCGTTCATTCATTTTACGCCAACGGAAAATAGATCCTCCTTCTCCTAGAGTTGGAGTGCAGTTGTCTTTTCTTTTTCTGCTGAAGGAGGAAAAGAGAAAACATTGCTGCTGAAGGTGGATATGGAGTGAAGGACAGTCACCAGCGTGTGTACAAGTCAGTTGGCAAGGTTTCCTGTCAGCGTCACAGGGCGGGATCCCTGTTTAGGAATCTGACTTTGCATCGTCCAGACCTGGATACAGCTCCCAGTCTGGTAATGAAGATTTATTTCTCTAATTGTGAATTATCCGATTGAAAACGAATTCCTAGTTACGCACAGAATACACCCGCTGATCCTGCCAGAGTCAGCCCAGTGATTGTTTGCATTCATCTAGAAGGGCAAAGGCAGCAGATACACCGGTAAACTAGCTCCGCGAATCCCCCTCCTATCATCTCAGCTTTCTGAGTTGTAAAGATCTCGTTGTAGCTTCGCTAGCGCTGGATCAAAGTCCTGGAACCCCTTCCCTAGCAGCCTCATGGCTGGAGCTCCGTGCTGAGGAGTTCAAGGGTTCAGGAAAGTAACTCATCCCCCTGATCTGTCGGGTAATCAGGGATGGGCAGTAAATCCTACCCTGGATGAGTGGCGCTGGAAGAGCACAACAGTTCAGGCAGGCATCCAAGGAGCAGCGAAATCGACGTTTCGGGCAAAAGCCTACCCCATCGAGTGACGCCGATCTCCCAGGAATCCGTTTCAAAAAGGGGCAGGTCCTAAACGGACACCTGCTATCGGTCGGAAATAGGTTGAGAACGGCAGCGAGGGAGTGTAATAAAAGTGAAAGACAATGCCGACCGCGAGGCATGAGGCAGGAAGTGAGTGTAGAGCTGGTGGTACAAAGCTCAGAGTTGGTGCTAATGGGTCACCCTTTACTGCTCACTGTTTACACTGACTCACACACCACTCCTGGTCAGTTCATTTCAGTGACACTTTTCCCCTTGGTGTGAGGTTCCCTCTGGAGCGTAATAACGCCCTTAATGGGCCCAGAGAGTATGACACATCCTCTTTATCCTGTCAGTTTAAAGAGGTGAAAACATCGAATTCAAGAGCAGGTTGTGTTTTTCCGTGCCGTTTGCGTGGAGAATGTTGAGTCGTGAACTCTCTCTTCTTTGCAATTCTCACTGAGTAAGATCGAGACGGAAAGCACGTTGACGAGCCCTTGTCTTCAAGTGGTGAATAAACTGTACCTGTGCACTCAGCGCCCAGCCGCGCGCGCTGTGGCGCCATGGCTTAGATGGTTAAAGCGTCTGTCTAGTAAACAGGAGATCCTGGGTTCGAATCCCAGTGGTGCCTGCTTGCTGTGCCAACAGTGCGCACTTGCATCTTCTTACCACAGTTGTGTTGCTGGTCAGACAGCTCAACGTTCTGTTGCAGCCTGTTATGATTTGGCGATCCTGCATCTCGTTCCAGCAGTCGTGTCACTCTTCGTTCTACCTGCAATTTCGTGCTGCTGTTCCACACGCGCTCCTGCTTCTCATTCGCTTTTATTCTCCCACCTTCATTCCCAGTTTGGTGGGAATAACGACGTGAGGTGGAGACACTGCTGACTTACCAGGGAATGCTGTGGCAAACGCGCGCGCGCACACACTCCACGAGCTGATCATCACCCTCATTCTCTGCCGTCACCGTTCATTCATTTTACGCCAACGGAAAATAGATCCTCCTTCTCCTAGAGTTGGAGTGCAGTTGTCTTTTCTTTTTCTGCTGAAGGAGGAAAAGAGAAAACATTGCTGCTGAAGGTGGATATGGAGTGAAGGACAGTCACCAGCGTGTGTACAAATCAGTTGGCAAGGTTTCCTGTCAGCGTCACAGGGCGGGATCCCTGTTTAGGAATCCGACTTTGCATCGTCCAGACCTGGATACAGCTCCCAGTCTGGTAATGAAGATTTATTTCTCTAATTGTGAATTATCCGATTGAAAACGAATTCCTAGTTACGCACAGAATACACCCGCTGATCCTGCCAGAGTCAGCCCAGTGATTGTTTGCATTCATCTAGAAGGGCAAAGGCAGCAGATACACCGGTAAACTAGCTCCGCGAATCCCCCTCCTATCATCCCAGCTTTCTGAGTTGTAAAGATCTCGTTGTAGCTTCGCTAGCGCTGGATCAAAGTCCTGGAACCCCTTCCCTAGCAGCCTCATGGCTGGAGCTCCGTGCTGAGGAGTTCAAGGGTTCAGGAAAGTAACTCATCCCCCTGATCTGTCGGGTAATCAGGGATGGGCAGTAAATCCTACCCTGGATGAGTGGCGCTGGAAGAGCACAACAGTTCAGGCAGGCATCCAAGGAGCAGCGAAATCGACGTTTCGGGCAAAAGCCTACCCCATCGAGTGACGCCGATCTCCCAGGAATCCGTTTCAAAAAGGGGCAGGTCCTAAACGGACACCTGCTATCGGTCGGAAATAGGTTGAGAACGGCAGCGAGGGAGTGTAATAAAAGTGAAAGACAATGCCGACCGCGAGGCATGAGGCAGGAAGTGAGTGTAGAGCTGGTGGTACAAAGCTCAGAGTTGGTGCTAATGGGTCACCCTTTACTGCTCACTGTTTACACTGACTCACACACCACTCCTGGTCAGTTCATTTCAGTGACACTTTTCCCCTTGGTGTGAGGTTCCCTCTGGAGCGTAATAACGCCCTTAATGGGCCCAGAGAGGATGACACATCCTCTTTATCCTGTCAGTTTAAAGAGGTGAAAACATCGAATTCAAGAGCAGGTTGTGTTTTTCCGTGCCGTTTGCGTGGAGAATGTTGAGTCGTGAACTCTCTCTTCTTTGCAATTCTCACTGAGTAAGATCGAGACGGAAAGCACGTTGACGAGCCCTTGTCTTCAAGTGGTGAATGAACTGTACCTGTGCACTCAGCGCCCAACCGCGCGCGCTGTGGCGCCATGGCTTAGATTGTTAAAGCGTCTGTCTAGTAAACAGGAGATCCTGGGTTCGAATCCCAGTGGTGCCTGCTTGCTGTGCCAACAGTGCGCATTTGCATCTTCTTACCACAGTTGTGTTGCTGGTCAGACAGCTCAACGTTCTGTTGCAGCCTGTTATGATTTGGCGATCCTGCATCTCGTTCCAGCAGTAGTGTCACTCTTCGTTCTACCTGCAATTTCGTGCCGCTGTTCCACACGCGCTCCTGCTTCTCATTCGCTTTTATTCTCCCACCTTCATTCCCAGTTTGGTGGGAATAACGACGTGAGGTGGAGACACTGCTGACTTACCAGGGAATGCTGTGGCAAACGCGCGCGCGCACACACTCCACGAGCTGATCATCACCCTCATTCTCTGCCGTCACCGTTCATTCATTTTACGCCAACGGAAAATAGATCCTCCTTCTCCTAGAGTTGGAGTGCAGTTGTCTTTTCTTTTTCTGCTGAAGGAGGAAAAGAGAAAACATTGCTGCTGAAGGTGGATATGGAGTGAAGGACAGTCACCAGCGTGTGTACAAGTCAGTTGGCAAGGTTTCCTGTCAGCGTCACAGGGCGGGATCCCTGTTTAGGAATCCGACTTTGCATCGTCCAGACCTGGATACAGCTCCCAGTCTGGTAATGAAGATTTATTTCTCTAATTGTGAATTATCCGATTGAAAACGAATTCCGAGTTACGCACAGAATACACCCGCTGATCCTGCCAGAGTCAGCCCAGTGATTGTTTGCATTCATCTAGAAGGGCAAAGGCAGCAGATACACCGGTAAACTAGCTCCGCGAATCCCCCTCCTATCATCCCAGCTTTCTGAGTTGTAAAGATCTCGTTGTAGCTTCGCTAGCGCTGGATCAAAGTCCTGGAACCCCTTCCCTAGCAGCCTCATGGCTGGAGCTCCGTGCTGAGGAGTTCAAGGGTTCAGGAAAGTAACTCATCCCCCTGATCTGTCGGGTAATCAGGGATGGGCAGTAAATCCTACCCTGGATGAGTGGCGCTGGAAGAGCACAACAGTTCAGGCAGGCATCCAAGGAGCAGCGAAATCGACGTTTCGGGCAAAAGCCTACCCCATCGAGTGACGCCGATCTCCCAGGAATCCGTTTCAAAAAGGGGCAGGTCCTAAACGGACACCTGCTATCGGTCGGAAATAGGTTGAGAACGGCAGCGAGGGAGTGTAATAAAAGTGAAAGACAATGCCGACCGCGAGGCATGAGGCAGGAAGTGAATGTAGAGCTGGTGGTACAAAGCTCAGAGTTGGTGCTAATGGGTCACCCTTTACTGCTCACTGTTTACACTGACTCACACACCACTCCTGGTCAGTTCATTTCAGTGACACTTTTCCCCTTGGTGTGAGGTTCCCTCTGGAGCGTAATAACGCCCTTAATGGGCCCAGAGAGGATGACACATCCTCTTTATCCTGTCAGTTTAAAACATCGAATTCAAGAGCAGGTTGTGTTTTTCCGTGCCGTTTGCGTGGAGAATGTTGAGTCGTGAACTCTCTCTTCTTTGCAATTCTCACTGAGTAAGATCGAGACGGAAAGCACGTTGACGAGCCCTTGTCTTCAAGTGGTGAATAAACTGTACCTGTGCACTCAGCGCCCAGCCGCGCGCGCTGTGGCGCCATGGCTTAGATGGTTAAAGCGTCTGTCTAGTAAACAGGAGATCCTGGGTTCGAATCCCAGTGGTGCCTGCTTGCTGTGCCAACAGTGCGCACTTGCATCTTCTTACCACAGTTGTGTTGCTGGTCAGACAGCTCAACGTTCTGTTGCAGCCTGTTATGATTTGGCGATCCTGCATCTGGTTCCAGCAGTCGTGTCACTCTTCGTTCTACCTGCAATTTCGTGCCGCTGTTCCACACGCGCTCCTGCTTCTCATTCGCTTTTATTCTCCCACCTTCATTCCCAGTTTGGTGGGAATAACGACGTGAGGTGGAGACACTGCTGACTTACCAGGGAATGCTGTGGCAAACGCGCGCGCGCACACACTCCACGAGCTGATCATCACCCTCATTCTCTGCCGTCACCGTTCATTCATTTTACGCCAACGGAAAATAAATCCTCCTTCTCCTAGAGTTGGAGTGCAGTTGTCTTTTCTTTTTCTGCTGAAGGAGGAAAAGAGAAAACATTGCTGCTGAAGGTGGATATGGAGTGCAGGACAGTCACCAGCGTGTGTACAAGTCAGTTGGCAAGGTTTCCTGTCAGCGTCACAGGGCGGGATCCCTGTTTAGGAATCCGACTTTGCATCGTCCAGACCTGGATACAGCTCCCAGTCTGGTAATGAAGATTTATTTCTCTAATTGTGAATTATCCGATTGAAAATGAATTCCTAGTTACGCACAGAATACACCCGCTGATCCTGCCAGAGTCAGCCCAGTGATTGTTTGCATTCATCTAGAAGGGCAAAGGCAGCAGATACACCGGTAAACTAGCTCCGCGAATCCCCCTCCTATCATCTCAGCTTTCTGAGTTGTAAAGATCTCGTTGTAGCTTCGCTAGCGCTGGATCAAAGTCCTGGAACCCCTTCCCTAGCAGCCTCATGGCTGGAGCTCCGTGCTGAGGAGTTCAAGGGTTCAGGAAAGTAACTCATCCCCCTGATCTGTCGGGTAATCAGGGATGGGCAGTAAATCCTACCCTGGATGAGTGGCGCTGGAAGAGCACAACAGTTCAGGCAGGCATCCAAGGAGCAGCGAAATCGACGTTTCGGGCAAAAGCCTACCCCATCGAGTGACGCCGATCTCCCAGGAATCCGTTTCAAAAAGGGGCAGGTCCTAAACGGACACCTGCTATCGGTCGGAAATAGGTTGAGAACGGCAGCGAGGGAGTGTAATAAAAGTGAAAGACAATGCCGACCGCGAGGCATGAGGCAGGAAGTGAGTGTAGAGCTGGTGGTACAAAGCTCAGAGTTGGTGCTAATGGGTCACCCTTTACTGCTCACTGTTTACACTGACTCACACACCACTCCTGGTCAGTTCATTTCAGTGACACTTTTCCCCTTGGTGTGAGGTTCCCTCTGGAGCGTAATAACGCCCTTAATGGGCCCAGAGAGGATGACACATCCTCTTTATCCTGTCAGTTTAAAGAGGTGAAAACATCGAATTCAAGAGCAGGTTGTGTTTTTCCGTGCCGTTTGCGTGGAGAATGTTGAGTCGTGAACTCTCTCTTCTTTGCAATTCTCACTGAGCAAGATCGAGACGGAAAGCACGTTGACGAGCCCTTGTCTTCAAGTGGTGAATGAACTGTACCTGTGCACTCAGCGCCCAACCGCGCGCGCTGTGGCGCCATGGCTTAGATGGTTAAAGCGCCTGTCTAGTAAACAGGAGATCCTGGGTTCGAATCCCAGTGGTGCCTGCTTGCTGTGCCAACAGTGCGCACTTGCATCTTCTTACCACAGTTGTGTTGCTGGTCAGACAGCTCAACGTTCTGTTGCAGCCTGTTAGGATTTGGCGATCCTGCATCTCGTTCCAGCAGTAGTGGCACTCTTCGTTCTACCTGGAATTTCGTGCCGCTGTTCCACACGCGCTCCTGCTTCTCATTCGCTTTTATTCTCCCACCTTCATTCCCAGTTTGGTGGGAATAACGACGTGAGGTGGAGACACTGCTGACTTACCAGGGAATGCTGTGGCAAACGCGCGCGCGCACACACTCCACGAGCTGATCATCACCCTCATTCTCTGCCGTCACCGTTCATTCATTTTACGCCAACGGAAAATAAATCCTCCTTCTCCTAGAGTTGGAGTGCAGTTGTCTTTTCTTTTTCTGCTGAAGGAGGAAAAGAGAAAACATTGCTGCTGAAGGTGGATATGGAGTGAAGGACAGTCACCAGCGTGTGTACAAGTCAGTTGGCAAGGTTTCCTGTCAGCGTCACAGGGCGGGATCCCTGTTTCGGAATCCGACTTTGCATCGTCCAGACCTGGATACAGCTCCCAGTCTGGTAATGAAGATTTATTTCTCTAATTGTGAATTATCCGATTGAAAACGAATTCCTAGTTACGCACAGAATACACCCGCTGATCCTGCCAGAGTCAGCCCAGTGATTGTTTGCATTCATCTAGAAGGGCAAAGGCAGCAGATACACCGGTAAACTAGCTCCGCGAATCCCCCTCCTATCATCTCAGCTTTCTGAGTTGTAAAGATCTCGTTGTAGCTTCGCTAGCGCTGGATCAAAGTCCTGGAACCCCTTCCCTAGCAGCCTCATGGCTGGAGCTCCGTGCTGAGGAGTTCAAGGGTTCAGGAAAGTAACTCATCCCCCTGATCTGTCGGGTAATCAGGGATGGGCAGTAAATCCTACCCTGGATGAGTGGCGCTGGAAGAGCACAACAGTTCAGGCAGGCATCCAAGGAGCAGCGAAATCGACGTTTCGGGCAAAAGCCTACCCCATCGAGTGACGCCGATCTCCCAGGAATCCGTTTCAAAAAGGGGCAGGTCCTAAACGGACACCTGCTATCGGTCGGAAATAGGTTGAGAACGGCAGCGAGGGAGTGTAATAAAAGTGAAAGACAATGCCGACCGCGAGGCATGAGGCAGGAAGTGAGTGTAGAGCTGGTGGTACAAAGCTCAGAGTTGGTGCTAATGGGTCACCCTTTACTGCTCACTGTTTACACTGACTCACACACCACTCCTGGTCAGTTCATTTCAGTGACACTTTTCCCCTTGGTGTGAGGTTCCCTCTGGAGCGTAATAACGCCCTTAATGGGCCCAGAGAGGATGACACATCCTCTTTATCCTGTCAGTTTAAAGAGGTGAAAACATCGAATTCAAGAGCAGGTTGTGTTTTTCCGTGCCGTTTGCGTGGAGAATGTTGAGTCGTGAACTCTCTCTTCTTTGCAATTCTCACTGAGTAAGATCGAGACGGAAAGCACGTTGACGAGCCCTTGTCTTCAAGTGGTGAATGAACTGTACCTGTGCACTCAGCGCCCAACCGCGCGCTATGGCGCCATGGCTTAGATGGTTAAAGCGCCTGTCTAGTAAACAGGAGATCCTGGGTTCGAATCCCAGTGGTGCCTGCTTGCTGTGCCAACAGTGCGCACTTGCATCTTCTTACCACAGTTGTGTTGCTGGTCAGACAGCTCAACGTTCTGTTGCAGCCTGTTATGATTTGGCGATCCTGCATCTCGTTCCAGCAGTCATGTCACTCTTCGTTCTACCTGCAATTTCGTGCCGCTGTTCCACACGCGCTCCTGCTTCTCATTCGCTTTTATTCTCCCACCTTCATTCCCAGTTTGGTGGGAATAACGACGTGAGGTGGAGACACTGCTGACTTACCAGGGAATGCTGTGGCAAACGCGCGCGCGCACACACTCCACGAGCTGATCATCACCCTCATTCTCTGCCGTCACCGTTCATTCATTTTACGCCAACGGAAAATAGATCCTCCTTCTCCTAGAGTTGGAGTGCAGTTGTCTTTTCTTTTTCTGCTGAAGGAGGAAAAGAGAAAACATTGCTGCTGAAGGTGGATATGGAGTGAAGGACAGTCACCAGCGTGTGTACAAGTCAGTTGGCAAGGTTTCCTGTCAGCGTCACAGGGCGGGATCCCTGTTTAGGAATCCGACTTTGCATCGTCCAAACCTGGATACAGCTCCCAGTCTGGTAATGAAGATTTATTTCTCTAATTGTGAATTATCCGATTGAAAACGAATTCCTAGTTACGCACAGAATACACCCGCTGATCCTGCCAGAGTCAGCCCAGTGATTGTTTGCATTCATCTAGAAGGGCAAAGGCAGCAGATACACCGGTAAACTAGCTCCGCGAATCCCCCTCCTATCATCCCAGCTTTCTGAGTTGTAAAGATCTCGTTGTCGCTTCGCTAGCGCTGGATCAAAGTCCTGGAACCCCTTCCCTAGCAGCCTCATGGCTGGAGCTCCGTGCTGAGGAGTTCAAGGGTTCAGGAAAGTAACTCATCCCCCTGATCTGTCGGGTAATCAGGGATGGGCAGTAAATCCTACCCTGGATGAGTGGCGCTGGAAGAGCACAACAGTTCAGGCAGGCATCCAAGGAGCAGCGAAATCGACGTTTCGGGCAAAAGCCTACCCCATCGAGTGACGCCGATCTCCCAGGAATCCGTTTCAAAAAGGGGCAGGTCCTAAACGGACACCTGCTATCGGTCGGAAATAGGTTGAGAACGGCAGCGAGGGAGTGTAATAAAAGTGAAAGACAATGCCGACCGCGAGGCATGAGGCAGGAAGTGAGTGTAGAG
Source organism: Chiloscyllium punctatum (assembly GCF_047496795.1). Lineage (NCBI taxonomy): Eukaryota > Metazoa > Chordata > Chondrichthyes > Orectolobiformes > Hemiscylliidae > Chiloscyllium > Chiloscyllium punctatum. The sequence continues at coordinate 30,797,846 of NC_092783.1, forward strand.
CTGGTGGTACAAAGCTCAGAGTTGGTGCTAATGGGTCACCCTTTACTGCTCACTGTTTACACTGACTCACACACCACTCCTGGTCAGTTCATTTCAGTGACACTTTTCCCCTTGGTGTGAGGTTCCCTCTGGAGCGTAATAACGCCCTTAATGGGCCCAGAGAGGATGACACATCCTCTTTATCCTGTCAGTTTAAAGAGGTGAAAACATCGAATTCAAGAGCAGGTTGTGTTTTTCCGTGCCGTTTGCGTGGAGAATGTTGAGTCGTGAACTCTCTCTTCTTTGCAATTCTCACTGAGCAAGATCGAGACGGAAAGCACGTTGACGAGCCCTTGTCTTCAAGTGGTGAATGAACTGTACCTGTGCACTCAGCGCCCAACCGCGCGCGCTGTGGCGCCATGGCTTAGATGGTTAAAGCGCCTGTCTAGTAAACAGGAGATCCTGGGTTCGAATCCCAGTGGTGCCTGCTTGCTGTGCCAACAGTGCGCACTTGCATCTTCTTACCACAGTTGTGTTGCTGGTCAGACAGCTCAACGTTCTGTTGCAGCCTGTTAGGATTTGGCGATCCTGCATCTCGTTCCAGCAGTAGTGGCACTCTTCGTTCTACCTGGAATTTCGTGCCGCTGTTCCACACGCGCTCCTGCTTCTCATTCGCTTTTATTCTCCCACCTTCATTCCCAGTTTGGTGGGAATAACGACGTGAGGTGGAGACACTGCTGACTTACCAGGGAATGCTGTGGCAAACGCGCGCGCGCACACACTCCACGAGCTGATCATCACCCTCATTCTCTGCCGTCACCGTTCATTCATTTTACGCCAACGGAAAATAAATCCTCCTTCTCCTGGAGTTGGAGTGCAGTTGTCTTTTCTTTTTCTGCTGAAGGAGGAAAAGAGAAAACATTGCTGCTGAAGGTGGATATGGAGTGAAGGACAGTCACCAGCGTGTGTACAAGTCAGTTGGCAAGGTTTCCTGTCAGCGTCACAGGGCGGGATCCCTGTTTCGGAATCCGACTTTGCATCGTCCAGACCTGGATACAGCTCCCAGTCTGGTAATGAAGATTTATTTCTCTAATTGTGAATTATCCGATTGAAAACGAATTCCTAGTTACGCACAGAATACACCCGCTGATCCTGCCAGAGTCAGCCCAGTGATTGTTTGCATTCATCTAGAAGGGCAAAGGCAGCAGATACACCGGTAAACTAGCTCCGCGAATCCCCCTCCTATCATCTCAGCTTTCTGAGTTGTAAAGATCTCGTTGTAGCTTCGCTAGCGCTGGATCAAAGTCCTGGAACCCCTTCCCTAGCAGCCTCATGGCTGGAGCTCCGTGCTGAGGAGTTCAAGGGTTCAGGAAAGTAACTCATCCCCCTGATCTGTCGGGTAATCAGGGATGGGCAGTAAATCCTACCCTGGATGAGTGGCGCTGGAAGAGCACAACAGTTCAGGCAGGCATCCAAGGAGCAGCGAAATCGACGTTTCGGGCAAAAGCCTACCCCATCGAGTGACGCCGATCTCCCAGGAATCCGTTTCAAAAAGGGGCAGGTCCTAAACGGACACCTGCTATCGGTCGGAAATAGGTTGAGAACGGCAGCGAGGGAGTGTAATAAAAGTGAAAGACAATGCCGACCGCGAGGCATGAGGCAGGAAGTGAGTGTAGAGCTGGTGGTACAAAGCTCAGAGTTGGTGCTAATGGGTCACCCTTTACTGCTCACTGTTTACACTGACTCACACACCACTCCTGGTCAGTTCATTTCAGTGACACTTTTCCCCTTGGTGTGAGGTTCCCTCTGGAGCGTAATAACGCCCTTAATGGGCCCAGAGAGGATGACACATCCTCTTTATCCTGTCAGTTTAAAGAGGTGAAAACATCGAATTCAAGAGCAGGTTGTGTTTTTCCGTGCCGTTTGCGTGGAGAATGTTGAGTCGTGAACTCTCTCTTCTTTGCAATTCTCACTGAGTAAGATCGAGACGGAAAGCACGTTGACGAGCCCTTGTCTTCAAGTGGTGAATGAACTGTACCTGTGCACTCAGCGCCCAACCGCGCGCTATGGCGCCATGGCTTAGATGGTTAAAGCGCCTGTCTAGTAAACAGGAGATCCTGGGTTCGAATCCCAGTGGTGCCTGCTTGCTGTGCCAACAGTGCGCACTTGCATCTTCTTACCACAGTTGTGTTGCTGGTCAGACAGCTCAACGTTCTGTTGCAGCCTGTTATGATTTGGCGATCCTGCATCTCGTTCCAGCAGTCATGTCACTCTTCGTTCTACCTGCAATTTCGTGCCGCTGTTCCACACGCGCTCCTGCTTCTCATTCGCTTTTATTCTCCCACCTTCATTCCCAGTTTGGTGGGAATAACGACGTGAGGTGGAGACACTGCTGACTTACCAGGGAATGCTGTGGCAAACGCGCGCGCGCACACACTCCACGAGCTGATCATCACCCTCATTCTCTGCCGTCACCGTTCATTCATTTTACGCCAACGGAAAATAGATCCTCCTTCTCCTAGAGTTGGAGTGCAGTTGTCTTTTCTTTTTCTGCTGAAGGAGGAAAAGAGAAAACATTGCTGCTGAAGGTGGATATGGAGTGAAGGACAGTCACCAGCGTGTGTACAAGTCAGTTGGCAAGGTTTCCTGTCAGCGTCACAGGGCGGGATCCCTGTTTAGGAATCCGACTTTGCATCGTCCTGACCTGGATACAGCTCCCAGTCTGGTAATGAAGATTTATTTCTCTAATTGTGAATTATCCGATTGAAAACGAATTCCTAGTTACGCACAGAATACACCCGCTGATCCTGCCAGAGTCAGCCCAGTGATTGTTTGCATTCATCTAGAAGGGCAAAGGCAGCAGATACACCGGTAAACTAGCTCCGCGAATCCCCCTCCTATCATCTCAGCTTTCTGAGTTGTAAAGATCTCGTTGTAGCTTCGCTAGCGCTGGATCAAAGTCCTGGAACCCCTTCCCTAGCAGCCTCATGGCTGGAGCTCCGTGCTGAGGAGTTCAAGGGTTCAGGAAAGTAACTCATCCCCCTGATCTGTCGGGTAATCAGGGATGGGCAGTAAATCCTACCCTGGATGAGTGGCGCTGGAAGAGCACAACAGTTCAGGCAGGCATCCAAGGAGCAGCGAAATCGACGTTTCGGGCAAAAGCCTACCCCATCGAGTGACGCCGATCTCCCAGGAATCCGTTTCAAAAAGGGGCAGGTCCTAAACGGACACCTGCTATCGGTCGGAAATAGGTTGAGAACGGCAGCGAGGGAGTGTAATAAAAGTGAAAGACAATGCCGACCGCGAGGCATGAGGCAGGAAGTGAGTGTAGAGCTGGTGGTACAAAGCTCAGAGTTGGTGCTAATGGGTCACCCTTTACTGCTCACTGTTTACACTGACTCACACACCACTCCTGGTCAGTTCATTTCAGTGACACTTTTCCCCTTGGTGTGAGGTTCCCTCTGGAGCGTAATAACGCCCTTAATGGGCCCAGAGAGGATGACACATCCTCTTTATCCTGTCAGTTTAAAGAGGTGAAAACATCGAATTCAAGAGCAGGTTGTGTTTTTCCGTGCCGTTTGCGTGGAGAATGTTGAGTCGTGAACTCTCTCTTCTTTGCAATTCTCACTGAGCAAGATCGAGACGGAAAGCACGTTGACGAGCCCTTGTCTTCAAGTGGTGAATGAACTGTACCTGTGCACTCAGCGCCCAACCGCGCGCGCTGTGGCGCCATGGCTTAGATGGTTAAAGCGCCTGTCTAGTAAACAGGAGATCCTGGGTTCGAATCCCAGTGGTGCCTGCTTGCTGTGCCAACAGTGCGCACTTGCATCTTCTTACCACAGTTGTGTTGCTGGTCAGACAGCTCAACGTTCTGTTGCAGCCTGTTAGGATTTGGCGATCCTGCATCTCGTTCCAGCAGTAGTGGCACTCTTCGTTCTACCTGGAATTTCGTGCCGCTGTTCCACACGCGCTCCTGCTTCTCATTCGCTTTTATTCTCCCACCTTCATTCCCAGTTTGGTGGGAATAACGACGTGAGGTGGAGACACTGCTGACTTACCAGGGAATGCTGTGGCAAACGCGCGCGCGCACACACTCCACGAGCTGATCATCACCCTCATTCTCTGCCGTCACCGTTCATTCATTTTACGCCAACGGAAAATAAATCCTCCTTCTCCTGGAGTTGGAGTGCAGTTGTCTTTTCTTTTTCTGCTGAAGGAGGAAAAGAGAAAACATTGCTGCTGAAGGTGGATATGGAGTGAAGGACAGTCACCAGCGTGTGTACAAGTCAGTTGGCAAGGTTTCCTGTCAGCGTCACAGGGCGGGATCCCTGTTTCGGAATCCGACTTTGCATCGTCCAGACCTGGATACAGCTCCCAGTCTGGTAATGAAGATTTATTTCTCTAATTGTGAATTATCCGATTGAAAACGAATTCCTAGTTACGCACAGAATACACCCGCTGATCCTGCCAGAGTCAGCCCAGTGATTGTTTGCATTCATCTAGAAGGGCAAAGGCAGCAGATACACCGGTAAACTAGCTCCGCGAATCCCCCTCCTATCATCTCAGCTTTCTGAGTTGTAAAGATCTCGTTGTAGCTTCGCTAGCGCTGGATCAAAGTCCTGGAACCCCTTCCCTAGCAGCCTCATGGCTGGAGCTCCGTGCTGAGGAGTTCAAGGGTTCAGGAAAGTAACTCATCCCCCTGATCTGTCGGGTAATCAGGGATGGGCAGTAAATCCTACCCTGGATGAGTGGCGCTGGAAGAGCACAACAGTTCAGGCAGGCATCCAAGGAGCAGCGAAATCGACGTTTCGGGCAAAAGCCTACCCCATCGAGTGACGCCGATCTCCCAGGAATCCGTTTCAAAAAGGGGCAGGTCCTAAACGGACACCTGCTATCGGTCGGAAATAGGTTGAGACGGCAGCGAGGGAGTGTAATAAAAGTGAAAGACAATGCCGACCGCGAGGCATGAGGCAGGAAGTGAGTGTAGAGCTGGTGGTACAAAGCTCAGAGTTGGTGCTAATGGGTCACCCTTTACTGCTCACTGTTTACACTGACTCACACACCACTCCTGGTCAGTTCATTTCAGTGACACTTTTCCCCTTGGTGTGAGGTTCCCTCTGGAGCGTAATAACGCCCTTAATGGGCCCAGAGAGGATGACACATCCTCTTTATCCTGTCAGTTTAAAGAGGTGAAAACATCGAATTCAAGAGCAGGTTGTGTTTTTCCGTGCCGTTTGCGTGGAGAATGTTGAGTCGTGAACTCTCTCTTCTTTGCAATTCTCACTGAGCAAGATCGAGACGGAAAGCACGTTGACGAGCCCTTGTCTTCAAGTGGTGAATGAACTGTACCTGTGCACTCAGCGCCCAACCGCGCGCGCTGTGGCGCCATGGCTTAGATGGTTAAAGCGCCTGTCTAGTAGACAGGAGATCCTGGGTTCGAATCCCAGTGGTGCCTGCTTGCTGTGTCAAAAGTGCGCACTTGCATCTTCTTACCAGAGTTGTGTTGCTGGTCCGATAGCTCAACTTTCTGTTGCAGCCTGTTATGATTTGGCGATCCTGCATCTCGTTCCAGCAGTAGTGTCACTCTTCGTTCTACCTGCAATTTCGTGCCGCTGTTCCACACGCGCTCCTGCTTCTCATTCGCTTTTATTCTCCCACCTTCATTCCCAGTTTGGTGGGAATAACGACGTGAGGTGGAGACACTGCTGACTTACCAGGGAATGCTGTGGCAAACGCGCGCGCGCACACACTCCACGAGCTGATCATCACCCTCATTCTCTGCCGTCACCGTTCATTCATTTTACGCCAACGGAAAATAAATCCTCCTTCTCCTAGAGTTGGAGTGCAGTTGTCTTTTCTTTTTCTGCTGAAGGAGGAAAAGAGAAAACATTGCTGCTGAAGGTGGATATGGAGTGAAGGACAGTCACCAGCGTGTGTACAAGTCAGTTGGCAAGGTTTCCTGTCAGCGTCACAGGGCGGGATCCCTGTTTAGGAATCCGACTTTGCATCGTCCAGACCTGGATACAGCTCCCAGTCTGGTAATGAAGATTTATTTCTCTAATTGTGAATTATCCGATTGAAAACGAATTCCTAGTTACGCACAGAATACACCCGCTGATCCTGCCAGAGTCAGCCCAGTGATTGTTTGCATTCATCTAGAAGGGCAAAGGCAGCAGATACACCGGTAAACTAGCTCCGCGAATCCCCCTCCTATCATCTCAGCTTTCTGAGTTGTAAAGATCTCGTTGTAGCTTCGCTAGCGCTGGATCAAAGTCCTGGAACCCCTTCCCTAGCAGCCTCATGGCTGGAGCTCCGTGCTGAGGAGTTCAAGGGTTCAGGAAAGTAACTCATCCCCCTGATCTGTCGGGTAATCAGGGATGGGCAGTAAATCCTACCCTGGATGAGTGGCGCTGGAAGAGCACAACAGTTCAGGCAGGCATCCAAGGAGCAGCGAAATCGACGTTTCGGGCAAAAGCCTACCCCATCGAGTGACGCCGATCTCCCAGGAATCCGTTTCAAAAAGGGGCAGGTCCGAAACGGACACCTGCTATCGGTCGGAAATAGGTTGAGAACGGCAGCGAGGGAGTGTAATAAAAGTGAAAGACAATGCCGACCGCGAGGCATGAGGCAGGAAGTGAGTGTAGAGCTGGTGGTACAAAGCTCAGAGTTGGTGCTAATGGGTCACCCTTTACTGCTCACTGTTTACACTGACTCACACACCACTCCTGGTCAGTTCATTTCAGTGACACTTTTCCCCTTGGTGTGAGGTTCCCTCTGGAGCGTAATAACGCCCTTAATGGGCCCAGAGAGGATGACACATCCTCTTTATCCTGTCAGTTTAAAGAGGTGAAAACATCGAATTCAAGAGCAGGTTGTGTTTTTCCGTGCCGTTTGCGTGGAGAATGTTGAGTCGTGAACTCTCTCTTCTTTGCAATTCTCACTGAGTAAGATCGAGACGGAAAGCACGTTGACGAGCCCTTGTCTTCAAGTGGTGAATGAACTGTACCTGTGCACTCAGCGCCCAACCGCTCGCGCTATGGCGCCATGGCTTAGATGGTTAAAGCGTCTGTCTAGTAAACAGGAGATCCTGGGTTCGAATCCCAGTGGTGCCTGCTTGCTGTGTCAAAAGTGCGCACTTGCATCTTCTTACCAGAGTTGTGTTGCTGGTCAGACAGCTCAACTTTCTGTTGCAGCCTGTTATGATTTGGCGATCCTGCATCTCGTTCCAGCAGTAGTGTCACTCTTCGTTCTACCTGCAATTTCGTGCCGCTGTTCCACACGCGCTCCTGCTTCTCATTCGCTTTTATTCTCCCACCTTCATTCCCAGTTTGGTGGGAATAACGACGTGAGGTGGAGACACTGCTGACTTACCAGGGAATGCTGTGGCAAACGCGCGCGCGCACACACTCCACGAGCTGATCATCACCCTCATTCTCTGCCGTCACCGTTCATTCATTTTACGCCAACGGAAAATAGATCCTCCTTCTCCTAGAGTTGGAGTGCAGTTGTCTTTTCTTTTTCTGCTGAAGGAGGAAAAGAGAAAACATTGCTGCTGAAGGTGGATATGGAGTGAAGGACAGTCACCAGCGTGTGTACAAGTCAGTTGGCAAGGTTTCCTGTCAGCGTCACAGGGCGGGATCCCTGTTTAGGAATCCGACTTTGCATCGTCCAGACCTGGATACAGCTCCCAGTCTGGTAATGAAGATTTATTTCTCTAATTGTGAATTATCCGATTGAAAACGAATTCCTAGTTCCGCACAGAATACACCCGCTGATCCTGCCAGAGTCAGCCCAGTGATTGTTTGCATTCATCTAGAAGGGCAAAGGCAGCAGATACACCGGTAAACTAGCTCCGCGAATCCCCCTCCTATCATCCCAGCTTTCTGAGTTGTAAAGATCTCGTTGTAGCTTCGCTAGCGCTGGATCAAAGTCCTGGAACCCCTTCCCTAGCAGCCTCATGGCTGGAGCTCCGTGCTGAGGAGTTCAAGGGTTCAGGAAAGTAACTCATCCCCCTGATCTGTCGGGTAATCAGGGATGGGCAGTAAATCCTACCCTGGATGAGTGGCGCTGGAAGAGCACAACAGTTCAGGCAGGCATCCAAGGAGCAGCGAAATCGACGTTTCGGGCAAAAGCCTACCCCATCGAGTGACGCCGATCTCCCAGGAATCCGTTTCAAAAAGGGGCAGGTCCTAAACGGACACCTGCTATCGGTCGGAAATAGGTTGAGAACGGCAGCGAGGGAGTGTAATAAAAGTGAAAGACAATGCCGACCGCGAGGCATGAGGCAGGAAGTGAGTGTAGAGCTGGTGGTACAAAGCTCAGAGTTGGTGCTAATGGGTCACCCTTTACTGCTCACTGTTTACACTGACTCACACACCACTCCTGGTCAGTTCATTTCAGTGACACTTTTCCCCTTGGTGTGAGGTTCCCTCTGGAGCGTAATAACGCCCTTAATGGGCCCAGAGAGGATGACACATCCTCTTTATCCTGTCAGTTTAAAGAGGTGAAAACATCGAATTCAAGAGCAGGTTGTGTTTTTCCGTGCCGTTTGCGTGGAGAATGTTGAGTCGTGAACTCTCTCTTCTTTGCAATTCTCACTGAGCAAGATCGAGACGGAAAGCACGTTGACGAGCCCTTGTCTTCAAGTGGTGAATGAACTGTACCTGTGCACTCAGCGCCCAACCGCGCGCGTTGTGGCGCCATGGCTTAGATGGTTAAAGCGCCTGTCTAGTAAACAGGAGATCCTGGGTTCGAATCCCAGTGGTGCCTGCTTGCTGTGCCAACAGTGCGCACTTGCATCTTCTTACCACAGTTGTGTTGCTGGTCAGACAGCTCAACGTTCTGTTGCAGCCTGTTATGATTTGGCGATCCTGCATCTCGTTCCAGCAGTAGTGTCACTCTTCGTTCTACCTGCAATTTCGTGCCGCTGTTCCACACGCGCTCCTGCTTCTCATTCGCTTTTATTCTCCCACCTTCATTCCCAGTTTAGTGGGAATAACGACGTGAGGTGGAGACACTGCTGACTTACCAGGGAATGCTGTGGCAAACGCGCGCGCGCACACACTCCACGAGCTGATCATCACCCTCATTCTCTGCCGTCACCGTTCATTCATTTTACGCCAACGGAAAATAGATCCTCCTTCTCCTAGAGTTGGAGTGCAGTTGTCTTTTCTTTTTCTGCTGAAGGAGGAAAAGAGAAAACATTGCTGCTGAAGGTGGATATGGAGTGAAGGACAGTCACCAGCGTGTGTACAAGTCAGTTGGCAAGGTTTCCTGTCAGCGTCACAGGGCGGGATCCCTGTTTAGGAATCCGACTTTGCATCGTCCAGACCTGGATACAGCTCCCAGTCTGGTAATGAAGATTTATTTCTCTAATTGTGAATTATCCGATTGAAAACGAATTCCTAGTTACGCACAGAATACACCCGCTGATCCTGCCAGAGTCAGCCCAGTGATTGTTTGCATTCATCTAGAAGGGCAAAGGCAGCAGATACACCGGTAAACTAGCTCCGCGAATCCCCCTCCTATCATCTCAGCTTTCTGAGTTGTAAAGATCTCGTTGTAGCTTCGCTAGCGCTGGATCAAAGTCCTGGAACCCCTTCCCTAGCAGCCTCATGGCTGGAGCTCCGTGCTGAGGAGTTCAAGGGTTCAGGAAAGTAACTCATCCCCCTGATCTGTCGGGTAATCAGGGATGGGCAGTAAATCCTACCCTGGATGAGTGGCGCTGGAAGAGCACAACAGTTCAGGCAGGCATCCAAGGAGCAGCGAAATCGACGTTTCGGGCAAAAGCCTACCCCATCGAGTGACGCCGATCTCCCAGGAATCCGTTTCAAAAAGGGGCAGGTCCTAAACGGACACCTGCTATCGGTCGGAAATAGGTTGAGAACGGCAGCGAGGGAGTGTAATAAAAGTGAAAGACAATGCCGACCGCGAGGCATGAGGCAGGAAGTGAGTGTAGAGCTGGTGGTACAAAGCTCAGAGTTGGTGCTAATGGGTCACCCTTTACTGCTCACTGTTTACACTGACTCACACACCACTCCTGGTCAGTTCATTTCAGTGACACTTTTCCCCTTGGTGTGAGGTTCCCTCTGGAGCGTAATAACGCCCTGAATGGGCCCAGAGAGGATGACACATCCTCTTTATCCTGTCAGTTTAAAGAGGTGAAAACATCGAATTCAAGAGCAGGTTGTGTTTTTCCGTGCCGTTTGCGTGGAGAATGTTGAGTCGTGAACTCTCTCTTCTTTGCAATTCTCACTGAGTAAGATCGAGACGGAAAGCACGTTGACGAGCCCTTGTCTTCAAGTGGTGAATGAACTGTACCTGTGCACTCAGCGCCCAACTGCGTGCGCTGTGGCGCCATGGCTTAGATGGTTAAAGCGCCTGTCTAGTAAACAGGAGATCCTGGGTTCGAATCCCAGTGGTGCCTGCTTGCTGTGTCAAAAGTGCGCACTTGCATCTTCTTACCAGAGTTGTGTTGCTGGTCAGACAGCTCAACTTTCTGTTGCAGCCTGTTATGATTTGGCGATCCTGCATCTCGTTCCAGCAGTAGTGTCACTCTTCGTTCTACCTGCAATTTCGTGCCGCTGTTCCACACGCGCTCCTGCTTCTCATTCGCTTTTATTCTCCCACCTTCATTCCCAGTTTGGTGGGAATAACGACGTGAGGTGGAGACACTGCTGACTTACCAGGGAATGCTGTGGCAAACGCGCGCGCGCACACACTCCACGAGCTGATCATCACCCTCATTCTCTGCCGTCACCGTTCATTCATTTTACGCCAACGGAAAATAGATCCTCCTTCTCCTAGAGTTGGAGTGCAGTTGTCTTTTCTTTTTCTGCTGAAGGAGGAAAAGAGAAAACATTGCTGCTGAAGGTGGATATGGAGTGAAGGACAGTCACCAGCGTGTGTACAAGTCAGTTGGCAAGGTTTCCTGTCAGCGTCACAGGGCGGGATCCCTGTTTAGGAATCCGACTTTGCATCGTCCAGACCTGGATACAGCTCCCAGTCTGGTAATGAAGATTTATTTCTCTAATTGTGAATTATCCGATTGAAAACGAATTCCTAGTTCCGCACAGAATACACCCGCTGATCCTGCCAGAGTCAGCCCAGTGATTGTTTGCATTCATCTAGAAGGGCAAAGGCAGCAGATACACCGGTAAACTAGCTCCGCGAATCCCCCTCCTATCATCCCAGCTTTCTGAGTTGTAAAGATCTCGTTGTAGCTTCGCTAGCGCTGGATCAAAGTCCTGGAACCCCTTCCCTAGCAGCCTCATGGCTGGAGCTCCGTGCTGAGGAGTTCAAGGGTTCAGGAAAGTAACTCATCCCCCTGATCTGTCGGGTAATCAGGGATGGGCAGTAAATCCTACCCTGGATGAGTGGCGCTGGAAGAGCACAACAGTTCAGGCAGGCATCCAAGGAGCAGCGAAATCGACGTTTCGGGCAAAAGCCTACCCCATCGAGTGACGCCGATCTCCCAGGAATCCGTTTCAAAAAGGGGCAGGTCCTAAACGGACACCTGCTATCGGTCGGAAATAGGTTGAGAACGGCAGCGAGGGAGTGTAATAAAAGTGAAAGACAATGCCGACCGCGAGGCATGAGGCAGGAAGTGAGTGTAGAGCTGGTGGTACAAAGCTCAGAGTTGGTGCTAATGGGTCACCCTTTACTGCTCACTGTTTACACTGACTCACACACCACTCCTGGTCAGTTCATTTCAGTGACACTTTTCCCCTTGGTGTGAGGTTCCCTCTGGAGCGTAATAACGCCCTTAATGGGCCCAGAGAGGATGACACATCCTCTTTATCCTGTCAGTTTAAAGAGGTGAAAACATCGAATTCAAGAGCAGGTTGTGTTTTTCCGTGCCGTTTGCGTGGAGAATGTTGAGTCGTGAACTCTCTCTTCTTTGCAATTCTCACTGAGCAAGATCGAGACGGAAAGCACGTTGACGAGCCCTTGTCTTCAAGTGGTGAATGAACTGTACCTGTGCACTCAGCGCCCAACCGCGCGCGTTGTGGCGCCATGGCTTAGATGGTTAAAGCGCCTGTCTAGTAAACAGGAGATCCTGGGTTCGAATCCCAGTGGTGCCTGCTTGCTGTGCCAACAGTGCGCACTTGCATCTTCTTACCACAGTTGTGTTGCTGGTCAGACAGCTCAACGTTCTGTTGCAGCCTGTTATGATTTGGCGATCCTGCATCTCGTTCCAGCAGTAGTGTCACTCTTCGTTCTACCTGCAATTTCGTGCCGCTGTTCCACACGCGCTCCTGCTTCTCATTCGCTTTTATTCTCCCACCTTCATTCCCAGTTTAGTGGGAATAACGACGTGAGGTGGAGACACTGCTGACTTACCAGGGAATGCTGTGGCAAACGCGCGCGCGCACACACTCCACGAGCTGATCATCACCCTCATTCTCTGCCGTCACCGTTCATTCATTTTACGCCAACGGTAAATAGATCCTCCTTCTCCTAGAGTTGGAGTGCAGTTGTCTTTTCTTTTTCTGCTGAAGGAGGAAAAGAGAAAACATTGCTGCTGAAGGTGGATATGGAGTGAAGGACAGTCACCAGCGTGTGTACAAGTCAGTTGGCAAGGTTTCCTGTCAGCGTCACAGGGCGGGATCCCTGTTTAGGAATCCGACTTTGCATCGTCCAGACCTGGATACAGCTCCCAGTCTGGTAATGAAGATTTATTTCTCTAATTGTGAATTATCCGATTGAAAACGAATTCCTAGTTACGCACAGAATACACCCGCTGATCCTGCCAGAGTCAGCCCAGTGATTGTTTGCATTCATCTAGAAGGGCAAAGGCAGCAGATACACCGGTAAACTAGCTCCGCGAATCCCCCTCCTATCATCTCAGCTTTCTGAGTTGTAAAGATCTCGTTGTAGCTTCGCTAGCGCTGGATCAAAGTCCTGGAACCCCTTCCCTAGCAGCCTCATGGCTGGAGCTCCGTGCTGAGGAGTTCAAGGGTTCAGGAAAGTAACTCATCCCCCTGATCTGTCGGGTAATCAGGGATGGGCAGTAAATCCTACCCTGGATGAGTGGCGCTGGAAGAGCACAACAGTTCAGGCAGGCATCCAAGGAGCAGCGAAATCGACGTTTCGGGCAAAAGCCTACCCCATCGAGTGACGCCGATCTCCCAGGAATCCGTTTCAAAAAGGGGCAGGTCCTAAACGGACACCTGCTATCGGTCGGAAATAGGTTGAGAACGGCAGCGAGGGAGTGTAATAAAAGTGAAAGACAATGCCGACCGCGAGGCATGAGGCAGGAAGTGAGTGTAGAGCTGGTGGTACAAAGCTCAGAGTTGGTGCTAATGGGTCACCCTTTACTGCTCACTGTTTACACTGACTCACACACCACTCCTGGTCAGTTCATTTCAGTGACACTTTTCCCCTTGGTGTGAGGTTCCCTCTGGAGCGTAATAACGCCCTGAATGGGCCCAGAGAGGATGACACATCCTCTTTATCCTGTCAGTTTAAAGAGGTGAAAACATCGAATTCAAGAGCAGGTTGTGTTTTTCCGTGCCGTTTGCGTGGAGAATGTTGAGTCGTGAACTCTCTCTTCTTTGCAATTCTCACTGAGCAAGATCGAGACGGAAAGCACGTTGACGAGCCCTTGTCTTCAAGTGGTGAATGAACTGTACCTGTGCACTCAGCGCCCAACCGCGCGCGCTGTGGCGCCATGGCTTAGATGGTTAAAGTGCCTGTCTAGTAAACAGGAGATCCTGGGTTCGAATCCCAGTGGTGCCTGCTTGCTGTGTCAAAAGTGCGCACTTGCATCTTCTTACCAGAGTTGTGTTGCTGGTCAGACAGCTCAACTTTCTGTTGCAGCCTGTTATGATTTGGCGATCCTGCATCTCGTTCCAGCAGTAGTGTCACTCTTCGTTCTACCTGCAATTTCGTGCCGCTGTTCCACACGCGCTCCTGCTTCTCATTCGCTTTTATTCTCCCACCTTCATTCCCAGTTTGGTGGGAATAACGACGTGAGGTGGAGACACTGCTGACTTACCAGGGAATGCTGTGGCAAACGCGCGCGCGCACACACTCCACGAGCTGATCATCACCCTCATTCTCTGCCGTCACCGTTCATTCATTTTACGCCAACGGAAAATAGATCCTCCTTCTCCTAGAGTTGGAGTGCAGTTGTCTTTTCTTTTTCTGCTGAAGGAGGAAAAGAGAAAACATTGCTGCTGAAGGTGGATATGGAGTGAAGGACAGTCACCAGCGTGTGTACAAGTCAGTTGGCAAGGTTTCCTGTCAGCGTCACAGGGCGGGATCCCTGTTTAGGAATCCGACTTTGCATCGTCCAGACCTGGATACAGCTCCCAGTCTGGTAATGAAGATTTATTTCTCTAATTGTGAATTATCCGATTGAAAACGAATTCCTAGTTCCGCACAGAATACACCCGCTGATCCTGCCAGAGTCAGCCCAGTGATTGTTTGCATTCATCTAGAAGGGCAAAGGCAGCAGATACACCGGTAAACTAGCTCCGCGAATCCCCCTCCTATCATCCCAGCTTTCTGAGTTGTAAAGATCTCGTTGTAGCTTCGCTAGCGCTGGATCAAAGTCCTGGAACCCCTTCCCTAGCAGCCTCATGGCTGGAGCTCCGTGCTGAGGAGTTCAAGGGTTCAGGAAAGTAACTCATCCCCCTGATCTGTCGGGTAATCAGGGATGGGCAGTAAATCCTACCCTGGATGAGTGGCGCTGGAAGAGCACAACAGTTCAGGCAGGCATCCAAGGAGCAGCGAAATCGACGTTTCGGGCAAAAGCCTACCCCATCGAGTGACGCCGATCTCCCAGGAATCCGTTTCAAAAAGGGGCAGGTCCTAAACGGACACCTGCTATCGGTCGGAAATAGGTTGAGAACGGCAGCGAGGGAGTGTAATAAAAGTGAAAGACAATGCCGACCGCGAGGCATGAGGCAGGAAGTGAGTGTAGAGCTGGTGGTACAAAGCTCAGAGTTGGTGCTAATGGGTCACCCTTTACTGCTCACTGTTTACACTGACTCACACACCACTCCTGGTCAGTTCATTTCAGTGACACTTTTCCCCTTGGTGTGAGGTTCCCTCTGGAGCGTAATAACGCCCTGAATGGGCCCAGAGAGGATGACACATCCTCTTTATCCTGTCAGTTTAAAGAGGTGAAAACATCGAATTCAAGAGCAGGTTGTGTTTTTCCGTGCCGTTTGCGTGGAGAATGTTGAGTCGTGAACTCTCTCTTCTTTGCAATTCTCACTGAGCAAGATCGAGACGGAAAGCACGTTGACGAGCCCTTGTCTTCAAGTGGTGAATGAACTGTACCTGTGCACTCAGCGCCCAACCGCTCGCGCTATGGCGCCATGGCTTAGATGGTTAAAGCGCCTGTCTAGTAAACAGGAGATCCTGGGTTCGAATCCCAGTGGTGCCTGCTTGCTGTGTCAAAAGTGCGCACTTGCATCTTCTTACCAGAGTTGTGTTGCTGGTCAGACAGCTCAACTTTCTGTTGCAGCCTGTTATGATTTGGCGATCCTGCATCTCGTTCCAGCAGTAGTGTCACTCTTCGTTCTACCTGCAATTTCGTGCCGCTGTTCCACACGCGCTCCTGCTTCTCATTCGCTTTTATTCTCCCACCTTCATTCCCAGTTTGGTGGGAATAACGACGTGAGGTGGAGACACTGCTGACTTACCAGGGAATGCTGTGGCAAACGCGCGCGCGCACACACTCCACGAGCTGATCATCACCCTCATTCTCTGCCGTCACCGTTCATTCATTTTACGCCAACGGAAAATAGATCCTCCTTCTCCTAGAGTTGGAGTGCAGTTGTCTTTTCTTTTTCTGCTGAAGGAGGAAAAGAGAAAACATTGCTGCTGAAGGTGGATATGGAGTGAAGGACAGTCACCAGCGTGTGTACAAGTCAGTTGGCAAGGTTTCCTGTCAGCGTCACAGGGCGGGATCCCTGTTTAGGAATCCGACTTTGCATCGTCCAGACCTGGATACAGCTCCCAGTCTGGTAATGAAGATTTATTTCTCTAATTGTGAATTATCCGATTGAAAACGAATTCCTAGTTCCGCACAGAATACACCCGCTGATCCTGCCAGAGTCAGCCCAGTGATTGTTTGCATTCATCTAGAAGGGCAAAGGCAGCAGATACACCGGTAAACTAGCTCCGCGAATCCCCCTCCTATCATCTCAGCTTTCTGAGTTGTAAAGATCTCGTTGTAGCTTCGCTAGCGCTGAATCAAAGTCCTGGAACCCCTTCCCTAGCAGCCTCATGGCTGGAGCTCCGTGCTGAGGAGTTCAAGGGTTCAGGAAAGTAACTCATCCCCCTGATCTGTCGGGTAATCAGGGATGGGCAGTAAATCCTACCCTGGATGAGTGGCGCTGGAAGAGCACAACAGTTCAGGCAGGCATCCAAGGAGCAGCGAAATCGACGTTTCGGGCAAAAGCCTACCCCATCGAGTGACGCCGATCTCCCAGGAATCCGTTTCAAAAAGGGGCAGGTCCTAAACGGACACCTGCTATCGGTCGGAAATAGGTTGAGAACGGCAGCGAGGGAGTGTAATAAAAGTGAAAGACAATGCCGACCGCGAGGCATGAGGCAGGAAGTGAGTGTAGAGCTGGTGGTACAAAGCTCAGAGTTGGTGCTAATGGGTCACCCTTTACTGCTCACTGTTTACACTGACTCACACACCACTCCTGGTCAGTTCATTTCAGTGACACTTTTCCCCTTGGTGTGAGGTTCCCTCTGGAGCGTAATAACGCCCTGAATGGGCCCAGAGAGGATGACACATCCTCTTTATCCTGTCAGTTTAAAGAGGTGAAAACATCGAATTCAAGAGCAGGTTGTGTTTTTCCGTGCCGTTTGCGTGGAGAATGTTGAGTCGTGAACTCTCTCTTCTTTGCAATTCTCACTGAGTAAGATCGAGACGGAAAGCACGTTGACGAGCCCTTGTCTTCAAGTGGTGAATGAACTGTACCTGTGCACTCAGCGCCCAACCGCGCGCGCTGTGGCGCCATGGCTTAGATGGTTAAAGCGCCTGTCTAGTAAACAGGAGATCCTGGGTTCGAATCCCAGTGGTGCCTGCTTGCTGTGTCAAAAGTGCGCACTTGCATCTTCTTACCAGAGTTGTGTTGCTGGTCAGACAGCTCAACGTTCTGTTGCAGCCTGTTATGATTTGGCGATCCTGCATCTCGTTCCAGCAGTAGTGTCACTCTTCGTTCTACCTGCAATTTCGTGCCGCTGTTCCACACGCGCTCCTGCTTCTCATTCGCTTTTATTCTCCCACCTTCATTCCCAGTTTAGTGGGAATAACGACGTGAGGTGGAGACACTGCTGACTTACCAGGGAATGCTGTGGCAAACGCGCGCGCGCACACACTCCACGAGCTGATCATCACCCTCATTCTCTGCCGTCACCGTTCATTCATTTTACGCCAACGGAAAATAGATCCTCCTTCTCCTAGAGTTGGAGTGCAGTTGTCTTTTCTTTTTCTGCTGAAGGAGGAAAAGAGAAAACATTGCTGCTGAAGGTGGATATGGAGTGAAGGACAGTCACCAGCGTGTGTACAAGTCAGTTGGCAAGGTTTCCTGTCAGCGTCACAGGGCGGGATCCCTGTTTAGGAATCCGACTTTGCATCGTCCAGACCTGGATACAGCTCCCAGTCTGGTAATGAAGATTTATTTCTCTAATTGTGAATTATCCGATTGAAAACGAATTCCTAGTTCCGCACAGAATACACCCGCTGATCCTGCCAGAGTCAGCCCAGTGATTGTTTGCATTCATCTAGAAGGGCAAAGGCAGCAGATACACCGGTAAACTAGCTCCGCGAATCCCCCTCCTATCATCTCAGCTTTCTGAGTTGTAAAGATCTCGTTGTAGCTTCGCTAGCGCTGGATCAAAGTCCTGGAACCCCTTCCCTAGCAGCCTCATGGCTGGAGCTCCGTGCTGAGGAGTTCAAGGGTTCAGGAAAGTAACTCATCCCCCTGATCTGTCGGGTAATCAGGGATGGGCAGTAAATCCTACCCTGGATGAGTGGCGCTGGAAGAGCACAACAGTTCAGGCAGGCATCCAAGGAGCAGCGAAATCGACGTTTCGGGCAAAAGCCTACCCCATCGAGTGACGCCGATCTCCCAGGAATCCGTTTCAAAAAGGGGCAGGTCCTAAACGGACACCTGCTATCGGTCGGAAATAGGTTGAGAACGGCAGCGAGGGAGTGTAATAAAAGTGAAAGACAATGCCGACCGCGAGGCATGAGGCAGGAAGTGAGTGTAGAGCTGGTGGTACAAAGCTCAGAGTTGGTGCTAATGGGTCACCCTTTACTGCTCACTGTTTACACTGACTCACACACCACTCCTGGTCAGTTCATTTCAGTGACACTTTTCCCCTTGGTGTGAGGTTCCCTCTGGAGCGTAATAACGCCCTGAATGGGCCCAGAGAGGATGACACATCCTCTTTATCCTGTCAGTTTAAAGAGGTGAAAACATCGAATTCAAGAGCAGGTTGTGTTTTTCCGTGCCGTTTGCGTGGAGAATGTTGAGTCGTGAACTCTCTCTTCTTTGCAATTCTCACTGAGTAAGATCGAGACGGAAAGCACGTTGACGAGCCCTTGTCTTCAAGTGGTGAATGAACTGTACCTGTGCACTCAGCGCCCAACTGCGCGCGCTGTGGCGCCATGGCATGGATGGTTAAAGCGCCTGTCTAGTAAACAGGAGATCCTGGGTTCGAATCCCAGTGGTGCCTGCTTGCTGTGTCAAAAGTGTGCACTTGCATCTTCTTACCAGAGTTGTGTTGCTGGTCAGACAGCTCAACGTTCTGTTGCAGCCTGTTATGATTTGGCGATCCTGCATCTCGTTCCAGCAGTAGTGTCACTCTTCGTTCTACCTGCAATTTCGTGCCGCTGTTCCACACGCGCTCCTGCTTCTCATTCGCTTTTATTCTCCCACCTTCATTCCCAGTTTGGTGGGAATAACGACGTGAGGTGGAGACACTGCTGACTTACCAGGGAATGCTGTGGCAAACGCGCGCGCGCACACACTCCACGAGCTGATCATCACCCTCATTCTCTGCCGTCACCGTTCATTCATTTTACGCCAACGGAAAATAGATCCTCCTTCTCCTAGAGTTGGAGTGCAGTTGTCTTTTCTTTTTCTGCTGAAGGAGGAAAAGAGAAAACATTGCTGCTGAAGGTGGATATGGAGTGAAGGACAGTCACCAGCGTGTGTACAAGTCAGTTGGCAAGGTTTCCTGTCAGCGTCACAGGGCGGGATCCCTGTTTAGGAATCCGACTTTGCATCGTCCAGACCTGGATACAGCTCCCAGTCTGGTAATGAAGATTTATTTCTCTAATTGTGAATTATCCGATTGAAAACGAATTCCTAGTTCCGCACAGAATACACCCGCTGATCCTGCCAGAGTCAGCCCAGTGATTGTTTGCATTCATCTAGAAGGGCAAAGGCAGCAGATACACCGGTAAACTAGCTCCGCGAATCCCCCTCCTATCATCCCAGCTTTCTGAGTTGTAAAGATCTCGTTGTAGCTTCGCTAGCGCTGGATCAAAGTCCTGGAACCCCTTCCCTAGCAGCCTCATGGCTGGAGCTCCGTGCTGAGGAGTTCAAGGGTTCAGGAAAGTAACTCATCCCCCTGATCTGTCGGGTAATCAGGGATGGGCAGTAAATCCTACCCTGGATGAGTGGCGCTGGAAGAGCACAACAGTTCAGGCAGGCATCCAAGGAGCAGCGAAATCGACGTTTCGGGCAAAAGCCTACCCCATCGAGTGACGCCGATCTCCCAGGAATCCGTTTCAAAAAGGGGCAGGTCCTAAACGGACACCTGCTATCGGTCGGAAATAGGTTGAGAACGGCAGCGAGGGAGTGTAATAAAAGTGAAAGACAATGCCGACCGCGAGGCATGAGGCAGGAAGTGAGTGTAGAGCTGGTGGTACAAAGCTCAGAGTTGGTGCTAATGGGTCACCCTTTACTGCTCACTGTTTACACTGACTCACACACCACTCCTGGTCAGTTCATTTCAGTGACACTTTTCCCCTTGGTGTGAGGTTCCCTCTGGAGCGTAATAACGCCCTGAATGGGCCCAGAGAGGATGACACATCCTCTTTATCCTGTCAGTTTAAAGAGGTGAAAACATCGAATTCAAGAGCAGGTTGTGTTTTTCCGTGCCGTTTGCGTGGAGAATGTTGAGTCGTGAACTCTCTCTTCTTTGCAATTCTCACTGAGCAAGATCGAGACGGAAAGCACGTTGACGAGCCCTTGTCTTCAAGTGGTGAATGAACTGTACCTGTGCACTCAGCGCCCAACCGCTCGCGCTATGGCGCCATGGCTTAGATGGTTAAAGCGCCTGTCTAGTAAACAGGAGATCCTGGGTTCGAATCCCAGTGGTGCCTGCTTGCTGTGTCAAAAGTGCGCACTTGCATCTTCTTACCAGAGTTGTGTTGCTGGTCAGACAGCTCAACTTTCTGTTGCAGCCTGTTATGATTTGGCGATCCTGCATCTCGTTCCAGCAGTAGTGTCACTCTTCGTTCTACCTGCAATTTCGTGCCGCTGTTCCACACGCGCTCCTGCTTCTCATTCGCTTTTATTCTCCCACCTTCATTCCCAGTTTAGTGGGAATAACGACGTGAGGTGGAGACACTGCTGACTTACCAGGGAATGCTGTGGCAAACGCGCGCGCGCACACACTCCACGAGCTGATCATCACCCTCATTCTCTGCCGTCACCGTTCATTCATTTTACGCCAACGGAAAATAGATCCTCCTTCTCCTAGAGTTGGAGTGCAGTTGTCTTTTCTTATTCTGCTGAAGGAGGAAAAGAGAAAACATTGCTGCTGAAGGTGGATATGGAGTGAAGGACAGTCACCAGCGTGTGTACAAGTCAGTTGGCAAGGTTTCCTGTCAGCGTCACAGGGCGGGATCCCTGTTTAGGAATCCGACTTTGCATCGTCCAGACCTGGATACAGCTCCCAGTCTGGTAATGAAGATTTATTTCTCTAATTGTGAATTATCCGATTGAAAACGAATTCCTAGTTCCGCACAGAATACACCCGCTGATCCTGCCAGAGTCAGCCCAGTGATTGTTTGCATTCATCTAGAAGGGCAAAGGCAGCAGATACACCGGTAAACTAGCTCCGCGAATCCCCCTCCTATCATCCCAGCTTTCTGAGTTGTAAAGATCTCGTTGTAGCTTCGCTAGCGCTGGATCAAAGTCCTGGAACCCCTTCCCTAGCAGCCTCATGGCTGGAGCTCCGTGCTGAGGAGTTCAAGGGTTCAGGAAAGTAACTCATCCCCCTGATCTGTCGGGTAATCAGGGATGGGCAGTAAATCCTACCCTGGATGAGTGGCGCTGGAAGAGCACAACAGTTCAGGCAGGCATCCAAGGAGCAGCGAAATCGACGTTTCGGGCAAAAGCCTACCCCATCGAGTGACGCCGATCTCCCAGGAATCCGTTTCAAAAAGGGGCAGGTCCTAAACGGACACCTGCTATCGGTCGGAAATAGGTTGAGAACGGCAGCGAGGGAGTGTAATAAAAGTGAAAGACAATGTCGACCGCGAGGCATGAGGCAGGAAGTGAGTGTAGAGCTGGTGGTACAAAGCTCAGAGTTGGTGCTAATGGGTCACCCTTTACTGCTCACTGTTTACACTGACTCACACACCACTCCTGGTCAGTTCATTTCAGTGACACTTTTCCCCTTGGTGTGAGGTTCCCTCTGGAGCGTAATAACGCCCTGAATGGGCCCAGAGAGGATGACACATCCTCTTTATCCTGTCAGTTTAAAGAGGTGAAAACATCGAATTCAAGAGCAGGTTGTGTTTTTCCGTGCCGTTTGCGTGGAGAATGTTGAGTCGTGAACTCTCTCTTCTTTGCAATTCTCACTGAGCAAGATCGAGACGGAAAGCACGTTGACGAGCCCTTGTCTTCAAGTGGTGAATGAACTGTACCTGTGCACTCAGCGCCCAACCGCGCGCGTTGTGGCGCCATGGCTTAGATGGTTAAAGCGCCTGTCTAGTAAACAGGAGATCCTGGGTTCGAATCCCAGTGGTGCCTGCTTGCTGTGCCAACAGTGCGCACTTGCATCTTCTTACCACAGTTGTGTTGCTGGTCAGACAACTCAACGTTCTGTTGCAGCCTGTTATGATTTGGCGATCCTGCATCTCGTTCCAGCAGTAGTGTCACTCTTCGTTCTACCTGCAATTTCGTGCCGCTGTTCCACACGCGCTCCTGCTTCTCATTCGCTTTTATTCTCCCACCTTCATTCCCAGTTTAGTGGGAATAACGACGTGAGGTGGAGACACTGCTGACTTACCAGGGAATGCTGTGGCAAACGCGCGCGCGCACACACTCCACGAGCTGATCATCACCCTCATTCACTGCCGTCACCGTTCATTCATTTTACGCCAACGGAAAATAGATCCTCCTTCTCCTAGAGTTGGAGTGCAGTTGTCTTTTCTTTTTCTGCTGAAGGAGGAAAAGAGAAAACATTGCTGCTGAAGGTGGATATGGAGTGAAGGACAGTCACCAGCGTGTGTACAAGTCAGTTGGCAAGGTTTCCTGTCAGCGTCACAGGGCGGGATCCCTGTTTAGGAATCCGACTTTGCATCGTCCAGACCTGGATACAGCTCCCAGTCTGGTAATGAAGATTTATTTCTCTAATTGTGAATTATCCGATTGAAAACGAATTCCTAGTTACGCACAGAATACACCCGCTGATCCTGCCAGAGTCAGCCCAGTGATTGTTTGCATTCATCTAGAAGGGCAAAGGCAGCAGATACACCGGTAAACTAGCTCCGCGAATCCCCCTCCTATCATCCCAGCTTTCTGAGTTGTAAAGATCTCGTTGTAGCTTCGCTAGCGCTGGATCAAAGTCCTGGAACCCCTTCCCTAGCAGCCTCATGGCTGGAGCTCCGTGCTGAGGAGTTCAAGGGTTCAGGAAAGTAACTCATCCCCCTGATCTGTCGGGTAATCAGGGATGGGCAGTAAATCCTACCCTGGATGAGTGGCGCTGGAAGAGCACAACAGTTCAGGCAGGCATCCAAGGAGCAGCGAAATCGACGTTTCGGGCAAAAGCCTACCCCATCGAGTGACGCCGATCTCCCAGGAATCCGTTTCAAAAAGGGGCAGGTCCTAAACGGACACCTGCTATCGGTCGGAAATAGGTTGAGAACGGCAGCGAGGGAGTGTAATAAAAGTGAAAGACAATGCCGACCGCGAGGCATGAGGCAGGAAGTGAGTGTAGAGCTGGTGGTACAAAGCTCAGAGTTGGTGCTAATGGGTCACCCTTTACTGCTCACTGTTTACACTGACTCACACACCACTCCTGGTCAGTTCATTTCAGTGACACTTTTCCCCTTGGTGTGAGGTTCCCTCTGGAGCGTAATAACGCCCTGAATGGGCCCAGAGAGGATGACACATCCTCTTTATCCTGTCAGTTTAAAGAGGTGAAAACATCGAATTCAAGAGCAGGTTGTGTTTTTCCGTGCCGTTTGCGTGGAGAATGTTGAGTCGTGAACTCTCTCTTCTTTGCAATTCTCACTGAGTAAGATCGAGACGGAAAGCACGTTGACGAGCCCTTGTCTTCAAGTGGTGAATGAACTGTACCTGTGCACTCAGCGCCCAACTGCGCGCGCTGTGGCGCCATGGCTTAGATGGTTAAAGCGCCTGTCTAGTAAACAGGAGATCCTGGGTTCGAATCCCAGTGGTGCCTGCTTGCTGTGTCAAAAGTGCGCACTTGCATCTTCTTACCAGAGTTGTGTTGCTGGTCAGACAGCTCAACTTTCTGTTGCAGCCTGTTATGATTTGGCGATCCTGCATCTCGTTCCAGCAGTAGTGTCACTCTTCATTCTACCTGCAATTTCGTGCCGCTGTTCCACACGCGCTCCTGCTTCTCATTCGCTTTTATTCTCCCACCTTCATTCCCAGTTTGGTGGGAATAACGACGTGAGGTGGAGACACTGCTGACTTACCAGGGAATGCTGTGGCAAACGCGCGCGCGCACACACTCCACGAGCTGATCATCACCCTCATTCTCTGCCGTCACCGTTCATTCATTTTACGTCAACGGAAAATAGATCCTCCTTCTCCTAGAGTTGGAGTGCAGTTGTCTTTTCTTTTTCTGCTGAAGGAGGAAAAGAGAAAACATTGCTGCTGAAGGTGGATATGGAGTGAAGGACAGTCACCAGCGTGTGTACAAGTCAGTTGGCAAGGTTTCCTGTCAGCGTCACAGGGCGGGATCCCTGTTTAGGAATCCGACTTTGCATCGTCCAGACCTGGATACAGCTCCCAGTCTGGTAATGAAGATTTATTTCTCTAATTGTGAATTATCCGATTGAAAACGAATTCCTAGTTACGCACAGAATACACCCGCTGATCCTGCCAGAGTCAGCCCAGTGATTGTTTGCATTCATCTAGAAGGGCAAAGGCAGCAGATACACCGGTAAACTAGCTCCGCGAATCCCCCTCCTATCATCCCAGCTTTCTGAGTTGTAAAGATCTCGTTGTAGCTTCGCTAGCGCTGGATCAAAGTCCTGGAACCCCTTCCCTAGCAGCCTCATGGCTGGAGCTCCGTGCTGAGGAGTTCAAGGGTT
The DNA here is from genome assembly GCF_047496795.1 of Chiloscyllium punctatum. Classification (NCBI taxonomy): domain Eukaryota; kingdom Metazoa; phylum Chordata; class Chondrichthyes; order Orectolobiformes; family Hemiscylliidae; genus Chiloscyllium; species Chiloscyllium punctatum. The sequence continues at coordinate 30,822,387 of NC_092783.1, forward strand.
CAGGAAAGTAACTCATCCCCCTGATCTGTCGGGTAATCAGGGATGGGCAGTAAATCCTACCCTGGATGAGTGGCGCTGGAAGAGCACAACAGTTCAGGCAGGCATCCAAGGAGCAGCGAAATCGACGTTTCGGGCAAAAGCCTAACCCATCGAGTGACGCCGATCTCCCAGGAATCCGTTTCAAAAAGGGGCAGGTCCTAAACGGACACCTGCTATCGGTCGGAAATAGGTTGAGAACGGCAGCGAGGGAGTGTAATAAAAGTGAAAGACAATGCCGACCGCGAGGCATGAGGCAGGAAGTGAGTGTAGAGCTGGTGGTACAAAGCTCAGAGTTGGTGCTAATGGGTCACCCTTTACTGCTCACTGTTTACACTGACTCACACACCACTCCTGGTCAGTTCATTTCAGTGACACTTTTCCCCTTGGTGTGAGGTTCCCTCTGGAGCGTAATAACGCCCTTAATGGGCCCAGAGAGGATGACACATCCTCTTTATCCTGTCAGTTTAAAGAGGTGAAAACATCGAATTCAAGAGCAGGTTGTGTTTTTCCGTGCCGTTTGCGTGGAGAATGTTGAGTCGTGAACTCTCTCTTCTTTGCAATTCTCACTGAGCAAGATCGAGACGGAAAGCACGTTGACGAGCCCTTGTCTTCAAGTGTGAATGAACTGTACCTGTGCACTCAGCGCCCAACCGCGCGCGCTGTGGCGCCATGGCTTAGATGGTTAACGCGCCTATCTAGTAAACAGGAGATCCTGGGTTCGAATCCCAGTGGTGCCTGCTTGCTGTGTCAAAAGTGCGCACTTGCATCTTCTTACCAGAGTTGTGTTGCTGGTCAGACAGCTCAACGTTCTGTTGCAGCCTGTTATGATTTGGCGATCCTGCATCTCGTTCCAGCAGTAGTGTCACTCTTCGTTCTACCTGCAATTTCGTGCCGCTGTTCCACACGCGCTCCTGCTTCTCATTCGCTTTTATTCTCCCACCTTCATTCCCAGTTTGGTGGGAATAACGACGTGAGGTGGAGACACTGCTGACTTACCAGGGAATGCTGTGGCAAACGCGCGCGCGCACACACTCCACGAGCTGATCATCACCCTCATTCTCTGCCGTCACCGTTCATTCATTTTACGCCAACGGAAAATAGATCCTCCTTCTCCTAGAGTTGGAGTGCAGTTGTCTTTTCTTTTTCTGCTGAAGGAGGAAAAGAGAAAACATTGCTGCTGAAGGTGGATATGGAGTGAAGGACAGTCACCAGCGTGTGTACAAGTCAGTTGGCAAGGTTTCCTGTCAGCGTCACAGGGCGGGATCCCTGTTTAGGAATCCGACTTTGCATCGTCCAGACCTGGATACAGCTCCCAGTCTGGTAATGAAGATTTATTTCTCTAATTGTGAATTATCCGATTGAAAACGAATTCCTAGTTACGCACAGAATACACCCGCTGATCCTGCCAGAGTCAGCCCAGTGATTGTTTGCATTCATCTAGAAGGGCAAAGGCAGCAGATACACCGGTAAACTAGCTCCGCGAATCCCCCTCCTATCATCTCAGCTTTCTGAGTTGTAAAGATCTCGTTGTAGCTTCGCTAGCGCTGGATCAAAGTCCTGGAACCTCTTCCCTAGCAGCCTCATGGCTGGAGCTCCGTGCTGAGGAGTTCAAGGGTTCAGGAAAGTAACTCATCCCCCTGATCTGTCGGGTAATCAGGGATGGGCAGTAAATCCTACCCTGGATGAGTGGCGCTGGAAGAGCACAACAGTTCAGGCAGGCATCCAAGGAGCAGCGAAATCGACGTTTCGGGCAAAAGCCTACCCCATCGAGTGACGCCGATCTCCCAGGAATCCGTTTCAAAAAGGGGCAGGTCCTAAACGGACACCTGCTATCGGTCGGAAATAGGTTGAGAACGGCAGCGAGGGAGTGTAATAAAAGTGAAAGACAATGCCGACCGCGAGGCATGAGGCAGGAAGTGAGTGTAGAGCTGGTGGTACAAAGCTCAGAGTTGGTGCTAATGGGTCACCCTTTACTGCTCACTGTTTACACTGACTCACACACCACTCCTGGTCAGTTCATTTCAGTGACACTTTTCCCCTTGGTGTGAGGTTCCCTCTGGAGCGTAATAACGCCCTTAATGGGCCCAGAGAGGATGACACATCCTCTTTATCCTGTCAGTTTAAAGAGGTGAAAACATCGAATTCAAGAGCAGGTTGTGTTTTTCCGTGCCGTTTGCGTGGAGAATGTTGAGTCGTGAACTCTCTCTTCTTTGCAATTCTCACTGAGTAAGATCGAGACGGAAAGCACGTTGACGAGCCCTTGTCTTCAAGTGGTGAATGAACTGTACCTGTGCACTCAGCGCCCAACCGCGCGCGCTGTGGCGCCATGGCTTAGATGGTTAAAGCGTCTGTCTAGTAAACAGGAGAGCCTGGGTTCGAATCCCAGTGGTGCCTGCTTGCTGTGCCAACAGTGTGCACTTGCATCTTCTTACCACAGTTGTGTTGCTGGTCAGACAGCTCAACGTTCTGTTGCAGCCTGTTATGATTTGGCGATCCTGCATCTCGTTCCAGCAGTCGTGTCACTCTTCGTTCTACCTGCAATTTCGTGCCGCTGTTCCACACGCGCTCCTGCTTCTCATTCGCTTTTATTCTCCCACCTTCATTCCCAGTTTGGTGGGAATAACGACGTGAGGTGGAGACACTGCTGACTTACCAGGGAATGCTGTGGCAAACGCGCGCGCGCACACACTCCACGAGCTGATCATCACCCTCATTCTCTGCCGTCACCGTTCATTCATTTTACGCCAACGGAAAATAGATCCTCCTTCTCCTAGAGTTGGAGTGCAGTTGTCTTTTCTTTTTCTGCTGAAGGAGGAAAAGAGAAAACATTGCTGCTGAAGGTGGATATGGAGTGAAGGACAGTCACCAGCGTGTGTACAAGTCAGTTGGCAAGGTTTCCTGTCAGCGTCACAGGGCGGGATCCCTGTTTAGGAATCCGACTTTGCATCGTCCAGACCTGGATACAGCTCCCAGTCTGGTAATGAAGATTTATTTCTCTAATTGTGAATTATCCGATTGAAAACGAATTCCTAGTTACGCACAGAATACACCCGCTGATCCTGCCAGAGTCAGCCCAGTGATTGTTTGCATTCATCTAGAAGGGCAAAGGCAGCAGATACACCGGTAAACTAGCTCCGCGAATCCCCCTCCTATCATCCCAGCTTTCTGAGTTGTAAAGATCTCGTTGTAGCTTCGCTAGCGCTGGATCAAAGTCCTGGAACCCCTTCCCTAGCAGCCTCATGGCTGGAGCTCCGTGCTGAGGAGTTCAAGGGTTCAGGAAAGTAACTCATCCCCCTGATCTGTCGGGTAATCAGGGATGGGCAGTAAATCCTACCCTGGATGAGTGGCGCTGGAAGAGCACAACAGTTCAGGCAGGCATCCAAGGAGCAGCGAAATCGACGTTTCGGGCAAAAGCCTAACCCATCGAGTGACGCCGATCTCCCAGGAATCCGTTTCAAAAAGGGGCAGGTCCTAAACGGACACCTGCTATCGGTCGGAAATAGGTTGAGAACGGCAGCGAGGGAGTGTAATAAAAGTGAAAGACAATGCCGACCGCGAGGCATGAGGCAGGAAGTGAGTGTAGAGCTGGTGGTACAAAGCTCAGAGTTGGTGCTAATGGGTCACCCTTTACTGCTCACTGTTTACACTGACTCACACACCACTCCTGGTCAGTTCATTTCAGTGACACTTTTCCCCTTGGTGTGAGGTTCCCTCTGGAGCGTAATAACGCCCTTAATGGGCCCAGAGAGGATGACACATCCTCTTTATCCTGTCAGTTTAAAGAGGTGAAAACATCGAATTCAAGAGCAGGTTGTGTTTTTCCGTGCCGTTTGCGTGGAGAATGTTGAGTCGTGAACTCTCTCTTCTTTGCAATTCTCACTGAGTAAGATCGAGACGGAAAGCACGTTGACGAGCCCTTGTCTTCAAGTGGTGAATGAACTGTACCTGTGCACTCAGCGCCCAACCGCGCGCGCTGTGGCGCCATGGCTTAGATGGTTAAAGCGTCTGTCTAGTAAACAGGAGATCCTGGGTTCGAATCCCAGTGGTGCCTGCTTGCTGTGCCAACAGTGCGCACTTGCATCTTCTTACCACAGTTGTGTTGCTGGTCAGACAGCTCAACGTTCTGTTGCAGCCTGTTATGATTTGGCGATCCTGCATCTCGTTCCAGCAGTAGTGTCACTCTTCGTTCTACCTGCAATTTCGTGCCGCTGTTCCACACGCGCTCCTGCTTCTCATTCGCTTTTATTCTCCCACCTTCATTCCCAGTTTGGTGGGAATAACGACGTGAGGTGGAGACACTGCTGACTTACCAGGGAATGCTGTGGCAAACGCGCGCGCGCACACACTCCACGAGCTGATCATCACCCTCATTCTCTGCCGTCACCGTTCATTCATTTTACGCCAACGGAAAATAGATCCTCCTTCTCCTAGAGTTGGAGTGCAGTTGTCTTTTCTTTTTCTGCTGAAGGAGGAAAAGAGAAAACATTGCTGCTGAAGGTGGATATGGAGTGAAGGACAGTCACCAGCGTGTGTACAAATCAGTTGGCAAGGTTTCCTGTCAGCGTCACAGGGCGGGATCCCTGTTTAGGAATCCGACTTTGCATCGTCCAGACCTGGATACAGCTCCCAGTCTGGTAATGAAGATTTATTTCTCTAATTGTGAATTATCCGATTGAAAACGAATTCCTAGTTACGCACAGAATACACCCGCTGATCCTGCCAGAGTCAGCCCAGTGATTGTTTGCATTCATCTAGAAGGGCAAAGGCAGCAGATACACCGGTAAACTAGCTCCGCGAATCCCCCTCCTATCATCCCAGCTTTCTGAGTTGTAAAGATCTCGTTGTAGCTTCGCTAGCGCTGGATCAAAGTCCTGGAACCCCTTCCCTAGCAGCCTCATGGCTGGAGCTCCGTGCTGAGGAGTTCAAGGGTTCAGGAAAGTAACTCATCCCCCTGATCTGTCGGGTAATCAGGGATGGGCAGTAAATCCTACCCTGGATGAGTGGCGCTGGAAGAGCACAACAGTTCAGGCAGGCATCCAAGGAGCAGCGAAATCGACGTTTCGGGCAAAAGCCTACCCCATCGAGTGACGCCGATCTCCCAGGAATCCGTTTCAAAAAGGGGCAGGTCCTAAACGGACACCTGCTATCGGTCGGAAATAGGTTGAGAACGGCAGCGAGGGAGTGTAATAAAAGTGAAAGACAATGCCGACCGCGAGGCATGAGGCAGGAAGTGAGTGTAGAGCTGGTGGTACAAAGCTCAGAGTTGGTGCTAATGGGTCACCCTTTACTGCTCACTGTTTACACTGACTCACACACCACTCCTGGTCAGTTCATTTCAGTGACACTTTTCCCCTTGGTGTGAGGTTCCCTCTGGAGCGTAATAACGCCCTTAATGGGCCCAGAGAGGATGACACATCCTCTTTATCCTGTCAGTTTAAAGAGGTGAAAACATCGAATTCAAGAGCAGGTTGTGTTTTTCCGTGCCGTTTGCGTGGAGAATGTTGAGTCGTGAACTCTCTCTTCTTTGCAATTCTCACTGAGTAAGATCGAGACGGAAAGCACGTTGACGAGCCCTTGTCTTCAAGTGGTGAATAAACTGTACCTGTGCACTCAGCGCCCAGCCGCGCGCGCTGTGGCGCCATGGCTTAGATGGTTAAAGCGTCTGTCTAGTAAACAGGAGATCCTGGGTTCGAATCCCAGTGGTGCCTGCTTGCTGTGCCAACAGTGCGCACTTGCATCTTCTTACCACAGTTGTGTTGCTGGTCAGACAGCTCAACGTTCTGTTGCAGCCTGTTATGATTTGGCGATCCTGCATCTCGTTCCAGCAGTCGTGTCACTCTTCGTTCTACCTGCAATTTCGTGCCGCTGTTCCACACGCGCTCCTGCTTCTCATTCGCTTTTATTCTCCCACCTTCATTCCCAGTTTGGTGGGAATAACGACGTGAGGTGGAGACACTGCTGACTTACCAGGGAATGCTGTGGCAAACGCGCGCGCGCACACACTCCACGAGCTGATCATCACCCTCATTCTCTGCCGTCACCGTTCATTCATTTTACGCCAACGGAAAATAGATCCTCCTTCTCCTAGAGTTGGAGTGCAGTTGTCTTTTCTTTTTCTGCTGAAGGAGGAAAAGAGAAAACATTGCTGCTGAAGGTGGATATGGAGTGAAGGACAGTCACCAGCGTGTGTACAAATCAGTTGGCAAGGTTTCCTGTCAGCGTCACAGGGCGGGATCCCTGTTTAGGAATCCGACTTTGCATCGTCCAGACCTGGATACAGCTCCCAGTCTGGTAATGAAGATTTATTTCTCTAATTGTGAATTATCCGATTGAAAACGAATTCCTAGTTACGCACAGAATACACCCGCTGATCCTGCCAGAGTCAGCCCAGTGATTGTTTGCATTCATCTAGAAGGGCAAAGGCAGCAGATACACCGGTAAACTAGCTCCGCGAATCCCCCTCCTATCATCCCAGCTTTCTGAGTTGTAAAGATCTCGTTGTAGCTTCGCTAGCGCTGGATCAAAGTCCTGGAACCCCTTCCCTAGCAGCCTCATGGCTGGAGCTCCGTGCTGAGGAGTTCAAGGGTTCAGGAAAGTAACTCATCCCCCTGATCTGTCGGGTAATCAGGGATGGGCAGTAAATCCTACCCTGGATGAGTGGCGCTGGAAGAGCACAACAGTTCAGGCAGGCATCCAAGGAGCAGCGAAATCGACGTTTCGGGCAAAAGCCTACCCCATCGAGTGACGCCGATCTCCCAGGAATCCGTTTCAAAAAGGGGCAGGTCCTAAACGGACACCTGCTATCGGTCGGAAATAGGTTGAGAACGGCAGCGAGGGAGTGTAATAAAAGTGAAAGACAATGCCGACCGCGAGGCATGAGGCAGGAAGTGAGTGTAGAGCTGGTGGTACAAAGCTCAGAGTTGGTGCTAATGGGTCACCCTTTACTGCTCACTGTTTACACTGACTCACACACCACTCCTGGTCAGTTCATTTCAGTGACACTTTTCCCCTTGGTGTGAGGTTCCCTCTGGAGCGTAATAACGCCCTTAATGGGCCCAGAGAGGATGACACATCCTCTTTATCCTGTCAGTTTAAAGAGGTGAAAACATCGAATTCAAGAGCAGGTTGTGTTTTTCCGTGCCGTTTGCGTGGAGAATGTTGAGTCGTGAACTCTCTCTTCTTTGCAATTCTCACTGAGTAAGATCGAGACGGAAAGCACGTTGACGAGCCCTTGTCTTCAAGTGGTGAATAAACTGTACCTGTGCACTCAGCGCCCAACCGCGCGCGCTGTGGCGCCATGGCTTAGATGGTTAAGGCGTCTGTCTAGTAAACAGGAGATCCTGGGTTCGAATCCCAGTGGTGCCTGCTTGCTGTGCCAACAGTGCGCACTTGCATCTTCTTACCAGACTTGTGTTGCTGGTCAGACAGCTCAACGTTCTGTTGCAGCCTGTTATGATTTGGCGATCCTGCATCTCGTTCCAGCAGTCGTGTCACTCTTCGTTCTACCTGCAATTTCGTGCCGCTGTTCCACACGCGCTCCTGCTTCTCATTCGCTTTTATTCTCCCACCTTCATTCCCAGTTTGGTGGGAATAACGACGTGAGGTGGAGACACTGCTGACTTACCAGGGAATGCTGTGGCAAACGCGCGCGCGCACACACTCCACGAGCTGATCATCACCCTCATTCTCTGCCGTCACCGTTCATTCATTTTACGCCAACGGAAAATAGATCCTCCTTCTCCTAGAGTTGGAGTGCAGTTGTCTTTTCTTTTTCTGCTGAAGGAGGAAAAGAGAAAACATTGCTGCTGAAGGTGGATATGGAGTGAAGGACAGTCACCAGCGTGTGTACAAGTCAGTTGGCAAGGTTTCCTGTCAGCGTCACAGGGCGGGATCCCTGTTTAGGAATCCGACTTTGCATCGTCCAGACCTGGATACAGCTCCCAGTCTGGTAATGAAGATTTATTTCTCTAATTGTGAATTATCCGATTGAAAACGAATTCCTAGTTACGCACAGAATACACCCGCTGATCCTGCCAGAGTCAGCCCAGTGATTGTTTGCATTCATCTAGAAGGGCAAAGGCAGCAGATACACCGGTAAACTAGCTCCGCGAATCCCCCTCCTATCATCTCAGCTTTCTGAGTTGTAAAGATCTCGTTGTAGCTTCGCTAGCGCTGGATCAAAGTCCTGGAACCTCTTCCCTAGCAGCCTCATGGCTGGAGCTCCGTGCTGAGGAGTTCAAGGGTTCAGGAAAGTAACTCATCCCCCTGATCTGTCGGGTAATCAGGGATGGGCAGTAAATCCTACCCTGGATGAGTGGCGCTGGAAGAGCACAACAGTTCAGGCAGGCATCCAAGGAGCAGCGAAATCGACGTTTCGGGCAAAAGCCTACCCCATCGAGTGACGCCGATCTCCCAGGAATCCGTTTCAAAAAGGGGCAGGTCCTAAACGGACACCTGCTATCGGTCGGAAATAGGTTGAGAACGGCAGCGAGGGAGTGTAATAAAAGTGAAAGACAATGCCGACCGCGAGGCATGAGGCAGGAAGTGAGTGTAGAGCTGGTGGTACAAAGCTCAGAGTTGGTGCTAATGGGTCACCCTTTACTGCTCACTGTTTACACTGACTCACACACCACTCCTGGTCAGTTCATTTCAGTGACACTTTTCCCCTTGGTGTGAGGTTCCCTCTGGAGCGTAATAACGCCCTTAATGGGCCCAGAGAGGATGACACATCCTCTTTATCCTGTCAGTTTAAAGAGGTGAAAACATCGAATTCAAGAGCAGGTTGTGTTTTTCCGTGCCGTTTGCGTGGAGAATGTTGAGTCGTGAACTCTCTCTTCTTTGCAATTCTCACTGAGCAAGATCGAGACGGAAAGCACGTTGACGAGCCCTTGTCTTCAAGTGGTGAATGAACTGTACCTGTGCACTCAGCGCCCAACCGCGCGCGCTGTGGCGCCATGGCTTAGATGGTTAACGCGCCTGTCTAGTAAACAGGAGATCCTGGGTTCGAATCCCAGTGGTGCCTGCTTGCTGTGTCAAAAGTGCGCACTTGCATCTTCTTACCACAGTTGTGTTGCTGGTCAGACAGCTCAACGTTCTGTTGCAGCCTGTTATGATTTGGCGATCCTGCATCTCGTTCCAGCAGTAGTGTCACTCTTCGTTCTACCTGCAATTTCGTGCCGCTGTTCCACACGCGCTCCTGCTTCTCATTCGCTTTTATTCTCCCACCTTCATTCCCAGTTTGGTGGGAATAACGACGTGAGGTGGAGACACTGCTGACTTACCAGGGAATGCTGTGGCAAACGCGCGCGCGCACACACTCCACGAGCTGATCATCACCCTCATTCTCTGCCGTCACCGTTCATTCATTTTACGCCAACGGAAAATAGATCCTCCTTCTCCTAGAGTTGGAGTGCAGTTGTCTTTTCTTTTTCTGCTGAAGGAGGAAAAGAGAAAACATTGCTGCTGAAGGTGGATATGGAGTGAAGGACAGTCACCAGCGTGTGTACAAGTCAGTTGGCAAGGTTTCCTGTCAGCGTCACAGGGCGGGATCCCTGTTTAGGAATCCGACTTTGCATCGTCCAGACCTGGATACAGCTCCCAGTCTGGTAATGAAGATTTATTTCTCTAATTGTGAATTATCCGATTGAAAACGAATTCCTAGTTACGCACAGAATACACCCGCTGATCCTGCCAGAGTCAGCCCAGTGATTGTTTGCATTCATCTAGAAGGGCAAAGGCAGCAGATACACCGGTAAACTAGCTCCGCGAATCCCCCTCCTATCATCCCAGCTTTCTGAGTTGTAAAGATCTCGTTGTAGCTTCGCTAGCGCTGGATCAAAGTCCTGGAACCCCTTCCCTAGCAGCCTCATGGCTGGAGCTCCGTGCTGAGGAGTTCAAGGGTTCAGGAAAGTAACTCATCCCCCTGATCTGTCGGGTAATCAGGGATGGGCAGTAAATCCTACCCTGGATGAGTGGCGCTGGAAGAGCACAACAGTTCAGGCAGGCATCCAAGGAGCAGCGAAATCGACGTTTCGGGCAAAAGCCTACCCCATCGAGTGACGCCGATCTCCCAGGAATCCGTTTCAAAAAGGGGCAGGTCCTAAACGGACACCTGCTATCGGTCGGAAATAGGTTGAGAACGGCAGCGAGGGAGTGTAATAAAAGTGAAAGACAATGCCGACCGCGAGGCATGAGGCAGGAAGTGAGTGTAGAGCTGGTGGTACAAAGCTCAGAGTTGGTGCTAATGGGTCACCCTTTACTGCTCACTGTTTACACTGACTCACACACCACTCCTGGTCAGTTCATTTCAGTGACACTTTTCCCCTTGGTGTGAGGTTCCCTCTGGAGCGTAATAACGCCCTTATTGGGCCCAGAGAGGATGACACATCCTCTTTATCCTGTCAGTTTAAAGAGGTGAAAACATCGAATTCAAGAGCAGGTTGTGTTTTTCCGTGCCGTTTGCGTGGAGAATGTTGAGTCGTGAACTCTCTCTTCTTTGCAATTCTCACTGAGTAAGATCGAGACGGAAAGCACGTTGACGAGCCCTTGTCTTCAAGTGGTGAATAAACTGTACCTGTGCACTCAGCGCCCAGCCGCGCGCGCTGTGGCGCCATGGCTTAGATGGTTAAAGCGTCTGTCTAGTAAACAGGAGATCCTGGGTTCGAATCCCAGTGGTGCCTGCTTGCTGTGCCAACAGTGCGCACTTGCATCTTCTTACCACAGTTGTGTTGCTGGTCAGACAGCTCAACGTTCTGTTGCAGCCTGTTATGATTTGGCGATCCTGCATCTCGTTCCAGCAGTCGTGTCACTCTTCGTTCTACCTGCAATTTCGTGCCGCTGTTCCACACGCGCTCCTGCTTCTCATTCGCTTTTATTCTCCCACCTTCATTCCCAGTTTGGTGGGAATAACGACGTGAGGTGGAGACACTGCTGACTTACCAGGGAATGCTGTGGCAAACGCGCGCGCGCACACACTCCACGAGCTGATCATCACCCTCATTCTCTGCCGTCACCGTTCATTCATTTTACGCCAACGGAAAATAGATCCTCCTTCTCCTAGAGTTGGAGTGCAGTTGTCTTTTCTTTTTCTGCTGAAGGAGGAAAAGAGAAAACATTGCTGCTGAAGGTGGATATGGAGTGAAGGACAGTCACCAGCGTGTGTACAAGTCAGTTGGCAAGGTTTCCTGTCAGCGTCACAGGGCGGGATCCCTGTTTAGGAATCTGACTTTGCATCGTCCAGACCTGGATACAGCTCCCAGTCTGGTAATGAAGATTTATTTCTCTAATTGTGAATTATCCGATTGAAAACGAATTCCTAGTTACGCACAGAATACACCCGCTGATCCTGCCAGAGTCAGCCCAGTGATTGTTTGCATTCATCTAGAAGGGCAAAGGCAGCAGATACACCGGTAAACTAGCTCCGCGAATCCCCCTCCTATCATCTCAGCTTTCTGAGTTGTAAAGATCTCGTTGTAGCTTCGCTAGCGCTGGATCAAAGTCCTGGAACCCCTTCCCTAGCAGCCTCATGGCTGGAGCTCCGTGCTGAGGAGTTCAAGGGTTCAGGAAAGTAACTCATCCCCCTGATCTGTCGGGTAATCAGGGATGGGCAGTAAATCCTACCCTGGATGAGTGGCGCTGGAAGAGCACAACAGTTCAGGCAGGCATCCAAGGAGCAGCGAAATCGACGTTTCGGGCAAAAGCCTACCCCATCGAGTGACGCCGATCTCCCAGGAATCCGTTTCAAAAAGGGGCAGGTCCTAAACGGACACCTGCTATCGGTCGGAAATAGGTTGAGAACGGCAGCGAGGGAGTGTAATAAAAGTGAAAGACAATGCCGACCGCGAGGCATGAGGCAGGAAGTGAGTGTAGAGCTGGTGGTACAAAGCTCAGAGTTGGTGCTAATGGGTCACCCTTTACTGCTCACTGTTTACACTGACTCACACACCACTCCTGGTCAGTTCATTTCAGTGACACTTTTCCCCTTGGTGTGAGGTTCCCTCTGGAGCGTAATAACGCCCTTAATGGGCCCAGAGAGGATGACACATCCTCTTTATCCTGTCAGTTTAAAGAGGTGAAAACATCGAATTCAAGAGCAGGTTGTGTTTTTCCGTGCCGTTTGCGTGGAGAATGTTGAGTCGTGAACTCTCTCTTCTTTGCAATTCTCACTGAGCAAGATCGAGACGGAAAGCACGTTGACGAGCCCTTGTCTTCAAGTGGTGAATGAACTGTACCTGTGCACTCAGCGCCCAACCGCGCGCGCTGTGGCGCCATGGCTTAGATGGTTAACGCGCCTGTCTAGTAAACAGGAGATCCTGGGTTCGAATCCCAGTGGTGCCTGCTTGCTGTGTCAAAAGTGCGCACTTGCATCTTCTTACCACAGTTGTGTCAGACAGCTCAACGTTCTGTTGCAGCCTGTTATGATTTGGCGATCCTGCATCTCGTTCCAGCAGTAGTGTCACTCTTCGTTCTACCTGCAATTTCGTGCCGCTGTTCCAAACGCGCTCCTGCTTCTCATTCGCTTTTATTCTCCCACCTTCATTCCCAGTTTGGTGGGAATAACGACGTGAGGTGGAGACACTGCTGACTTACCAGGGAATGCTGTGGCAAACGCGCGCGCGCACACACTCCACGAGCTGATCATCACCCTCATTCTCTGCCGTCACCGTTCATTCATTTTACGCCAACGGAAAATAGATCCTCCTTCTCCTAGAGTTGGAGTGCAGTTGTCTTTTCTTTTTCTGCTGAAGGAGGAAAAGAGAAAACATTGCTGCTGAAGGTGGATATGGAGTGAAGGACAGTCACCAGCGTGTGTACAAGTCAGTTGGCAAGGTTTCCTGTCAGCGTCACAGGGCGGGATCCCTGTTTAGGAATCCGACTTTGCATCGTCCAGACCTGGATACAGCTCCCAGTCTGGTAATGAAGATTTATTTCTCTAATTGTGAATTATCCGATTGAAAACGAATTCCTAGTTACGCACAGAATACACCCGCTGATCCTGCCAGAGTCAGCCCAGTGATTGTTTGCATTCATCTAGAAGGGCAAAGGCAGCAGATACACCGGTAAACTAGCTCCGCGAATCCCCCTCCTATCATCCCAGCTTTCTGAGTTGTAAAGATCTCGTTGTAGCTTCGCTAGCGCTGGATCAAAGTCCTGGAACCCCTTCCCTAGCAGCCTCATGGCTGGAGCTCCGTGCTGAGGAGTTCAAGGGTTCAGGAAAGTAACTCATCCCCCTGATCTGTCGGGTAATCAGGGATGGGCAGTAAATCCTACCCTGGATGAGTGGCGCTGGAAGAGCACAACAGTTCAGGCAGGCATCCAAGGAGCAGCGAAATCGACGTTTCGGGCAAAAGCCTACCCCATCGAGTGACGCCGATCTCCCAGGAATCCGTTTCAAAAAGGGGCAGGTCCTAAACGGACACCTGCTATCGGTCGGAAATAGGTTGAGAACGGCAGCGAGGGAGTGTAATAAAAGTGAAAGACAATGCCGACCGCGAGGCATGAGGCAGGAAGTGAGTGTAGAGCTGGTGGTACAAAGCTCAGAGTTGGTGCTAATGGGTCACCCTTTACTGCTCACTGTTTACACTGACTCACACACCACTCCTGGTCAGTTCATTTCAGTGACACTTTTCCCCTTGGTGTGAGGTTCCCTCTGGAGCGTAATAACGCCCTTATTGGGCCCAGAGAGGATGACACATCCTCTTTATCCTGTCAGTTTAAAGAGGTGAAAACATCGAATTCAAGAGCAGGTCGTGTTTTTCCGTGCCGTTTGCGTGGAGAATGTTGAGTCGTGAACTCTCTCTTCTTTGCAATTCTCACTGAGCAAGATCGAGACGGAAAGCACGTTGACGAGCCCTTGTCTTCAAGTGGTGAATAAACTGTACCTGTGCACTCAGCGCCCAGCCGCGCGCGCTGTGGCGCCATGGCTTAGATGGTTAAAGCGTCTGTCTAGTAAACAGGAGATCCTGGGTTCGAATCCCAGTGGTGCCTGCTTGCTGTGCCAACAGTGCGCACTTGCATCTTCTTACCACAGTTGTGTTGCTGGTCAGACAGCTCAACGTTCTGTTGCAGCCTGTTATGATTTGGCGATCCTGCATCTCGTTCCAGCAGTCGTGTCACTCTTCGTTCTACCTGCAATTTCGTGCCGCTGTTCCACACACGCTCCTGCTTCTCATTCGCTTTTATTCTCCCACCTTCATTCCCAGTTTGGTGGGAATAACGACGTGAGGTGGAGACACTGCTGACTTACCAGGGAATGCTGTGGCAAACGCGCGCGCGCACACACTCCACGAGCTGATCATCACCCTCATTCTCTGCCGTCACCGTTCATTCATTTTACGCCAACGGAAAATAGATCCTCCTTCTCCTAGAGTTGGAGTGCAGTTGTCTTTTCTTTTTCTGCTGAAGGAGGAAAAGAGAAAACATTGCTGCTGAAGGTGGATATGGAGTGAAGGACAGTCACCAGCGTGTGTACAAGTCAGTTGGCAAGGTTTCCTGTCAGCGTCACAGGGCGGGATCCCTGTTTAGGAATCCGACTTTGCATCGTCCAGACCTGGATACAGCTCCCAGTCTGGTAATGAAGATTTATTTCTCTAATTGTGAATTATCCGATTGAAAACGAATTCCTAGTTCCGCACAGAATACACCCGCTGATCCTGCCAGAGTCAGCCCAGTGATTGTTTGCATTCATCTAGAAGGGCAAAGGCAGCAGATACACCGGTAAACTAGCTCCGCGAATCCCCCTCCTATCATCCCAGCTTTCTGAGTTGTAAAGATCTCGTTGTAGCTTCGCTAGCGCTGGATCACAGTCCTGGAACCCCTTCCCTAGCAGCCTCATGGCTGGAGCTCCGTGCTGAGGAGTTCAAGGGTTCAGGAAAGTAACTCATCCCCCTGATCTGTCGGGTAATCAGGGATGGGCAGTAAATCCTACCCTGGATGAGTGGCGCTGGAAGAGCACAACAGTTCAGGCAGGCATCCAAGGAGCAGCGAAATCGACGTTTCGGGCAAAAGCCTACCCCATCGAGTGACGCCGATCTCCCAGGAATCCGTTTCAAAAAGGGGCAGGTCCTAAACGGACACCTGCTATCGGTCGGAAATAGGTTGAGAACGGCAGCGAGGGAGTGTAATAAAAGTGAAAGACAATGCCGACCGCGAGGCATGAGGCAGGAAGTGAGTGTAGAGCTGGTGGTACAAAGCTCAGAGTTGGTGCTAATGGGTCACCCTTTACTGCTCACTGTTTACACTGACTCACACACCACTCCTGGTCAGTTCATTTCAGTGACACTTTTCCCCTTGGTGTGAGGTTCCCTCTGGAGCGTAATAACGCCCTTAATGGGCCCAGAGAGGATGACACATCCTCTTTATCCTGTCAGTTTAAAGAGGTGAAAACATCGAATTCAAGAGCAGGTTGTGTTTTTCCGTGCCGTTTGCGTGGAGAATGTTGAGTCGTGAACTCTCTCTTCTTTGCAATTCTCACTGAGCAAGATCGAGACGGAAAGCACGTTGACGAGCCCTTGTCTTCAAGTGGTGAATGAACTGTACCTGTGCACTCAGCGCCCAACCGCGCGCGCTGTGGCGCCATGGCTTAGATGGTTAACGCGCCTGTCTAGTAAACAGGAGATCCTGGGTTCGAATCCCAGTGGTGCCTGCTTGCTGTGTCAAAAGTGCGCACTTGCATCTTCTTACCACAGTTGTGTCAGACAGCTCAACGTTCTGTTGCAGCCTGTTATGATTTGGCGATCCTGCATCTCGTTCCAGCAGTAGTGTCACTCTTCGTTCTACCTGCAATTTCGTGCCGCTGTTCCAAACGCGCTCCTGCTTCTCATTCGCTTTTATTCTCCCACCTTCATTCCCAGTTTGGTGGGAATAACGACGTGAGGTGGAGACACTGCTGACTTACCAGGGAATGCTGTGGCAAACGCGCGCGCGCACACACTCCACGAGCTGATCATCACCCTCATTCTCTGCCGTCACCGTTCATTCATTTTACGCCAACGGAAAATAGATCCTCCTTCTCCTAGAGTTGGAGTGCAGTTGTCTTTTCTTTTTCTGCTGAAGGAGGAAAAGAGAAAACATTGCTGCTGAAGGTGGATATGGAGTGAAGGACAGTCACCAGCGTGTGTACAAGTCAGTTGGCAAGGTTTCCTGTCAGCGTCACAGGGCGGGATCCCTGTTTAGGAATCCGACTTTGCATCGTCCAGACCTGGATACAGCTCCCAGTCTGGTAATGAAGATTTATTTCTCTAATTGTGAATTATCCGATTGAAAACGAATTCCTAGTTACGCACAGAATACACCCGCTGATCCTGCCAGAGTCAGCCCAGTGATTGTTTGCATTCATCTAGAAGGGCAAAGGCAGCAGATACACCGGTAAACTAGCTCCGCGAATCCCCCTCCTATCATCCCAGCTTTCTGAGTTGTAAAGATCTCGTTGTAGCTTCGCTAGCGCTGGATCAAAGTCCTGGAACCCCTTCCCTAGCAGCCTCATGGCTGGAGCTCCGTGCTGAGGAGTTCAAGGGTTCAGGAAAGTAACTCATCCCCCTGATCTGTCGGGTAATCAGGGATGGGCAGTAAATCCTACCCTGGATGAGTGGCGCTGGAAGAGCACAACAGTTCAGGCAGGCATCCAAGGAGCAGCGAAATCGACGTTTCGGGCAAAAGCCTACCCCATCGAGTGACGCCGATCTCCCAGGAATCCGTTTCAAAAAGGGGCAGGTCCTAAACGGACACCTGCTATCGGTCGGAAATAGGTTGAGAACGGCAGCGAGGGAGTGTAATAAAAGTGAAAGACAATGCCGACCGCGAGGCATGAGGCAGGAAGTGAGTGTAGAGCTGGTGGTACAAAGCTCAGAGTTGGTGCTAATGGGTCACCCTTTACTGCTCACTGTTTACACTGACTCACACACCACTCCTGGTCAGTTCATTTCAGTGACACTTTTCCCCTTGGTGTGAGGTTCCCTCTGGAGCGTAATAACGCCCTTATTGGGCCCAGAGAGGATGACACATCCTCTTTATCCTGTCAGTTTAAAGAGGTGAAAACATCGAATTCAAGAGCAGGTCGTGTTTTTCCGTGCCGTTTGCGTGGAGAATGTTGAGTCGTGAACTCTCTCTTCTTTGCAATTCTCACTGAGTAAGATCGAGACGGAAAGCACGTTGACGAGCCCTTGTCTTCAA
This sequence comes from Chiloscyllium punctatum, assembly GCF_047496795.1. NCBI lineage: Eukaryota > Metazoa > Chordata > Chondrichthyes > Orectolobiformes > Hemiscylliidae > Chiloscyllium > Chiloscyllium punctatum. The sequence continues at coordinate 30,839,595 of NC_092783.1, forward strand.
GTGGTGAATAAACTGTACCTGTGCACTCAGCGCCCAGCCGCGCGCGCTGTGGCGCCATGGCTTAGATGGTTAAAGCGTCTGTCTAGTAAACAGGAGATCCTGGGTTCGAATCCCAGTGGTGCCTGCTTGCTGTGCCAACAGTGCGCACTTGCATCTTCTTACCACAGTTGTGTTGCTGGTCAGACAGCTCAACGTTCTGTTGCAGCCTGTTATGATTTGGCGATCCTGCATCTCGTTCCAGCAGTCGTGTCACTCTTCGTTCTACCTGCAATTTCGTGCCGCTGTTCCACACGCGCTCCTGCTTCTCATTCGCTTTTATTCTCCCACCTTCATTCCCAGTTTGGTGGGAATAACGACGTGAGGTGGAGACACTGCTGACTTACCAGGGAATGCTGTGGCAAACGCGCGCGCGCACACACTCCACGAGCTGATCATCACCCTCATTCTCTGCCGTCACCGTTCATTCATTTTACGCCAACGGAAAATAGATCCTCCTTCTCCTAGAGTTGGAGTGCAGTTGTCTTTTCTTTTTCTGCTGAAGGAGGAAAAGAGAAAACATTGCTGCTGAAGGTGGATATGGAGTGAAGGACAGTCACCAGCGTGTGTACAAGTCAGTTGGCAAGGTTTCCTGTCAGCGTCACAGGGCGGGATCCCTGTTTAGGAATCCGACTTTGCATCGTCCAGACCTGGATACAGCTCCCAGTCTGGTAATGAAGATTTATTTCTCTAATTGTGAATTATCCGATTGAAAACGAATTCCTAGTTCCGCACAGAATACACCCGCTGATCCTGCCAGAGTCAGCCCAGTGATTGTTTGCATTCATCTAGAAGGGCAAAGGCAGCAGATACACCGGTAAACTAGCTCCGCGAATCCCCCTCCTATCATCCCAGCTTTCTGAGTTGTAAAGATCTCGTTGTAGCTTCGCTAGCGCTGGATCACAGTCCTGGAACCCCTTCCCTAGCAGCCTCATGGCTGGAGCTCCGTGCTGAGGAGTTCAAGGGTTCAGGAAAGTAACTCATCCCCCTGATCTGTCGGGTAATCAGGGATGGGCAGTAAATCCTACCCTGGATGAGTGGCGCTGGAAGAGCACAACAGTTCAGGCAGGCATCCAAGGAGCAGCGAAATCGACGTTTCGGGCAAAAGCCTACCCCATCGAGTGACGCCGATCTCCCAGGAATCCGTTTCAAAAAGGGGCAGGTCCTAAACGGACACCTGCTATCGGTCGGAAATAGGTTGAGAACGGCAGCGAGGGAGTGTAATAAAAGTGAAAGACAATGCCGACCGCGAGGCATGAGGCAGGAAGTGAGTGTAGAGCTGGTGGTACAAAGCTCAGAGTTGGTGCTAATGGGTCACCCTTTACTGCTCACTGTTTACACTGACTCACACACCACTCCTGGTCAGTTCATTTCAGTGACACTTTTCCCCTTGGTGTGAGGTTCCCTCTGGAGCGTAATAACGCCCTTAATGGGCCCAGAGAGGATGACACATCCTCTTTATCCTGTCAGTTTAAAGAGGTGAAAACATCGAATTCAAGAGCAGGTTGTGTTTTTCCGTGCCGTTTGCGTGGAGAATGTTGAGTCGTGAACTCTCTCTTCTTTGCAATTCTCACTGAGTAAGATCGAGACGGAAAGCACGTTGACGAGCCCTTGTCTTCAAGTGGTGAATAAACTGTACCTGTGCACTCAGCGCCCAGCCGCGCGCGCTGTGGCGCCATGGCTTAGATGGTTAAAGCGTCTGTCTAGTAAACAGGAGATCCTGGGTTCGAATCCCAGTGGTGCCTGCTTGCTGTGCCAACAGTGCGCACTTGCATCTTCTTACCACAGTTGTGTTGCTGGTCAGACAGCTCAACGTTCTGTTGCAGCCTGTTATGATTTGGCGATCCTGCATCTCGTTCCAGCAGTCGTGTCACTCTTCGTTCTACCTGCAATTTCGTGCCGCTGTTCCACACGCGCTCCTGCTTCTCATTCGCTTTTATTCTCCCACCTTCATTCCCAGTTTGGTGGGAATAACGACGTGAGGTGGAGACACTGCTGACTTACCAGGGAATGCTGTGGCAAACGCGCGCGCGCACACACTCCACGAGCTGATCATCACCCTCATTCTCTGCCGTCACCGTTCATTCATTTTACGCCAACGGAAAATAGATCCTCCTTCTCCTAGAGTTGGAGTGCAGTTGTCTTTTCTTTTTCTGCTGAAGGAGGAAAAGAGAAAACATTGCTGCTGAAGGTGGATATGGAGTGAAGGACAGTCACCAGCGTGTGTACAAGTCAGTTGGCAAGGTTTCCTGTCAGCGTCACAGGGCGGGATCCCTGTTTAGAAATCCGACTTTGCATCGTCCAGACCTGGATACAGCTCCCAGTCTGGTAATGAAGATTTATTTCTCTAATTGTGAATTATCCGATTGAAAACGAATTCCTAGTTACGCACAGAATACACCCGCTGATCCTGCCAGAGTCAGCCCAGTGATTGTTTGCATTCATCTAGAAGGGCAAAGGCAGCAGATACACCGGTAAACTAGCTCCGCGAATCCCCCTCCTATCATCTCAGCTTTCTGAGTTGTAAAGATCTCGTTGTAGCTTCGCTAGCGCTGGATCAAAGTCCTGGAACCCCTTCCCTAGCAGCCTCATGGCTGGAGCTCCGTGCTGAGGAGTTCAAGGGTTCAGGAAAGTAACTCATCCCCCTGATCTGTCGGGTAATCAGGGATGGGCAGTAAATCCTACCCTGGATGAGTGGCGCTGGAAGAGCACAACAGTTCAGGCAGGCATCCAAGGAGCAGCGAAATCGACGTTTCGGGCAAAAGCCTACCCCATCGAGTGACGCCGATCTCCCAGGAATCCGTTTCAAAAAGGGGCAGGTCCTAAACGGACACCTGCTATCGGTCGGAAATAGGTTGAGAACGGCAGCGAGGGAGTGTAATAAAAGTGAAAGACAATGCCGACCGCGAGGCATGAGGCAGGAAGTGAGTGTAGAGCTGGTGGTACAAAGCTCAGAGTTGGTGCTAATGGGTCACCCTTTACTGCTCACTGTTTACACTGACTCACACACCACTCCTGGTCAGTTCATTTCAGTGACACTTTTCCCCTTGGTGTGAGGTTCCCTCTGGAGCGTAATAACGCCCTTATTGGGCCCAGAGAGGATGACACATCCTCTTTATCCTGTCAGTTTAAAGAGGTGAAAACATCGAATTCAAGAGCAGGTTGTGTTTTTCCGTGCCGTTTGCGTGGAGAATGTTGAGTCGTGAACTCTCTCTTCTTTGCAATTCTCACTGAGTAAGATCGAGACGGAAAGCACGTTGACGAGCCCTTGTCTTCAAGTGGTGAATAAACTGTACCTGTGCACTCAGCGCCCAGCCGCGCGCGCTGTGGCGCCATGGCTTAGATGGTTAAAGCGTCTGTCTAGTAAACAGGAGATCCTGGGTTCGAATCCCAGTGGTGCCTGCTTGCTGTGCCAACAGTGCGCACTTGCATCTTCTTACCACAGTTGTGTTGCTGGTCAGACAGCTCAACGTTCTGTTGCAGCCTGTTATGATTTGGCGATCCTGCATCTCGTTCCAGCAGTCGTGTCACTCTTCGTTCTACCTGCAATTTCGTGCCGCTGTTCCACACGCGCTCCTGCTTCTCATTCGCTTTTATTCTCCCACCTTCATTCCCAGTTTGGTGGGAATAACGACGTGAGGTGGAGACACTGCTGACTTACCAGGGAATGCTGTGGCAAACGCGCGCGCGCACACACTCCACGAGCTGATCATCACCCTCATTCTCTGCCGTCACCGTTCATTCATTTTACGCCAACGGAAAATAGATCCTCCTTCTCCTAGAGTTGGAGTGCAGTTGTCTTTTCTTTTTCTGCTGAAGGAGGAAAAGAGAAAACATTGCTGTTGAAGGTGGATATGGAGTGAAGGACAGTCACCAGCGTGTGTACAAGTCAGTTGGCAAGGTTTCCTGTCAGCGTCACAGGGCGGGATCCCTGTTTAGGAATCTGACTTTGCATCGTCCAGACCTGGATACAGCTCCCAGTCTGGTAATGAAGATTTATTTCTCTAATTGTGAATTATCCGATTGAAAACGAATTCCTAGTTACGCACAGAATACACCCGCTGATCCTGCCAGAGTCAGCCCAGTGATTGTTTGCATTCATCTAGAAGGGCAAAGGCAGCAGATACACCGGTAAACTAGCTCCGCGAATCCCCCTCCTATCATCTCAGCTTTCTGAGTTGTAAAGATCTCGTTGTAGCTTCGCTAGCGCTGGATCAAAGTCCTGGAACCCCTTCCCTAGCAGCCTCATGGCTGGAGCTCCGTGCTGAGGAGTTCAAGGGTTCAGGAAAGTAACTCATTCCCCTGATCTGTCGGGTAATCAGGGATGGGCAGTAAATCCTACCCTGGATGAGTGGCGCTGGAAGAGCACAACAGTTCAGGCAGGCATCCAAGGAGCAGCGAAATCGACGTTTCGGGCAAAAGCCTACCCCATCGAGTGACGCCGATCTCCCAGGAATCCGTTTCAAAAAGGGGCAGGTCCTAAACGGACACCTGCTATCGGTCGGAAATAGGTTGAGAACGGCAGCGAGGGAGTGTAATAAAAGTGAAAGACAATGCCGACCGCGAGGCATGAGGCAGGAAGTGAGTGTAGAGCTGGTGGTACAAAGCTCAGAGTTGGTGCTAATGGGTCACCCTTTACTGCTCACTGTTTACACTGACTCACACACCACTCCTGGTCAGTTCATTTCAGTGACACTTTTCCCCTTGGTGTGAGGTTCCCTCTGGAGCGTAATAACGCCCTTAATGGGCCCAGAGAGGATGACACATCCTCTTTATCCTGTCAGTTTAAAGAGGTGAAAACATCGAATTCAAGAGCAGGTTGTGTTTTTCCGTGCCGTTTGCGTGGAGAATGTTGAGTCGTGAACTCTCTCTTCTTTGCAATTCTCACTGAGTAAGATCGAGACGGAAAGCACGTTGACGAGCCCTTGTCTTCAAGTGGTGAATAAACTGTACCTGTGCACTCAGCGCCCAGCCGCGCGCGCTGTGGCGCCATGGCTTAGATGGTTAAAGCGTCTGTCTAGTAAACAGGAGATCCTGGGTTCGAATCCCAGTGGTGCCTGCTTGCTGTGCCAACAGTGCGCACTTGCATCTTCTTACCACAGTTGTGTTGCTGGTCAGACAGCTCAACGTTCTGTTGCAGCCTGTTATGATTTGGCGATCCTGCATCTCGTTCCAGCAGTCGTGTCACTCTTCGTTCTACCTGCAATTTCGTGCCGCTGTTCCACATGTGCTCCTGCTTCTCATTCGCTTTTATTCTCCCACCTTCATTCCCAGTTTGGTGGGAATAACGACGTGAGGTGGAGACACTGCTGACTTACCAGGGAATGCTGTGGCAAACGCGCGCGCGCACACACTCCACGAGCTGATCATCACCCTCATTCTCTGCCGTCACCGTTCATTCATTTTACGCCAACGGAAAATAGATCCTCCTTCTCCTAGAGTTGGAGTGCAGTTGTCTTTTCTTTTTCTGCTGAAGGAGGAAAAGAGAAAACATTGCTGCTGAAGGTGGATATGGAGTGAAGGACAGTCACCAGCGTGTGTACAAGTCAGTTGGCAAGGTTTCCTGTCAGCGTCACAGGGCGGGATCCCTGTTTAGGAATCCGACTTTGCATCGTCCAGACCTGGATACAGCTCCCAGTCTGGTAATAAAGATTTATTTCTCTAATTGTGAATTATCCGATTGAAAACGAATTCCTAGTTACGCACAGAATACACCCGCTGATCCTGCCAGAGTCAGCCCAGTGATTGTTTGCATTCATCTAGAAGGGCAAAGGCAGCAGATACACCGGTAAACTAGCTCCGCGAATCCCCCTCCTATCATCCCAGCTTTCTGAGTTGTAAAGATCTCGTTGTAGCTTCGCTAGCGCTGGATCAAAGTCCTGGAACCCCTTCCCTAGCAGCCTCATGGCTGGAGCTCCGTGCTGAGGAGTTCAAGGGTTCAGGAAAGTAACTCATCCCCCTGATCTGTCGGGTAATCAGGGATGGGCAGTAAATCCTACCCTGGATGAGTGGCGCTGGAAGAGCACAACAGTTCAGGCAGGCATCCAAGGAGCAGCGAAATCGACGTTTCGGGCAAAAGCCTACCCCATCGAGTGACGCCGATCTCCCAGGAATCCGTTTCAAAAAGGGGCAGGTCCTAAACGGACACCTGCTATCGGTCGGAAATAGGTTGAGAACGGCAGCGAGGGAGTGTAATAAAAGTGAAAGACAATGCCGACCGCGAGGCATGAGGCAGGAAGTGAGTGTAGAGCTGGTGGTACAAAGCTCAGAGTTGGTGCTAATGGGTCACCCTTTACTGCTCACTGTTTACACTGACTCACACACCACTCCTGGTCAGTTCATTTCAGTGACACTTTTCCCCTTGGTGTGAGGTTCCCTCTGGAGCGTAATAACGCCCTTAATGGGCCCAGAGAGGATGACACATCCTCTTTATCCTGTCAGTTTAAAGAGGTGAAAACATCGAATTCAAGAGCAGGTTGTGTTTTTCCGTGCCGTTTGCGTGGAGAATGTTGAGTCGTGAACTCTCTCTTCTTTGCAATTCTCACTGAGTAAGATCGAGACGGAAAGCACGTTGACGAGCCCTTGTCTTCAAGTGGTGAATAAACTGTACCTGTGCACTCAGCGCCCAGCCGCGCGCGCTGTGGCGCCATGGCTTAGATGGTTAAAGCGTCTGTCTAGTAAACAGGAGATCCTGGGTTTGAATCCCAGTGGTGCCTGCTTGCTGTGCCAACAGTGCGCACTTGCATCTTCTTACCACAGTTGTGTTGCTGGTCAGACAGCTCAACGTTCTGTTGCAGCCTGTTATGATTTGGCGATCCTGCATCTCGTTCCAGCAGTAGTGTCACTCTTCGTTCTACCTGCAATTTCGTGCCGCTGTTCCACACGCGCTCCTGCTTCTCATTCGCTTTTATTCTCCCACCTTCATTCCCAGTTTGGTGGGAATAACGACGTGAGGTGGAGACACTGCTGACTTACCAGGGAATGCTGTGGCAAACGCGCGCGCGCACACACTCCACGAGCTGATCATCACCCTCATTCTCTGCCGTCACCGTTCATTCATTTTACGCCAACGGAAAATAAATCCTCCTTCTCCTAGAGTTGGAGTGCAGTTGTCTTTTCTTTTTCTGCTGAAGGAGGAAAAGAGAAAACATTGCTGCTGAAGGTGGATATGGAGTGAAGGACAGTCACCAGCGTGTGTACAAGTCAGTTGGCAAGGTTTCCTGTCAGCGTCACAGGGCGGGATCCCTGTTTAGGAATCCGACTTTGCATCGTCCAGACCTGGATACAGCTCCCAGTCTGGTAATGAAGATTTATTTCTCTAATTGTGAATTATCCGATTGAAAACGAATTCCTAGTTACGCACAGAATACACCCGCTGATCCTGCCAGAGTCAGCCCAGTGATTGTTTGCATTCATCTAGAAGGGCAAAGGCAGCAGATACACCGGTAAACTAGCTCCGCGAATCCCCCTCCTATCATCCCAGCTTTCTGAGTTGTAAAGATCTCGTTGTAGCTTCGTTAGCGTTGGATCAAAGTCCTGGAACCCCTTCCCTAGCAGCCTCATGGCTGGAGCTCCGTGCTGAGGAGTTCAAGGGTTCAGGAAAGTAACTCATCCCCCTGATCTGTCGGGTAATCAGGGATGGGCAGTAAATCCTACCCTGGATGAGTGGCGCTGGAAGAGCACAACAGTTCAGGCAGGCATCCAACGAGCAGCGAAATCGACGTTTCGGGCAAAAGCCTACCCCATCGAGTGACGCCGATCTCCCAGGAATCCGTTTCAAAAAGGGGCAGGTCCTAAACGGACACCTGCTATCGGTCGGAAATAGGTTGAGAACGGCAGCGAGGGAGTGTAATAAAAGTGAAAGACAATGCCGACCGCGAGGCATGAGGCAGGAAGTGAGTGTAGAGCTGGTGGTACAAAGCTCAGAGTTGGTGCTAATGGGTCACCCTTTACTGCTCACTGTTTACACTGACTCACACACCACTCCTGGTCAGTTCATTTCAGTGACACTTTTCCCCTTGGTGTGAGGTTCCCTCTGGAGCGTAATAACGCCCTTAATGGGCCCAGAGAGGATGACACATCCTCTTTATCCTGTCAGTTTAAAGAGGTGAAAACATCGAATTCAAGAGCAGGTTGTGTTTTTCCGTGCCGTTTGTTTGGAGAATGTTGAGTCGTGAACTCTCTCTTCTTTGCAATTCTCACTGAGTAAGATCGAGACGGAAAGCACGTTGACGAGCCCTTGTCTTCAAGTGGTGAATAAACTGTACCTGTGCACTCAGCGCCCAGCCGCGCGCGCTGTGGCGCCATGGCTTAGATGGTTAAGGCGTCTGTCTAGTAAACAGGAGATCCTGGGTTCGAATCCCAGTGGTGCCTGCTTGCTGTGCCAACAGTGCGCACTTGCATCTTCTTACCAGACTTGTGTTGCTGGTCAGACAGCTCAACGTTCTGTTGCAGCCTGTTATGATTTGGCGATCCTGCATCTCGTTCCAGCAGTCGTGTCACTCTTCGTTCTACCTGCAATTTCGTGCCGCTGTTCCACACGCGCTCCTGCTTCTCATTCGCTTTTATTCTCCCACCTTCATTCCCAGTTTGGTGGGAATAACGACGTGAGGTGGAGACACTGCTGACTTACCAGGGAATGCTGTGGCAAACGCGCGCGCGCACACACTCCACGAGCTGATCATCACCCTCATTCTCTGCCGTCACCGTTCATTCATTTTACGCCAACGGAAAATAGATCCTCCTTCTCCTAGAGTTGGAGTGCAGTTGTCTTTTCTTTTTCTGCTGAAGGAGGAAAAGAGAAAACATTGCTGCTGAAGGTGGATATGGAGTGAAGGACAGTCACCAGCGTGTGTACAAGTCAGTTGGCAAGGTTTCCTGTCAGCGTCACAGGGCGGGATCCCTGTTTAGGAATCCGACTTTGCATCGTCCAGACCTGGATACAGCTCCCAGTCTGGTAATGAAGATTTATTTCTCTAATTGTGAATTATCCGATTGAAAACGAATTCCTAGTTACGCACAGAATACACCCGCTGATCCTGCCAGAGTCAGCCCAGTGATTGTTTGCATTCATCTAGAAGGGCAAAGGCAGCAGATACACCGGTAAACTAGCTCCGCGAATCCCCCTCCTATCATCCCAGCTTTCTGAGTTGTAAAGATCTCGTTGTAGCTTCGCTAGCGCTGGATCAAAGTCCTGGAACCCCTTCCCTAGCAGCCTCATGGCTGGAGCTCCGTGCTGAGGAGTTCAAGGGTTCAGGAAAGTAACTCATCCCCCTGATCTGTCGGGTAATCAGGGATGGGCAGTAAATCCTACCCTGGATGAGTGGCGCTGGAAGAGCACAACAGTTCAGGCAGGCATCCAAGGAGCAGCGAAATCGACGTTTCGGGCAAAAGCCTACCCCATCGAGTGACGCCGATCTCCCAGGAATCCGTTTCAAAAAGGGACAGGTCCTAAACGGACACCTGCTATCGGTCGGAAATAGGTTGAGAACGGCAGCGAGGGAGTGTAATAAAAGTGAAAGACAATGCCGACCGCGAGGCATGAGGCAGGAAGTGAGTGTAGAGCTGGTGGTACAAAGCTCAGAGTTGGTGCTAATGGGTCACCCTTTACTGCTCACTGTTTACACTGACTCACACACCACTCCTGGTCAGTTCATTTCAGTGACACTTTTCCCCTTGGTGTGAGGTTCCCTCTGGAGCGTAATAACGCCCTTAATGGGCCCAGAGAGGATGACACATCCTCTTTATCCTGTCAGTTTAAAGAGGTGAAAACATCGAATTCAAGAGCAGGTTGTGTTTTTCCGTGCCGTTTGCGTGGAGAATGTTGAGTCGTGAACTCTCTCTTCTTTGCAATTCTCACTGAGTAAGATCGAGACGGAAAGCACGTTGACGAGCCCTTGTCTTCAAGTGGTGAATAAACTGTACCTGTGCACTCAGCGCCCAACCGCGCGCGCTGTGGCGCCATGGCTTAGATGGTTAAGGCATCTGTCTAGTAAACAGGAGATCCTGGGTTCGAATCCCAGTGGTGCCTGCTTGCTGTGCCAACAGTGCGCACTTGCATCTTCTTACCAGACTTGTGTTGCTGGTCAGACAGCTCAACGTTCTGTTGCAGCCTGTTATGATTTGGCGATCCTGCATCTCGTTCCAGCAGTCGTGTCACTCTTCGTTCTACCTGCAATTTCGTGCCGCTGTTCCACACGCGCTCCTGCTTCTCATTCGCTTTTATTCTCCCACCTTCATTCCCAGTTTGGTGGGAATAACGACGTGAGGTGGAGACACTGCTGACTTACCAGGGAATGCTGTGGCAAACGCGCGCGCGCACACACTCCACGAGCTGATCATCACCCTCATTCTCTGCCGTCACCGTTCATTCATTTTACGCCAACGGAAAATAGATCCTCCTTCTCCTAGAGTTGGAGTGCAGTTGTCTTTTCTTTTTCTGCTGAAGGAGGAAAAGAGAAAACATTGCTGCTGAAGGTGGATATGGAGTGAAGGACAGTCACCAGCGTGTGTACAAGTCAGTTGGCAAGGTTTCCTGTCAGCGTCACAGGGCGGGATCCCTGTTTAGGAATCCGACTTTGCATCGTCCAGACCTGGATACAGCTCCCAGTCTGGTAATGAAGATTTATTTCTCTAATTGTGAATTATCCGATTGAAAACGAATTCCTAGTTACGCACAGAATACACCCGCTGATCCTGCCAGAGTCAGCCCAGTGATTGTTTGCATTCATCTAGAAGGGCAAAGGCAGCAGATACACCGGTAAACTAGCTCCGCGAATCCCCCTCCTATCATCTCAGCTTTCTGAGTTGTAAAGATCTCGTTGTAGCTTCGCTAGCGCTGGATCAAAGTCCTGGAACCCCTTCCCTAGCAGCCTCATGGCTGGAGCTCCGTGCTGAGGAGTTCAAGGGTTCAGGAAAGTAACTCATCCCCCTGATCTGTCGGGTAATCAGGGATGGGCAGTAAATCCTACCCTGGATGAGTGGCGCTGGAAGAGCACAACAGTTCAGGCAGGCATCCAAGGAGCAGCGAAATCGACGTTTCGGGCAAAAGCCTACCCCATCGAGTGACGCCGATCTCCCAGGAATCCGTTTCAAAAAGGGGCAGGTCCGAAACGGACACCTGCTATCGGTCGGAAATAGGTTGAGAACGGCAGCGAGGGAGTGTAATAAAAGTGAAAGACGATGCCGACCGCGAGGCATGAGGCAGGAAGTGAGTGTAGAGCTGGTGGTACAAAGCTCAGAGTTGGTGCTAATGGGTCACCCTTTACTGCTCACTGTTTACACTGACTCACACACCACTCCTGGTCAGTTCATTTCAGTGACACTTTTCCCCTTGGTGTGAGGTTCCCTCTGGAGCGTAATAACGCCCTTAATGGGCCCAGAGAGGATGACACATCCTCTTTATCCTGTCAGTTTAAAGAGGTGAAAACATCGAATTCAAGAGCAGGTTGTGTTTTTCCGTGCCGTTTGCGTGGAGAATGTTGAGTCGTGAACTCTCTCTTCTTTGCAATTCTCACTGAGCAAGATCGAGACGGAAAGCACGTTGACGAGCCCTTGTCTTCAAGTGGTGAATGAACTGTACCTGTGCACTCACCGCCCAACCGCGCGCGTTGTGGCGCCATGGCTTAGATGGTTAAAGCGCCTGTCTAGTAAACAGGAGATCCTGGGTTCGAATCCCAGTGGTGCCTGCTTGCTGTGCCGAAAGTGCGCACTTGCATCTTCTTACCAGAGTTGTGTTGCTGGTCAGACAGCTCAACTTTCTGTTGCAGCCTGTTATGGTTTGGCGATCCTGCATCTCGTTCCAGCAGTAGTGTCACTCTTCGTTCTACCTGCAATTTCGTGCCGCTGTTCCACACGCGCTCCTGCTTCTCATTCGCTTTTATTCTCCCACCTTCATTCCCAGTTTGGTGGGAATAACGACGTGAGGTGGAGACACTGCTGACTTACCAGGGAATGCTGTGGCAAACGCGCGCGCGCACACACTCCACGAGCTGATCATCACCCTCATTCTCTGCCGTCACCGTTCATTCATTTTACGCCAACGGAAAATAAATCCTCCTTCTCCTAGAGTTGGAGTGCAGTTGTCTTTTCTTTTTCTGCTGAAGGAGGAAAAGAGAAAACATTGCTGCTGAAGGTGGATATGGAGTGAAGGACAGTCACCAGCGTGTGTACAAGTCAGTTGGCAAGGTTTCCTGTCAGCGTCACAGGGCGGGATCCCTGTTTAGGAATCCGACTTTGCATCGTCCAGACCTGGATACAGCTCCCAGTCTGGTAATGAAGATTTATTTCTCTAATTGTGAATTATCCGATTGAAAACGAATTCCTAGTTACGCACAGAATACACCCGCTGATCCTGCCAGAGTCAGCCCAGTGATTGTTTGCATTCATCTAGAAGGGCAAAGGCAGCAGATACACCGGTAAACTAGCTCCGCGAATCCCCCTCCTATCATCCCAGCTTTCTGAGTTGTAAAGATCTCGTTGTAGCTTCGCTAGCGCTGGATCAAAGTCCTGGAACCCCTTCCCTAGCAGCCTCATGGCTGGAGCTCCGTGCTGAGGAGTTCAAGGGTTCAGGAAAGTAACTCATCCCCCTGATCTGTCGGGTAATCAGGGATGGGCAGTAAATCCTACCCTGGATGAGTGGCGCTGGAAGAGCACAACAGTTCAGGCAGGCATCCAAGGAGCAGCGAAATCGACGTTTCGGGCAAAAGCCTACCCCATCGAGTGACGCCGATCTCCCAGGAATCCGTTTCAAAAAGGGGCAGGTCCTAAACGGACACCTGCTATCGGTCGGAAATAGGTTGAGAACGGCAGCGAGGGAGTGTAATAAAAGTGAAAGACAATGCCGACCGCGAGGCATGAGGCAGGAAGTGAGTGTAGAGCTGGTGGTACAAAGCTCAGAGTTGGTGCTAATGGGTCACCCTTTACTGCTCACTGTTTACACTGACTCACACACCACTCCTGGTCAGTTCATTTCAGTGACACTTTTCCCCTTGGTGTGAGGTTCCCTCTGGAGCGTAATAACGCCCTTAATGGGCCCAGAGAGGATGACACATCCTCTTTATCCTGTCAGTTTAAAGAGGTGAAAACATCGAATTCAAGAGCAGGTTGTGTTTTTCCGTGCCGTTTGCGTGGAGAATGTTGAGTCGTGAACTCTCTCTTCTTTGCAATTCTCACTGAGTAAGATCGAGACGGAAAGCACGTTGACGAGCCCTTGTCTTCAAGTGGTGAATAAACTGTACCTGTGCACTCAGCGCCCAGCCGCGCGCCCTGTGGCGCCATGGCTTAGATGGTTAAAGCGTCTGTCTAGTAAACAGGAGATCCTGGGTTCGAATCCCAGTGGTGCGTGCTTGCTGTGCCAACAGTGCGCACTTGCATCTTCTTACCAGACTTGTGTTGCTGGTCAGACAGCTCAACGTTCTGTTGCAGCCTGTTATGATTTGGCGATCCTGCATCTCGTTCCAGCAGTCGTGTCACTCTTCGTTCTACCTGCAATTTCGTGCCGCTGTTCCACACGCGCTCCTGCTTCTCATTCGCTTTTATTCTCCCACCTTCATTCCCAGTTTGGTGGGAATAACGACGTGAGGTGGAGACACTGCTGACTTACCAGGGAATGCTGTGGCAAACGCGCGCGCGCACACACTCCACGAGCTGATCATCACCCTCATTCTCTGCCGTCACCGTTCATTCATTTTACGCCAACGGAAAATAGATCCTCCTTCTCCTAGAGTTGGAGTGCAGTTGTCTTTTCTTTTTCTGCTGAAGGAGGAAAAGAGAAAACATTGCTGCTGAAGGTGGATATGGAGTGAAGGACAGTCACCAGCGTGTGTACAAGTCAGTTGGCAAGGTTTCCTGTCAGCGTCACAGGGCGGGATCCCTGTTTAGGAATCCGACTTTGCATCGTCCAGACCTGGATACAGCTCCCAGTCTGGTAATGAAGATTTATTTCTCTAATTGTGAATTATCCGATTGAAAACGAATTCCTAGTTACGCACAGAATACACCCGCTGATCCTGCCAGAGTCAGCCCAGTGATTGTTTGCATTCATCTAGAAGGGCAAAGGCAGCAGATACACCGGTAAACTAGCTCCGCGAATCCCCCTCCTATCATCCCAGCTTTCTGAGTTGTAAAGATCTCGTTGTAGCTTCGCTAGCGCTGGATCAAAGTCCTGGAACCCCTTCCCTAGCAGCCTCATGGCTGGAGCTCCGTGCTGAGGAGTTCAAGGGTTCAGGAAAGTAACTCATCCCCCTGATCTGTCGGGTAATCAGGGATGGGCAGTAAATCCTACCCTGGATGAGTGGCGCTGGAAGAGCACAACAGTTCAGGCAGGCATCCAAGGAGCAGCGAAATCGACGTTTCGGGCAAAAGCCTACCCCATCGAGTGACGCCGATCTCCCAGGAATCCGTTTCAAAAAGGGGCAGGTCCTAAACGGACACCTGCTATCGGTCGGAAATAGGTTGAGAACGGCAGCGAGGGAGTGTAATAAAAGTGAAAGACAATGCCGACCGCGAGGCATGAGGCAGGAAGTGAGTGTAGAGCTGGTGGTACAAAGCTCAGAGTTGGTGCTAATGGGTCACCCTTTACTGCTCACTGTTTACACTGACTCACACACCACTCCTGGTCAGTTCATTTCAGTGACACTTTTCCCCTTGGTGTGAGGTTCCCTCTGGAGCGTAATAACGCCCTTAATGGGCCCAGAGAGGATGACACATCCTCTTTATCCTGTCAGTTTAAAGAGGTGAAAACATCGAATTCAAGAGCAGGTTGTGTTTTTCCGTGCCGTTTGCGTGGAGAATGTTGAGTCGTGAACTCTCTCTTCTTTGCAATTCTCACTGAGCAAGATCGAGACGGAAAGCACGTTGACGAGCCCTTGTCTACAAGTGGTGAATGAACTGTACCTGTGCACTCAGCGCCCAACCGCGCGCGTTGTGGCGCAATGGCTTAGATGGTTAAAGCGCCTGTCAAGTAAACAGGAGATCCTGGGTTCGAATCCCAGTGGTGCCTGCTTGCTGTGCCAACAGTGCGCACTTGCATCTTCTTACCACAGTTGTGTTGCTGGTCAGACAGCTCAACGTTCTGTTGCAGCCTGTTATGATTTGGCGATCCTGCATCTCGTTCCAGCAGTCGTGTCACTCTTCGTTCTACCTGCAATTTCGTGCCGCTGTTCCACACGCGCTCCTGCTTCTCATTCGCTTTTATTCTCCCACCTTCATTCCCAGTTTGGTGGGAATAACGACGTGAGGTGGAGACACTGCTGACTTACCAGGGAATGCTGTGGCAAACGCGCGCGCGCACACACTCCACGAGCTGATCATCACCCTCATTCTCTGCCGTCACCGTTCATTCATTTTACGCCAACGGAAAATAAATCCTCCTTCTCCTAGA
The DNA here is from genome assembly GCF_047496795.1 of Chiloscyllium punctatum. Classification (NCBI taxonomy): domain Eukaryota; kingdom Metazoa; phylum Chordata; class Chondrichthyes; order Orectolobiformes; family Hemiscylliidae; genus Chiloscyllium; species Chiloscyllium punctatum. The sequence goes on from NC_092783.1 coordinate 30,855,013, forward strand.
GTTGGAGTGCAGTTGTCTTTTCTTTTTCTGCTGAAGGAGGAAAAGAGAAAACATTGCTGCTGAAGGTGGATATGGAGTGAAGGACAGTCACCAGCGTGTGTACAAGTCAGTTGGCAAGGTTTCCTGTCAGCGTCACAGGGCGGGATCCCTGTTTAGGAATCCGACTTTGCATCGTCCAGACCTGGATACAGCTCCCAGTCTGGTAATGAAGATTTATTTCTCTAATTGTGAATTATCCGATTGAAAACGAATTCCTAGTTACGCACAGAATACACCCGCTGATCCTGCCAGAGTCAGCCCAGTGATTGTTTGCATTCATCTAGAAGGGCAAAGGCAGCAGATACACCGGTAAACTAGCTCCGCGAATCCCCCTCCTATCATCCCAGCTTTCTGAGTTGTAAAGATCTCGTTGTAGCTTCGCTAGCGCTGGATCAAAGTCCTGGAACCCCTTCCCTAGCAGCCTCATGGCTGGAGCTCCGTGCTGAGGAGTTCAAGGGTTCAGGAAAGTAACTCATCCCCCTGATCTATCGGGTAATCAGGGATGGGCAGTAAATCCTACCCTGGATGAGTGGCGCTGGAAGAGCACAACAGTTCAGGCAGGCATCCAAGGAGCAGCGAAATCGACGTTTCGGGCAAAAGCCTACCCCATCGAGTGACGCCGATCTCCCAGGAATCCGTTTCAAAAAGGGGCAGGTCCTAAACGGACACCTGCTATCGGTCGGAAATAGGTTGAGAACGGCAGCGAGGGAGTGTAATAAAAGTGAAAGACAATGCCGACCGCGAGGCATGAGGCAGGAAGTGAGTGTAGAGCTGGTGGTACAAAGCTCAGAGTTGGTGCTAATGGGTCACCCTTTACTGCTCACTGTTTACACTGACTCACACACCACTCCTGGTCAGTTCATTTCAGTGACACTTTTCCCCTTGGTGTGAGGTTCCCTCTGGAGCGTAATAACGCCCTTAATGGGCCCAGAGAGGATGACACATCCTCTTTATCCTGTCAGTTTAAAGAGGTGAAAACATCGAATTCAAGAGCAGGTTGTGTTTTTCCGTGCCGTTTGCGTGGAGAATGTTGAGTCGTGAACTCTCTCTTCTTTGCAATTCTCACTGAGCAAGATCGAGACGGAAAGCACGTTGACGAGCCCTTGTCTTCAAGTGGTGAATGAACTGTACCTGTGCACTCAGCGCCCAGCCGCGCGCGCTGTGGCGCCATGGCTTAGATGGTTAAAGCGCCTGTCAAGTAAACAGGAGATCCTGGGTTCGAATCCCAGTGGTGCCTGCTTGCTGTGCCAACAGTGCGCACTTGCATCTTCTTACCACAGTTGTGTTGCTGGTCAGACAGCTCAACGTTCTGTTGCAGCCTGTTATGATTTGGCGATCCTGCATCTCGTTCCAGCAGTAGTGTCACTCTTCGTTCTACCTGCAATTTCGTGCCGCTGTTCCACACGCGCTCCTGCTTCTCATTCGCTTTTATTCTCCCACCTTCATTCCCAGTTTGGTGGGAATAACGACGTGAGGTGGAGACACTGCTGACTTACCAGGGAATGCTGTGGCAAACGCGCGCGCGCACACACTCCACGAGCTGATCATCACCCTCATTCTCTGCCGTCACCGTTCATTCATTTTACGCCAACGGAAAATAAATCCTCCTTCTCCTAGAGTTGGAGTGCAGTTGTCTTTTCTTTTTCTGCTGAAGGAGGAAAAGAGAAAACATTGCTGCTGAAGGTGGATATGGAGGGAAGGACAGTCACCAGCGTGTGTACAAGTCAGTTGGCAAGGTTTCCTGTCAGCGTCACAGGGCGGGATCCCTGTTTAGGAATCCGACTTTGCATCGTCCAGACCTGGATACAGCTCCCAGTCTGGTAATGAAGATTTATTTCTCTAATTGTGAATTATCCGATTGAAAACGAATTCCTAGTTACGCACAGAATACACCCGCTGATCCTGCCAGAGTCAGCCCAGTGATTGTTTGCATTCATCTAGAAGGGCAAAGGCAGCAGATACACCGGTAAACTAGCTCCGCGAATCCCCCTCCTATCATCCCAGCTTTCTGAGTTGTAAAGATCTCGTTGTAGCTTCGCTAGCGCTGGATCAAAGTCCTGGAACCCCTTCCCTAGCAGCCTCATGGCTGGAGCTCCGTGCTGAGGAGTTCAAGGGTTCAGGAAAGTAACTCATCCCCCTGATCTGTCGGGTAATCAGGGATGGGCAGTAAATCCTACCCTGGATGAGTGGCGCTGGAAGAGCACAACAGTTCAGGCAGGCATCCAAGGAGCAGCGAAATCGACGTTTCGGGCAAAAGCCTACCCCATCGAGTGACGCCGATCTCCCAGGAATCCGTTTCAAAAAGGGGCAGGTCCTAAACGGACACCTGCTATCGGTCGGAAATAGGTTGAGAACGGCAGCGAGGGAGTGTAATAAAAGTGAAAGACAATGCCGACCGCGAGGCATGAGGCAGGAAGTGAGTGTAGAGCTGGTGGTACAAAGCTCAGAGTTGGTGCTAATGGGTCACCCTTTACTGCTCACTGTTTACACTGACTCACACACCACTCCTGGTCAGTTCATTTCAGTGACACTTTTCCCCTTGGTGTGAGGTTCCCTCTGGAGCGTAATAACGCCCTTAATGGGCCCAGAGAGGATGACACATCCTCTTTATCCTGTCAGTTTAAAGAGGTGAAAACATCGAATTCAAGAGCAGGTTGTGTTTTTCCGTGCCGTTTGCGTGGAGAATGTTGAGTCGTGAACTCTCTCTTCTTTGCAATTCTCACTGAGTAAGATCGAGACGGAAAGTACGTTGACGAGCCCTTGTCTTCAAGTGGTGAATAAACTGTACCTGTGCACTCAGCGCGCAGCCGCGCGCGCTGTGGCGCCATGGCTTAGATGGTTAAAGCGTCTGTCTAGTAAACAGAAGATCCTGGGTTCGAATCCCAGTGGTGCCTGCTTGCTGTGCCGACAGTGCGCACTTGCATCTTCTTCCCACAGTTGTGTTGCTGGTCAGACAGCTCAACGTTCTGTTGCAGCCTGTTATGATTTGGCGATCCTGCATCTCGTTCCAGCAGTCGTGTCACTCTTCGTTCTACCTGCAATTTCGTGCCGCTGTTCCACACGCGCTCCTGCTTCTCATTCGCTTTTATTCTCCCACCTTCATTCCCAGTTTGGTGGGAATAACGACGTGAGGTGGAGACACTGCTGACTTACCAGGGAATGCTGTGGCAAACGCGCGCGCGCACACACTCCACGAGCTGATCATCACCCTCATTCTCTGCCATCACCGTTCATTCATTTTACGCCAACGGAAAATAGATCCTCCTTCTCCTAGAGTTGGAGTGCAGTTGTCTTTTCTTTTTCTGCTGAAGGAGGAAAAGAGAAAACATTGCTGCTGAAGGTGGATATGGAGTGAAGGACAGTCACCAGCGTGTGTACAAGTCAGTTGGCAAGGTTTCCTGTCAGCGTCACAGGGCGGGATCCCTGTTTAGGAATCCGACTTTGCATCGTCCAGACCTGGATACAGCTCCCAGTCTGGTAATGAAGATTTATTTCTCTAATTGTGAATTATCCGATTGAAAACGAATTCCTAGTTACGCACAGAATACACCCGCTGATCCTGCCAGAGTCAGCCCAGTGATTGTTTGCATTCATCTAGAAGGGCAAAGGCAGCAGATACACCGGTAAACTAGCTCCGCGAATCACCCTCCTATCATCCCAGCTTTCTGAGTTGTAAAGATCTCGTTGTAGCTTCGCTAGCGCTGGATCAAAGTCCTGGAACCCCTTCCCTAGCAGCCTCATGGCTGGAGCTCCGTGCTGAGGAGTTCAAGGGTTCAGGAAAGTAACTCATCCCCCTGATCTGTCGGGTAATCAGGGATGGGCAGTAAATCCTACCCTGGATGAGTGGCGCTGGAAGAGCACAACAGTTCAGGCAGGCATCCAAGGAGCAGCGAAATCGACGTTTCGGGCAAAAGCCTACCCCATCGAGTGACGCCGATCTCCCAGGAATCCGTTTCAAAAAGGGGCAGGTCCTAAACGGACACCTGCTATCGGTCGGAAATAGGTTGAGAACGGCAGCGAGGGAGTGTAATAAAAGTGAAAGACAATGCCGACCGCGAGGCATGAGGCAGGAAGTGAGTGTAGAGCTGGTGGTACAAAGCTCAGAGTTGGTGCTAATGGGTCACCCTTTACTGCTCACTGTTTACACTGACTCACACACCACTCCTGGTCAGTTCATTTCAGTGACACTTTTCCCCTTGGTGTGAGGTTCCCTCTGGAGCGTAATAACGCCCTTAATGGGCCCAGAGAGGATGACACATCCTCTTTATCCTGTCAGTTTAAAGAGGTGAAAACATCGAATTCAAGAGCAGGTTGTGTTTTTCCGTGCCGTTTGCGTGGAGAATGTTGAGTCGTGAACTCTCTCTTCTTTGCAATTCTCACTGAGCAAGATCGAGACGGAAAGCACGTTGACGAGCCCTTGTCTTCAAGTGGTGAATGAACTGTACCTGTGCACTCAGCGCCCAACCGCGCGCGTTGTGGCGCCATGGCTTAGATGGTTAAAGCGCCTGTCAAGTAAACAGGAGATCCTGGGTTCGAATCCCAGTGGTGCCTGCTTGCTGTGCCAACAGTGCGCACTTGCATCTTCTTACCACAGTTGTGTTGCTGGTCAGACAGCTCAACGTTCTGTTGCAGCCTGTTATGATTTGGCGATCCTGCACCTCGTTCCAGCAGTCGTGTCACTCTTCGTTCTACCTGCAATTTCGTGCCGCTGTTCCACACGCGCTCCTGCTTCTCATTCGCTTTTATTCTCCCACCTTCATTCCCAGTTTGGTGGGAATAACGACGTGAGGTGGAGACACTGCTGACTTACCAGGGAATGCTGTGGCAAACGCGCGCGCGCACACACTCCACGAGCTGATCATCACCCTCATTCTCTGCCGTCACCGTTCATTCATTTTACGCCAACGGAAAATAAATCCTCCTTCTCCTAGAGTTGGAGTGCAGTTGTCTTTTCTTTTTCTGCTGAAGGAGGAAAAGAGAAAACATTGCTGCTGAAGGTGGATATGGAGTGAAGGACAGTCACCAGCGTGTGTACAAGTCAGTTGGCAAGGTTTCCTGTCAGCGTCACAGGGCGGGATCCCTGTTTAGAAATCCGACTTTGCATCGTCCAGACCTGGATACAGCTCCCAGTCTGGTAATGAAGATTTATTTCTCTAATTGTGAATTATCCGATTGAAAACGAATTCCTAGTTACGCACAGAATACACCCGCTGATCCTGCCAGAGTCAGCCCAGTGATTGTTTGCATTCATCTAGAAGGGCAAAGGCAGCAGATACACCGGTAAACTAGCTCCGCGAATCCCCCTCCTATCATCCCAGCTTTCTGAGTTGTAAAGATCTCGTTGTAGCTTCGCTAGCGCTGGATCAAAGTCCTGGAACCCCTTCCCTAGCAGCCTCATGGCTGGAGCTCCGTGCTGAGGAGTTCAAGGGTTCAGCAAAGTAACTCATCCCCCTGATCTGTCGGGTAATCAGGGATGGGCAGTAAATCCTACCCTGGATGAGTGGCGCTGGAAGAGCACAACAGTTCAGGCAGGCATCCAAGGAGCAGCGAAATCGACGTTTCGGGCAAAAGCCTACCCCATCGAGTGACGCCGATCTCCCAGGAATCCGTTTCAAAAAGGGGCAGGTCCTAAACGGACACCTGCTATCGGTCGGAAATAGGTTGAGAACGGCAGCGAGGGAGTGTAATAAAAGTGAAAGACAATGCCGACCGCGAGGCATGAGGCAGGAAGTGAGTGTAGAGCTGGTGGTACAAAGCTCAGAGTTGGTGCTAATGGGTCACCCTTTACTGCTCACTGTTTACACTGACTCACACACCACTCCTGGTCAGTTCATTTCAGTGACACTTTTCCCCTTGGTGTGAGGTTCCCTCTGGAGCGTAATAACGCCCTTAATGGGCCCAGAGAGGATGACACATCCTCTTTATCCTGTCAGTTTAAAGAGGTGAAAACATCGAATTCAAGAGCAGGTTGTGTTTTTCCGTGCCGTTTGCGTGGAGAATGTTGAGTCGTGAACTCTCTCTTCTTTGCAATTCTCACTGAGTAAGATCGAGACGGAAAGTACGTTGACGAGCCCTTGTCTTCAAGTGGTGAATAAACTGTACCTGTGCACTCAGCGCGCAGCCGCGCGCGCTGTGGCGCCATGGCTTAGATGGTTAAAGCGTCTGTCTAGTAAACAGAAGATCCTGGGTTCGAATCCCAGTGGTGCCTGCTTGCTGTGCCGACAGTGCGCACTTGCATCTTCTTACCACAGTTGTGTTGCTGGTCAGACAGCTCAACGTTCTGTTGCAGCCTGTTATGATTTGGCGATCCTGCATCTCGTTCCAGCAGTCGTGTCACTCTTCGTTCTACCTGCAATTTCGTGCCGCTGTTCCACACGCGCTCCTGCTTCTCATTCGCTTTTATTCTCCCACCTTCATTCCCAGTTTGGTGGGAATAACGACGTGAGGTGGAGACACTGCTGACTTACCAGGGAATGCTGTGGCAAACGCGCGCGCGCACACACTCCACGAGCTGATCATCACCCTCATTCTCTGCCGTCACCGTTCATTCATTTTACGCCAACGGAAAATAGATCCTCCTTCTCCTAGAGTTGGAGTGCAGTTGTCTTTTCTTTTTCTGCTGAAGGAGGAAAAGAGAAAACATTGCTGCTGAAGGTGGATATGGAGTGAAGGACAGTCACCAGCGTGTGTACAAGTCAGTTGGCAAGGTTTCCTGTCAGCGTCACAGGGCGGGATCCCTGTTTAGGAATCCGACTTTGCATCGTCCAGACCTGGATACAGCTCCCAGTCTGGTAATGAAGATTTATTTCTCTAATTGTGAATTATCCGATTGAAAACGAATTCCTAGTTACGCACAGAATACACCCGCTGATCCTGCCAGAGTCAGCCCAGTGATTGTTTGCATTCATCTAGAAGGGCAAAGGCAGCAGATACACCGGTAAACTAGCTCCGCGAATCACCCTCCTATCATCCCAGCTTTCTGAGTTGTAAAGATCTCGTTGTAGCTTCGCTAGCGCTGGATCAAAGTCCTGGAACCCCTTCCCTAGCAGCCTCATGGCTGGAGCTCCGTGCTGAGGAGTTCAAGGGTTCAGGAAAGTAACTCATCCCCCTGATCTGTCGGGTAATCAGGGATGGGCAGTAAATCCTACCCTGGATGAGTGGCGCTGGAAGAGCACAACAGTTCAGGCAGGCATCCAAGGAGCAGCGAAATCGACGTTTCGGGCAAAAGCCTACCCCATCGAGTGACGCCGATCTCCCAGGAATCCGTTTCAAAAAGGGGCAGGTCCTAAACGGACACCTGCTATCGGTCGGAAATAGGTTGAGAACGGCAGCGAGGGAGTGTAATAAAAGTGAAAGACAATGCCGACCGCGAGGCATGAGGCAGGAAGTGAGTGTAGAGCTGGTGGTACAAAGCTCAGAGTTGGTGCTAATGGGTCACCCTTTACTGCTCACTGTTTACACTGACTCACACACCACTCCTGGTCAGTTCATTTCAGTGACACTTTTCCCCTTGGTGTGAGGTTCCCTCTGGAGCGTAATAACGCCCTTAATGGGCCCAGAGAGGATGACACATCCTCTTTATCCTGTCAGTTTAAAGAGGTGAAAACATCGAATTCAAGAGCAGGTTGTGTTTTTCCGTGCCGTTTGCGTGGAGAATGTTGAGTCGTGAACTCTCTCTTCTTTGCAATTCTCACTGAGCAAGATCGAGACGGAAAGCACGTTGACGAGCCCTTGTCTTCAAGTGGTGAATGAACTGTACCTGTGCACTCAGCGCCCAACCGCGCGCGTTGTGGCGCCATGGCTTAGATGGTTAAAGCGCCTGTCAAGTAAACAGGAGATCCTGGGTTCGAATCCCAGTGGTGCCTGCTTGCTGTGCCAACAGTGCGCACTTGCATCTTCTTACCACAGTTGTGTTGCTGGTCAGACAGCTCAACGTTCTGTTGCAGCCTGTTATGATTTGGCGATCCTGCATCTCGTTCCAGCAGTCGTGTCACTCTTCGTTCTACCTGCAATTTCGTGCCGCTGTTCCACACGCGCTCCTGCTTCTCATTCGCTTTTATTCTCCCACCTTCATTCCCAGTTTGGTGGGAATAACGACGTGAGGTGGAGACACTGCTGACTTACCAGGGAATGCTGTGGCAAACGCGCGCGCGCACACACTCCACGAGCTGATCATCACCCTCATTCTCTGCCGTCACCGTTCATTCATTTTACGCCAACGGAAAATAAATCCTCCTTCTCCTAGAGTTGGAGTGCAGTTGTCTTTTCTTTTTCTGCTGAAGGAGGAAAAGAGAAAACATTGCTGCTGAAGGTGGATATGGAGTGAAGGACAGTCACCAGCGTGTGTACAAGTCAGTTGGCAAGGTTTCCTGTCAGCGTCACAGGGCGGGATCCCTGTTTAGGAATCCGACTTTGCATCGTCCAGACCTGGATACAGCTCCCAGTCTGGTAATGAAGATTTATTTCTCTAATTGTGAATTATCCGATTGAAAACGAATTCCTAGTTACGCACAGAATACACCCGCTGATCCTGCCAGAGTCAGCCCAGTGATTGTTTGCATTCATCTAGAAGGGCAAAGGCAGCAGATACACCGGTAAACTAGCTCCGCGAATCCCCCTCCTATCATCCCAGCTTTCTGAGTTGTAAAGATCTCGTTGTAGCTTCGCTAGCGCTGGATCAAAGTCCTGGAACCCCTTCCCTAGCAGCCTCATGGCTGGAGCTCCGTGCTGAGGAGTTCAAGGGTTCAGGAAAGTAACTCATCCCCCTGATCTGTCGGGTAATCAGGGATGGGCAGTAAATCCTACCCTGGATGAGTGGCGCTGGAAGAGCACAACAGTTCAGGCAGGCATCCAAGGAGCAGCGAAATCGACGTTTCGGGCAAAAGCCTACCCCATCGAGTGACGCCGATCTCCCAGGAATCCGTTTCAAAAAGGGGCAGGTCCGAAACGGACACCTGCTATCGGTCGGAAATAGGTTGAGAACGGCAGCGAGGGAGTGTAATAAAAGTGAAAGACAATGCCGACCGCGAGGCATGAGGCAGGAAGTGAGTGTAGAGCTGGTGGTACAAAGCTCAGAGTTGGTGCTAATGGGTCACCCTTTACTGCTCACTGTTTACACTGACTCACACACCACTCCTGGTCAGTTCATTTCAGTGACACTTTTCCCCTTGGTGTGAGGTTCCCTCTGGAGCGTAATAACGCCCTTAATGGGCCCAGAGAGGATGACACATCCTCTTTATCCTGTCAGTTTAAAGAGGTGAAAACATCGAATTCAAGAGCAGGTTGTGTTTTTCCGTGCCGTTTGCGTGGAGAATGTTGAGTCGTGAACTCTCTCTTCTTTGCAATTCTCACTGAGCAAGATCGAGACGGAAAGCACGTTGACGAGCCCTTGTCTTCAAGTGGTGAATGAACTGTACCTGTGCACTCACCGCCCAACCGCGCGCGTTGTGGCGCCATGGCTTAGATGGTTAAAGCGCCTGTCTAGTAAACAGGAGATCCTGTGTTCGAATCCCAGTGGTGCCTGCTTGCTGTGCCAACAGTGCGCACTTGCATCGTCTTACCACAGTTGTGTTGCTGGTCAGACAGCTCAACGTTCTGTTGCAGCCTGTTATGATTTGGCGATCCTGCATCTCGTTCCAGCAGTCGTGTCACTCTTCGTTCTACCTGCAATTTCGTGCCGCTGTTCCACACGCGCTCCTGCTTCTCATTCGCTTTTATTCTCCCACCTTCATTCCCAGTTTGGTGGGAATAACGACGTGAGGTGGAGACACTGCTGACTTACCAGGGAATGCTGTGGCAAACGCGCGCGCGCACACACTCCACGAGCTGATCATCACCCTCATTCTCTGCCGTCACCGTTCATTCATTTTACGCCAACGGAAAATAAATCCTCCTTCTCCTAGAGTTGGAGTGCAGTTGTCTTTTCTTTTTCTGCTGAAGGAGGAAAAGAGAAAACATTGCTGCTGAAGGTGGATATGGAGTGAAGGACAGTCACCAGCGTGTGTACAAGTCAGTTGGCAAGGTTTCCTGTCAGCGTCACAGGGCGGGATCCCTGTTTAGGAATCCGACTTTGCATCGTCCAGACCTGGATACAGCTCCCAGTCTGGTAATGAAGATTTATTTCTCTAATTGTGAATTATCCGATTGAAAACGAATTCCTAGTTACGCACAGAATACACCCGCTGATCCTGCCAGAGTCAGCCCAGTGATTGTTTGCATTCATCTAGAAGGGCAAAGGCAGCAGATACACCGGTAAACTAGCTCCGCGAATCACCCTCCTATCATCCCAGCTTTCTGAGTTGTAAAGATCTCGTTGTAGCTTCGCTAGCGCTGGATCAAAGTCCTGGAACCCCTTCCCTAGCAGCCTCATGGCTGGAGCTCCGTGCTGAGGAGTTCAAGGGTTCAGGAAAGTAACTCATCCCCCTGATCTGTCGGGTAATCAGGGATGGGCAGTAAATCCTACCCTGGATGAGTGGCGCTGGAAGAGCACAACAGTTCAGGCAGGCATCCAAGGAGCAGCGAAATCGACGTTTCGGGCAAAAGCCTACCCCATCGAGTGACGCCGATCTCCCAGGAATCCGTTTCAAAAAGGGGCAGGTCCTAAACGGACACCTGCTATCGGTCGGAAATAGGTTGAGAACGGCAGCGAGGGAGTGTAATAAAAGTGAAAGACAATGCCGACCGCGAGGCATGAGGCAGGAAGTGAGTGTAGAGCTGGTGGTACAAAGCTCAGAGTTGGTGCTAATGGGTCACCCTTTACTGCTCACTGTTTACACTGACTCACACACCACTCCTGGTCAGTTCATTTCAGTGACACTTTTCCCCTTGGTGTGAGGTTCCCTCTGGAGCGTAATAACGCCCTTAATGGGCCCAGAGAGGATGACACATCCTCTTTATCCTGTCAGTTTAAAGAGGTGAAAACATCGAATTCAAGAGCAGGTTGTGTTTTTCCGTGCCGTTTGCGTGGAGAATGTTGAGTCGTGAACTCTCTCTTCTTTGCAATTCTCACTGAGCAAGATCGAGACGGAAAGCACGTTGACGAGCCCTTGTCTTCAAGTGGTGAATGAACTGTACCTGTGCACTCAGCGCCCAACCGCGCGCGTTGTGGCGCCATGGCTTAGATGGTTAAAGCGCCTGTCAAGTAAACAGGAGATCCTGGGTTCGAATCCCAGTGGTGCCTGCTTGCTGTGCCAACAGTGCGCACTTGCATCTTCTTACCACAGTTGTGTTGCTGGTCAGACAGCTCAACGTTCTGTTGCAGCCTGTTATGATTTGGCGATCCTGCATCTCGTTCCAGCAGTCGTGTCACTCTTCGTTCTACCTGCAATTTCGTGCCGCTGTTCCACACGCGCTCCTGCTTCTCATTCGCTTTTATTCTCCCACCTTCATTCCCAGTTTGGTGGGAATAACGACGTGAGGTGGAGACACTGCTGACTTACCAGGGAATGCTGTGGCAAACGCGCGCGCGCACACACTCCACGAGCTGATCATCACCCTCATTCTCTGCCGTCACCGTTCATTCATTTTACGCCAACGGAAAATAAATCCTCCTTCTCCTAGAGTTGGAGTGCAGTTGTCTTTTCTTTTTCTGCTGAAGGAGGAAAAGAGAATACATTGCTGCTGAAGGTGGATATGGAGTGAAGGACAGTCACCAGCGTGTGTACAAGTCAGTTGGCAAGGTTTCCTGTCAGCGTCACAGGGCGGGATCCCTGTTTAGAAATCCGACTTTGCATCGTCCAGACCTGGATACAGCTCCCAGTCTGGTAATGAAGATTTATTTCTCTAATTGTGAATTATCCGATTGAAAACGAATTCCTAGTTACGCACAGAATACACCCGCTGATCCTGCCAGAGTCAGCCCAGTGATTGTTTGCATTCATCTAGAAGGGCAAAGGCAGCAGATACACCGGTAAACTAGCTCCGCGAATCCCCCTCCTATCATCCCAGCTTTCTGAGTTGTAAAGATCTCGTTGTAGCTTCGCTAGCGCTGGATCAAAGTCCTGGAACCCCTTCCCTAGCAGCCTCATGGCTGGAGCTCCGTGCTGAGGAGTTCAAGGGTTCAGGAAAGTAACTCATCCCCCTGATCTGTCGGGTAATCAGGGATGGGCAGTAAATCCTACCCTGGATGAGTGGCGCTGGAAGAGCACAACAGTTCAGGCAGGCATCCAAGGAGCAGCGAAATCGACGTTTCGGGCAAAAGCCTACCCCATCGAGTGACGCCGATCTCCCAGGAATCCGTTTCAAAAAGGGGCAGGTCCTAAACGGACACCTGCTATCGGTCGGAAATAGGTTGAGAACGGCAGCGAGGGAGTGTAATAAAAGTGAAAGACAATGCCGACCGCGAGGCATGAGGCAGGAAGTGAGTGTAGAGCTGGTGGTACAAAGCTCAGAGTTGGTGCTAATGGGTCACCCTTTACTGCTCACTGTTTACACTGACTCACACACCACTCCTGGTCAGTTCATTTCAGTGACACTTTTCCCCTTGGTGTGAGGTTCCCTCTGGAGCGTAATAACGCCCTTAATGGGCCCAGAGAGGATGACACATCCTCTTTATCCTGTCAGTTTAAAGAGGTGAAAACATCGAATTCAAGAGCAGGTTGTGTTTTTCCGTGCCGTTTGCGTGGAGAATGTTGAGTCGTGAACTCTCTCTTCTTTGCAATTCTCACTGAGTAAGATCGAGACGGAAAGCACGTTGACGAGCCCTTGTCTTCAAGTGGTGAATAAACTGTACCTGTGCACTCAGCGCCCAGCCGCGCGCGCTGTGGCGCCATGGCTTAGATGGTTAAGGCGTCTGTCTAGTAAACAGGCGATCCTGGGTTCGAATCCCAGTGGTGCCTGCTTGCTGTGCCAACAGTGCGCACTTGCATCTTCTTACCAGACTTGTGTTGCTGGTCAGACAGCTCAACGTTCTGTTGCAGCCTGTTATGATTTGGCGATCCTGCATCTCGTTCCAGCAGTCGTGTCACTCTTCGTTCTACCTGCAATTTCGTGCCGCTGTTCCACACGCGCTCCTGCTTCTCATTCGCTTTTATTCTCCCACCTTCATTCCCAGTTTGGTGGGAATAACGACGTGAGGTGGAGACACTGCTGACTTACCAGGGAATGCTGTGGCAAACGCGCGCGCGCACACACTCCACGAGCTGATCATCACCCTCATTCTCTGCCGTCACCGTTCATTCATTTTACGCCAACGGAAAATAGATCCTCCTTCTCCTAGAGTTGGAGTGCAGTTGTCTTTTCTTTTTCTGCTGAAGGAGGAAAAGAGAAAACATTGCTGCTGAAGGTGGATATGGAGTGAAGGACAGTCACCAGCGTGTGTACAAGTCAGTTGGCAAGGTTTCCTGTCAGCGTCACAGGGCGGGATCCCTGTTTAGGAATCCGACTTTGCATCGTCCAGACCTGGATACAGCTCCCAGTCTGGTAATGAAGATTTATTTCTCTAATTGTGAATTATCCGATTGAAAACGAATTCCTAGTTACGCACAGAATACACCCGCTGATCCTGCCAGAGTCAGCCCAGTGATTGTTTGCATTCATCTAGAAGGGCAAAGGCAGCAGATACACCGGTAAACTAGCTCCGCGAATCCCCCTCCTATCATCCCAGCTTTCTGAGTTGTAAAGATCTCGTTGTAGCTTCGCTAGCGCTGGATCAAAGTCCTGGAACCCCTTCCCTAGCAGCCTCATGGCTGGAGCTCCGTGCTGAGGAGTTCAAGGGTTCAGGAAAGTAACTCATCCCCCTGATCTGTCGGGTAATCAGGGATGGGCAGTAAATCCTACCCTGGATGAGTGGCGCTGGAAGAGCACAACAGTTCAGGCAGGCATCCAAGGAGCAGCGAAATCGACGTTTCGGGCAAAAGCCTACCCCATCGAGTGACGCCATTCTCCCAGGAATCCGTTTCAAAAAGGGGCAGGTCCGAAACGGACACCTGCTATCGGTCGGAAATAGGTTGAGAACGGCAGCGAGGGAGTGTAATAAAAGTGAAAGACAATGCCGACCGCGAGGCATGAGGCAGGAAGTGAGTGTAGAGCTGGTGGTACAAAGCTCAGAGTTGGTGCTAATGGGTCACCCTTTACTGCTCACTGTTTACACTGACTCACACACCACTCCTGGTCAGTTCATTTCAGTGACACTTTTCCCCTTGGTGTGAGGTTCCCTCTGGAGCATAATAACGCCCTTAATGGGCCCAGAGAGGATGACACATCCTCTTTATCCTGTCAGTTTAAAGAGGTGAAAACATCGAATTCAAGAGCAGGTTGTGTTTTTCCGTGCCGTTTGCGTGGAGAATGTTGAGTCGTGAACTCTCTCTTCTTTGCAATTCTCACTGAGCAAGATCGAGACGGAAAGCACGTTGACGAGCCCTTGTCTTCAAGTGGTGAATGAACTGTACCTGTGCACTCACCGCCCAACCGCGCGCGTTGTGGCGCCATGGCTTAGATGGTTAAAGCGCCTGTCTAGTAAACAGGAGATCCTGGGTTCGAATCCCAGTGGTGCCTGCTTGCTGTGCCGAAAGTGCGCACTTGCATCTTCTTACCAGAGTTGTGTTGCTGGTCAGACAGCTCAACTTTCTGTTGCAGCCTGTTATGGTTTGGCGATCCTGCATCTCGTTCCAGCAGTAGTGTCACTCTTCGTTCTACCTGGAATTTCGTGCCGCTGTTCCACACGCGCTCCTGCTTCTCATTCGCTTTTATTCTCCCACCTTCATTCCCAGTTTGGTGGGAATAACGACGTGAGGTGGAGACACTGCTGACTTACCAGGGAATGCTGTGGCAAACGCGCGCGCGCACACACTCCACGAGCTGATCATCACCCTCATTCTCTGCCGTCACCGTTCATTCATTTTACGCCAACGGAAAATAGATCCTCCTTCTCCTAGAGTTGGAGTGCAGTTGTCTTTTCTTTTTCTGCTGAAGGAGGAAAAGAGAAAACATTGCTGCTGAAGGTGGATATGGAGTGAAGGACAGTCACCAGCGTGTGTACAAGTCAGTTGGCAAGGTTTCCTGTCAGCGTCACAGGGCGGGATCCCTGTTTAGGAATCCGACTTTGCATCGTCCAGACCTGGATACAGCTCCCAGTCTGGTAATGAAGATTTATTTCTCTAATTGTGAATTATCCGATTGAAAACGAATTCCTAGTTACGCACAGAATACACCCGCTGATCCTGCCAGAGTCAGCCCAGTGATTGTTTGCATTCATCTAGAAGGGCAAAGGCAGCAGATACACCGGTAAACTAGCTCCGCGAATCCCCCTCCTATCATCCCAGCTTTCTGAGTTGTAAAGATCTCGTTGTAGCTTCGCTAGCGCTGGATCAAAGTCCTGGAACCCCTTCCCTAGCAGCCTCATGGCTGGAGCTCCGTGCTGAGGAGTTCAAGGGTTCAGGAAAGTAACTCATCCCCCTGATCTGTCGGGTAATCAGGGATGGGCAGTAAATCCTACCCTGGATGAGTGGCGCTGGAAGAGCACAACAGTTCAGGCAGGCATCCAAGGAGCAGCGAAATCGACGTTTCGGGCAAAAGCCTACCCCATCGAGTGACGCCGATCTCCCAGGAATCCGTTTCAAAAAGGGGCAGGTCCTAAACGGACACCTGCTATCGGTCGGAAATAGGTTGAGAACGGCAGCGAGGGAGTGTAATAAAAGTGAAAGACAATGCCGACCGCGAGGCATGAGGCAGGAAGTGAGTGTAGAGCTGGTGGTACAAAGCTCAGAGTTGGTGCTAATGGGTCACCCTTTACTGCTCACTGTTTACACTGACTCACACACCACTCCTGGTCAGTTCATTTCAGTGACACTTTTCCCCTTGGTGTGAGGTTCCCTCTGGAGCGTAATAACGCCCTTAATGGGCCCAGAGAGGATGACACATCCTCTTTATCCTGTCAGTTTAAAGAGGTGAAAACATCGAATTCAAGAGCAGGTTGTGTTTTTCCGTGCCGTTTGCGTGGAGAATGTTGAGTCGTGAACTCTCTCTTCTTTGCAATTCTCACTGAGCAAGATCGAGACGGAAAGCACGTTGATGAGCCCTTGTCTACAAGTGGTGAATGAACTGTACCTGTGCACTCAGCGCCCAACCGCGCGCGTTGTGGCGCAATGGCTTAGATGGTTAAAGCGCCTGTCAAGTAAACAGGAGATCCTGGGTTCGAATCCCAGTGGTGCCTGCTTGCTGTGCCAACAGTGCGCACTTGCATCTTCTTACCACAGTTGTGTTGCTGGTCAGACAGCTCAACGTTCTGTTGCAGCCTGTTATGATTTGGCGATCCTGCATCTCGTTCCAGCAGTAGTGTCACTCTTCGTTCTACCTGGAATTTCGTGCCGCTGTTCCACACGCGCTCCTGCTTCTCATTCGCTTTTATTCTCCCACCTTCATTCCCAGTTTGGTGGGAATAACGACGTGAGGTGGAGACACTGCTGACTTACCAGGGAATGCTGTGGCAAACGCGCGCGCGCACACACTCCACGAGCTGATCATCACCCTCATTCTCTGCCGTCACCGTTCATTCATTTTACGCCAACGGAAAATAAATCCTCCTTCTCCTAGAGTTGGAGTGCAGTTGTCTTTTCTTTTTCTGCTGAAGGAGGAAAAGAGAAAACATTGCTGCTGAAGGTGGATATGGAGTGAAGGACAGTCACCAGCGTGTGTACAAGTCAGTTGGCAAGGTTTCCTGTCAGCGTCACAGGGCGGGATCCCTGTTTAGGAATCCGACTTTGCATCGTCCAGACCTGGATACAGCTCCCAGTCTGGTAATGAAGATTTATTTCTCTAATTGTGAATTATCCGATTGAAAACGAATTCCTAGTTACGCACAGAATACACCCGCTGATCCTGCCAGAGTCAGCCCAGTGATTGTTTGCATTCATCTAGAAGGGCAAAGGCAGCAGATACACCGGTAAACTAGCTCCGCGAATCCCCCTCCTATCATCCCAGCTTTCTGAGTTGTAAAGATCTCGTTGTAGCTTCGCTAGCGCTGGATCAAAGTCCTGGAACCCCTTCCCTAGCAGCCTCATGGCTGGAGCTCCGTGCTGAGGAGTTCAAGGGTTCAGGAAAGTAACTCATCCCCCTGATCTGTCGGGTAATCAGGGATGGGCAGTAAATCCTACCCTGGATGAGTGGCGCTGGAAGAGCACAACAGTTCAGGCAGGCATCCAAGGAGCAGCGAAATCGACGTTTTGGGCAAAAGCCTACCCCATCGAGTGACGCCGATCTCCCAGGAATCCGTTTCAAAAAGGGGCAGGTCCGAAACGGACACCTGCTATCGGTCGGAAATAGGTTGAGAACGGCAGCGAGGGAGTGTAATAAAAGTGAAAGACAATGCCGACCGCGAGGCATGAGGCAGGAAGTGAGTGTAGAGCTGGTGGTACAAAGCTCAGAGTTGGTGCTAATGGGTCACCCTTTACTGCTCACTGTTTACACTGACTCACACACCACTCCTGGTCAGTTCATTTCAGTGACACTTTTCCCCTTGGTGTGAGGTTCCCTCTGGAGCGTAATAACGCCCTTAATGGGCCCAGAGAGGATGACACATCCTCTTTATCCTGTCAGTTTAAAGAGGTGAAAACATCGAATTCAAGAGCAGGTTGTGTTTTTCCGTGCCGTTTGCGTGGAGAATGTTGAGTCGTGAACTCTCTCTTCTTTGCAATTCTCACTGAGCAAGATCGAGACGGAAAGCACGTTGACGAGCCCTTGTCTTCAAGTGGTGAATGAACTGTACCTGTGCACTCACCGCCCAACCGCGCGCGTTGTGGCGCCATGGCTTAGATGGTTAAAGCGCCTGTCTAGTAAACAGGAGATCCTGGGTTCGAATCCCAGTGGTGCCTGCTTGCTGTGCCGAAAGTGCGCACTTGCATCTTCTTACCAGAGTTGTGTTGCTGGTCAGACAGCTCAACTTTCTGTTGCAGCCTGTTATGGTTTGGCGATCCTGCATCTCGTTCCAGCAGTAGTGTCACTCTTCGTTCTACCTGGAATTTCGTGCCGCTGTTCCACACGCGCTCCTGCTTCTCATTCGCTTTTATTCTCCCACCTTCATTCCCAGTTTGGTGGGAATAACGACGTGAGGTGGAGACACTGCTGACTTACCAGGGAATGCTGTGGCAAACGCGCGCGCGCACACACTCCACGAGCTGATCATCACCCTCATTCTCTGCCGTCACCGTTCATTCATTTTACGCCAACGGAAAATAAATCCTCCTTCTCCTAGAGTTGGAGTGCAGTTGTCTTTTCTTTTTCTGCTGAAGGAGGAAAAGAGAAAACATTGCTGCTGAAGGTGGATATGGAGTGAAGGACAGTCACCAGCGTGTGTACAAGTCAGTTGGCAAGGTTTCCTGTCAGCGTCACAGGGCGGGATCCCTGTTTAGGAATCCGACTTTGCATCGTCCAGACCTGGATACAGCTCCCAGTCTGGTAATGAAGATTTATTTCTCTAATTGTGAATTATCCGATTGAAAACGAATTCCTAGTTACGCACAGAATACACCCGCTGATCCTGCCAGAGTCAGCCCAGTGATTGTTTGCATTCATCTAGAAGGGCAAAGGCAGCAGATACACCGGTAAACTAGCTCCGCGAATCCCCCTCCTATCATCCCAGCTTTCTGAGTTGTAAAGATCTCGTTGTAGCTTCGCTAGCGCTGGATCAAAGTCCTGGAACCCCTTCCCTAGCAGCCTCATGGCTGGAGCTCCGTGCTGAGGAGTTCAAGGGTTCAGGAAAGTAACTCATCCCCCTGATCTGTCGGGTAATCAGGGATGGGCAGTAAATCCTACCCTGGATGAGTGGCGCTGGAAGAGCACAACAGTTCAGGCAGGCATCCAAGGAGCAGCGAAATCGACGTTTCGGGCAAAAGCCTACCCCATCGAGTGACGCC
Organism: Chiloscyllium punctatum; assembly: GCF_047496795.1. Classification (NCBI taxonomy): domain Eukaryota; kingdom Metazoa; phylum Chordata; class Chondrichthyes; order Orectolobiformes; family Hemiscylliidae; genus Chiloscyllium; species Chiloscyllium punctatum. The sequence continues at coordinate 30,873,900 of NC_092783.1, forward strand.
GATCTCCCAGGAATCCGTTTCAAAAAGGGGCAGGTCCTAAACGGACACCTGCTATCGGTCGGAAATAGGTTGAGAACGGCAGCGAGGGAGTGTAATAAAAGTGAAAGACAATGCCGACCGCGAGGCATGAGGCAGGAAGTGAGTGTAGAGCTGGTGGTACAAAGCTCAGAGTTGGTGCTAATGGGTCACCCTTTACTGCTCACTGTTTACACTGACTCACACACCACTCCTGGTCAGTTCATTTCAGTGACACTTTTCCCCTTGGTGTGAGGTTCCCTCTGGAGCGTAATAACGCCCTTAATGGGCCCAGAGAGGATGACACATCCTCTTTATCCTGTCAGTTTAAAGAGGTGAAAACATCGAATTCAAGAGCAGGTTGTGTTTTTCCGTGCCGTTTGCGTGGAGAATGTTGAGTCGTGAACTCTCTCTTCTTTGCAATTCTCACTGAGTAAGATCGAGACGGAAAGCACGTTGACGAGCCCTTGTCTTCAAGTGGTGAATAAACTGTACCTGTGCACTCAGCGCCCAGCCGCGCGCCCTGTGGCGCCATGGCTTAGATGGTTAAAGCGTCTGTCTAGTAAACAGGAGATTCTGGGTTCGAATCCCAGTGGTGCCTGCTTGCTGTGCCGACAGTGCGCACTTGCATCTTCTTACCACAGTTGTGTTGCTGGTCAGACAGCTCAACGTTCTGTTGCAGCCTGTTATGATTTGGCGATCCTGCATCTCGTTCCAGCAGTCGTGTCACTCTTCGTTCTACCTGCAATTTCGTGCCGCTGTTCCACACGCGCTCCTGCTTCTCATTCGCTTTTATTCTCCCACCGTCATTCCCAGTTTGGTGGGAATAACGACGTGAGGTGGAGACACTGCTGACTTACCAGGGAATGCTGTGGCAAACGCGCGCGCGCACACACTCCACGAGCTGATCATCACCCTCATTCTCTGCCGTCACCGTTCATTCATTTTACGCCAACGGAAAATAGATCCTCCTTCTCCTAGAGTTGGAGTGCAGTTGTCTTTTCTTTTTCTGCTGAAGGAGGAAAAGAGAAAACATTGCTGCTGAAGGTGGATATGGAGTGAAGGACAGTCACCAGCGTGTGTACAAGTCAGTTGGCAAGGTTTCCTGTCAGCGTCACAGGGCGGGATCCCTGTTTAGGAATCCGACTTTGCATCGTCCAGACCTGGATACAGCTCCCAGTCTGGTAATGAAGATTTATTTCTCTAATTGTGAATTATCCGATTGAAAACGAATTCCTAGTTACGCACAGAATACACCCGCTGATCCTGCCAGAGTCAGCCCAGTGATTGTTTGCATTCATCTAGAAGGGCAAAGGCAGCAGATACACCGGTAAACTAGCTCCGCGAATCCCCCTCCTATCATCTCAGCTTTCTGAGTTGTAAAGATCTCGTTGTAGCTTCGCTAGCGCTGGATCAAAGTCCTGGAACCCCTTCCCTAGCAGCCTCATGGCTGGAGCTCCGTGCTGAGGAGTTCAAGGGTTCAGGAAAGTAACTCATCCCCCTGATCTGTCGGGTAATCAGGGATGGGCAGTAAATCCTACCCTGGATGAGTGGCGCTGGAAGAGCACAACAGTTCAGGCAGGCATCCAAGGAGCAGCGAAATCGACGTTTCGGGCAAAAGCCTACCCCATCGAGTGACGCCGATCTCCCAGGAATCCGTTTCAAAAAGGGGCAGGTCCGAAACGGACACCTGCTATCGGTCGGAAATAGGTTGAGAACGGCAGCGAGGGAGTGTAATAAAAGTGAAAGACAATGCCGACCGCGAGGCATGAGGCAGGAAGTGAGTGTAGAGCTGGTGGTACAAAGCTCAGAGTTGGTGCTAATGGGTCACCCTTTACTGCTCACTGTTTACACTGACTCACACACCACTCCTGGTCAGTTCATTTCAGTGACACTTTTCCCCTTGGTGTGAGGTTCCCTCTGGAGCGTAATAACGCCCTTAATGGGCCCAGAGAGGATGACACATCCTCTTTATCCTGTCAGTTTAAAGAGGTGAAAACATCGAATTCAAGAGCAGGTTGTGTTTTTCCGTGCCGTTTGCGTGGAGAATGTTGAGTCGTGAACTCTCTCTTCTTTGCAATTCTCACTGAGCAAGATCGAGACGGAAAGCACGTTGACGAGCCCTTGTCTTCAAGTGGTGAATGAACTGTACCTGTGCACTCACCGCCCAACCGCGCGCGTTGTGGCGCCATGGCTTAGATGGTTAAAGCGCCTGTCTAGTAAACAGGAGATCCTGGGTTCGAATCCCAGTGGTGCCTGCTTGCTGTGCCAACAGTGCGCACTTGCATCTTCTTACCACAGTTGTGTTGCTGGTCAGACAGCTCAACGTTCTGTTGCAGCCTGTTATGATTTGGCGATCCTGCATCTCGTTCCAGCAGTCGTGTCACTCTTCGTTCTACCTGCAATTTCGTGCCGCTGTTCCACACGCGCTCCTGCTTCTCATTCGCTTTTATTCTCCCACCTTCATTCCCAGTTTGGTGGGAATAACGACGTGAGGTGGAGACACTGCTGACTTACCAGGGAATGCTGTGGCAAACGCGCGCGCGCACACACTCCACGAGCTGATCATCACCCTCATTCTCTGCCGTCACCGTTCATTCATTTTACGCCAACGGAAAATAGATCCTCCTTCTCCTAGAGTTGGAGTGCAGTTGTCTTTTCTTTTTCTGCTGAAGGAGGAAAAGAGAAAACATTGCTGCTGAAGGTGGATATGGAGTGAAGGACAGTCACCAGCGTGTGTACAAGTCAGTTGGCAAGGTTTCCTGTCAGCGTCACAGGGCGGGATCCCTGTTTAGGAATCCGACTTTGCATCGTCCAGACCTGGATACAGCTCCCAGTCTGGTAATGAAGATTTATTTCTCTAATTGTGAATTATCCGATTGAAAACGAATTCCTAGTTACGCACAGAATACACCCGCTGATCCTGCCAGAGTCAGCCCAGTGATTGTTTGCATTCATCTAGAAGGGCAAAGGCAGCAGATACACCGGTAAACTAGCTCCGCGAATCCCCCTCCTATCATCCCAGCTTTCTGAGTTGTAAAGATCTCGTTGTAGCTTCGCTAGCGCTGGATCAAAGTCCTGGAACCCCTTCCCTAGCAGCCTCATGGCTGGAGCTCCGTGCTGAGGAGTTCAAGGGTTCAGGAAAGTAACTCATCCCCCTGATCTGTCGGGTAATCAGGGATGGGCAGTAAATCCTACCCTGGATGAGTGGCGCTGGAAGAGCACAACAGTTCAGGCAGGCATCCAAGGAGCAGCGAAATCGACGTTTCGGGCAAAAGCCTACCCCATCGAGTGACGCCGATCTCCCAGGAATCCGTTTCAAAAAGGGGCAGGTCCTAAACGGACACCTGCTATCGGTCGGAAATAGGTTGAGAACGGCAGCGAGGGAGTGTAATAAAAGTGAAAGACAATGCCGACCGCGAGGCATGAGGCAGGAAGTGAGTGTAGAGCTGGTGGTACAAAGCTCAGAGTTGGTGCTAATGGGTCACCCTTTACTGCTCACTGTTTACACTGACTCACACACCACTCCTGGTCAGTTCATTTCAGTGACACTTTTCCCCTTGGTGTGAGGTTCCCTCTGGAGCGTAATAACGCCCTTAATGGGCCCAGAGAGGATGACACATCCTCTTTATCCTGTCAGTTTAAAGAGGTGAAAACATCGAATTCAAGAGCAGGTTGTGTTTTTCCGTGCCGTTTGCGTGGAGAATGTTGAGTCGTGAACTCTCTCTTCTTTGCAATTCTCACTGAGCAAGATCGAGACGGAAAGCACGTTGACGAGCCCTTGTCTACAAGTGGTGAATGAACTGTACCTGTGCACTCAGCGCCCAACCGCGCGCGTTGTGGCGCAATGGCTTAGATGGTTAAAGCGCCTGTCAAGTAAACAGGAGATCCTGGGTTCGAATCCCAGTGGTGCCTGCTTGCTGTGCCAACAGTGCGCACTTGCGTCTTCTTACCACAGTTGTGTTGCTGGTCAGACAGCTCAACGTTCTGTTGCAGCCTGTTATGATTTGGCGATCCTGCATCTCGTTCCAGCAGTAGTGTCACTCTTCGTTCTACCTGGAATTTCGTGCCGCTGTTCCACACGCGCTCCTGCTTCTCATTCGCTTTTATTCTCCCACCTTCATTCCCAGTTTGGTGGGAATAACGACGTGAGGTGGAGACACTGCTGACTTACCAGGGAATGCTGTGGCAAACGCGCGCGCGCACACACTCCACGAGCTGATCATCACCCTCATTCTCTGCCGTCACCGTTCATTCATTTTACGCCAACGGAAAATAAATCCTCCTTCTCCTAGAGTTGGAGTGCAGTTGTCTTTTCTTTTTCTGCTGAAGGAGGAAAAGAGAAAACATTGCTGCTGAAGGTGGATATGGAGTGAAGGACAGTCACCAGCGTGTGTACAAGTCAGTTGGCAAGGTTTCCTGTCAGCGTCACAGGGCGGGATCCCTGTTTAGGAATCCGACTTTGCATCGTCCAGACCTGGATACAGCTCCCAGTCTGGTAATGAAGATTTATTTCTCTAATTGTGAATTATCCGATTGAAAACGAATTCCTAGTTACGCACAGAATACACCCGCTGATCCTGCCAGAGTCAGCCCAGTGATTGTTTGCATTCATCTAGAAGGGCAAAGGCAGCAGATACACCGGTAAACTAGCTCCGCGAATCCCCCTCCTATCATCCCAGCTTTCTGAGTTGTAAAGATCTCGTTGTAGCTTCGCTAGCGCTGGATCAAAGTCCTGGAACCCCTTCCCTAGCAGCCTCATGGCTGGAGCTCCGTGCTGAGGAGTTCAAGGGTTCAGGAAAGTAACTCATCCCCCTGATCTGTCGGGTAATCAGGGATGGGCAGTAAATCCTACCCTGGATGAGTGGCGCTGGAAGAGCACAACAGTTCAGGCAGGCATCCAAGGAGCAGCGAAATCGACGTTTCGGGCAAAAGCCTACCCCATCGAGTGACGCCGATCTCCCAGGAATCCGTTTCAAAAAGGGGCAGGTCCTAAACGGACACCTGCTATCGGTCGGAAATAGGTTGAGAACGGCAGCGAGGGAGTGTAATAAAAGTGAAAGACAATGCCGACCGCGAGGCATGAGGCAGGAAGTGAGTGTAGAGCTGGTGGTACAAAGCTCAGAGTTGGTGCTAATGGGTCACCCTTTACTGCTCACTGTTTACACTGACTCACACACCACTCCTGGTCAGTTCATTTCAGTGACACTTTTCCCCTTGGTGTGAGGTTCCCTCTGGAGCGGAATAACGCCCTTAATGGGCCCAGAGAGGATGACACATCCTCTTTATCCTGTCAGTTTAAAGAGGTGAAAACATCGAATTCAAGAGCAGGTTGTGTTTTTCCGTGCCGTTTGCGTGGAGAATGTTGAGTCGTGAACTCTCTCTTCTTTGCAATTCTCACTGAGCAAGATCGAGACGGAAAGCACGTTGACGAGCCCTTGTCTTCAAGTGGTGAATGAACTGTACCTGTGCACTCAGCGCCCAACCGCGCGCGTTGTGGCGCCATGGCTTAGATGGTTAAAGCGCCTGTCAAGTAAACAGGAGATCCTGGGTTCGAATCCCAGTGGTGCCTGCTTGCTGTGCCAACAGTGCGCACTTGCATCTTCTTACCACAGTTGTGTTGCTGGTCAGACAGCTCAACGTTCTGTTGCAGCCTGTTATGATTTGGCGATCCTGCATCTCGTTCCAGCAGTAGTGTCACTCTTCGTTCTACCTGCAATTTCGTGCCGCTGTTCCACACGCGCTCCTGCTTCTCATTCGCTTTTATTCTCCCACCTTCATTCCCAGTTTGGTGGGAATAACGACGTGAGGTGGAGACACTGCTGACTTACCAGGGAATGCTGTGGCAAACGCGCGCGCGCACACACTCCACGAGCTGATCATCACCCTCATTCTCTGCCGTCACCGTTCATTCATTTTACGCCAACGGAAAATAAATCCTCCTTCTCCTAGAGTTGGAGTGCAGTTGTCTTTTCTTTTTCTGCTGAAGGAGGAAAAGAGAAAACATTGCTGCTGAAGGTGGATATGGAGTGAAGGACAGTCACCAGCGTGTGTACAAGTCAGTTGGCAAGGTTTCCTGTCAGCGTCACAGGGCGGGATCCCTGTTTAGGAATCCGACTTTGCATCGTCCAGACCTGGATACAGCTCCCAGTCTGGTAATGAAGATTTATTTCTCTAATTGTGAATTATCCGATTGAAAACGAATTCCTAGTTACGCACAGAATACACCCGCTGATCCTGCCAGAGTCAGCCCAGTGATTGTTTGCATTCATCTAGAAGGGCAAAGGCAGCAGATACACCGGTAAACTAGCTCCGCGAATCCCCCTCCTATCATCCCAGCTTTCTGAGTTGTAAAGATCTCGTTGTAGCTTCGCTAGCGCTGGATCAAAGTCCTGGAACCCCTTCCCTAGCAGCCTCATGGCTGGAGCTCCGTGCTGAGGAGTTCAAGGGTTCAGGAAAGTAACTCATCCCCCTGATCTGTCGGGTAATCAGGGATGGGCAGTAAATCCTACCCTGGATGAGTGGCGCTGGAAGAGCACAACAGTTCAGGCAGGCATCCAAGGAGCAGCGAAATCGACGTTTCGGGCAAAAGCCTACCCCATCGAGTGACGCCGATCTCCCAGGAATCCGTTTCAAAAAGGGGCAGGTCCTAAACGGACACCTGCTATCGGTCGGAAATAGGTTGAGAACGGCAGCGAGGGAGTGTAATAAAAGTGAAAGACAATGCCGACCGCGAGGCATGAGGCAGGAAGTGAGTGTAGAGCTGGTGGTACAAAGCTCAGAGTTGGTGCTAATGGGTCACCCTTTACTGCTCACTGTTTACACTGACTCACACACCACTCCTGGTCAGTTCATTTCAGTGACACTTTTCCCCTTGGTGTGAGGTTCCCTCTGGAGCGTAATAACGCCCTTAATGGGCCCAGAGAGGATGACACATCCTCTTTATCCTGTCAGTTTAAAGAGGTGAAAACATCGAATTCAAGAGCAGGTTGTGTTTTTCCGTGCCGTTTGCGTGGAGAATGTTGAGTCGTGAACTCTCTCTTCTTTGCAATTCTCACTGAGTAAGATCGAGACGGAAAGCACGTTGACGAGCCCTTGTCTTCAAGTGGTGAATAAACTGTACCTGTGCACTCAGCGCCCCGGCCCGCGCCCTGTGGCGCCATGGCTTAGATGGTTAAAGCGTCTGTCTAGTAAACAGGAGATCCTGGGTTCGAATCCCAGTGGTGCCTGCTTGCTGTGCCGACAGTGCGCACTTGCATCTTCTTACCACAGTTGTGTTGCTGGTCAGACAGCTCAACGTTCTGTTGCAGCCTGTTATGATTTGGCGATCCTGCATCTCGTTCCAGCAGTCGTGTCACTCTTCGTTCTACCTGCAATTTCGTGCCGCTGTTCCACACGCGCTCCTGCTTCTCATTCGCTTTTATTCTCCCACCTTCATTCCCAGTTTGGTGGGAATAACGACGTGAGGTGGAGACACTGCTGACTTACCAGGGAATGCTGTGGCAAACGCGCGCGCGCACACACTCCACGAGCTGATCATCACCCTCATTCTCTGCCGTCACCGTTCATTCATTTTACGCCAACGGAAAATAGATCCTCCTTCTCCTAGAGTTGGAGTGCAGTTGTCTTTTCTTTTTCTGCTGAAGGAGGAAAAGAGAAAACATTGCTGCTGAAGGTGGATATGGAGTGAAGGACAGTCACCAGCGTGTGTACAAGTCAGTTGGCAAGGTTTCCTGTCAGCGTCACAGGGCGGGATCCCTGTTTAGGAATCCGACTTTGCATCGTCCAGACCTGGATACAGCTCCCAGTCTGGTAATGAAGATTTATTTCTCTAATTGTGAATTATCCGATTGAAAACGAATTCCTAGTTACGCACAGAATACACCCGCTGATCCTGCCAGAGTCAGCCCAGTGATTGTTTGCATTCATCTAGAAGGGCAAAGGCAGCAGATACACCGGTAAACTAGCTCCGCGAATCCCCCTCCTATCATCTCAGCTTTCTGAGTTGTAAAGATCTCGTTGTAGCTTCGCTAGCGCTGGATCAAAGTCCTGGAACCCCTTCCCTAGCAGCCTCATGGCTGGAGCTCCGTGCTGAGGAGTTCAAGGGTTCAGGAAAGTAACTCATCCCCCTGATCTGTCGGGTAATCAGGGATGGGCAGTAAATCCTACCCTGGATGAGTGGCGCTGGAAGAGCACAACAGTTCAGGCAGGCATCCAAGGAGCAGCGAAATCGACGTTTCGGGCAAAAGCCTACCCCATCGAGTGACGCCGATCTCCCAGGAATCCGTTTCAAAAAGGGGCAGGTCCGAAACGGACACCTGCTATCGGTCGGAAATAGGTTGAGAACGGCAGCGAGGGAGTGTAATAAAAGTGAAAGACAATGCCGACCGCGAGGCATGAGGCAGGAAGTGAGTGTAGAGCTGGTGGTACAAAGCTCAGAGTTGGTGCTAATGGGTCACCCTTTACTGCTCACTGTTTACACTGACTCACACACCACTCCTGGTCAGTTCATTTCAGTGACACTTTTCCCCTTGGTGTGAGGTTCCCTCTGGAGCGTAATAACGCCCTTAATGGGCCCAGAGAGGATGACACATCCTCTTTATCCTGTCAGTTTAAAGAGGTGAAAACATCGAATTCAAGAGCAGGTTGTGTTTTTCCGTGCCGTTTGCGTGGAGAATGTTGAGTCGTGAACTCTCTCTTCTTTGCAATTCTCACTGAGTAAGATCGAGACGGAAAGCACGTTGACGAGCCCTTGTCTTCAAGTGGTGAATAAACTGTACCTGTGCACTCAGCGCCCAGCCGCGCGCGCTGTGGCGCCATGGCTTAGATGGTTAAAGCGTCTGTCTAGTAAACAGGAGATCCTGGGTTCGAATCCCAGTGGTGCCTGCTTGCTGTGCCAACAGTGCGCACTTGCATCTTCTTACCACAGTTGTGTTGCTGGTCAGACAGCTCAACGTTCTGTTGCAGCCTGTTATGATTTGGCGATCCTGCATCTCGTTCCAGCAGTAGTGTCACTCTTCGTTCTACCTGCAATTTCGTGCCGCTGTTCCACACGCGCTCCTGCTTCTCATTCGCTTTTATTCTCCCACCTTCATTCCCAGTTTGGTGGGAATAACGACGTGAGGTGGAGACACTGCTGACTTACCAGGGAATGCTGTGGCAAACGCGCGCGCGCACACACTCCACGAGCTGATCATCACCCTCATTCTCTGCCGTCACCGTTCATTCATTTTACGCCAACGGAAAATAAATCCTCCTTCTCCTAGAGTTGGAGTGCAGTTGTCTTTTCTTTTTCTGCTGAAGGAGGAAAAGAGAAAACATTGCTGCTGAAGGTGGATATGGAGTGAAGGACAGTCACCAGCGTGTGTACAAGTCAGTTGGCAAGGTTTCCTGTCAGCGTCACAGGGCGGGATCCCTGTTTAGGAATCCGACTTTGCATCGTCCAGACCTGGATACAGCTCCCAGTCTGGTAATGAAGATTTATTTCTCTAATTGTGAATTATCCGATTGAAAACGAATTCCTAGTTACGCACAGAATACACCCGCTGATCCTGCCAGAGTCAGCCCAGTGATTGTTTGCATTCATCTAGAAGGGCAAAGGCAGCAGATACACCGGTAAACTAGCTCCGCGAATCCCCCTCCTATCATCCCAGCTTTCTGAGTTGTAAAGATCTCGTTGTAGCTTCGCTAGCGTTGGATCAAAGTCCTGGAACCCCTTCCCTAGCAGCCTCATGGCTGGAGCTCCGTGCTGAGGAGTTCAAGGGTTCAGGAAAGTAACTCATCCCCCTGATCTGTCGGGTAATCAGGGATGGGCAGTAAATCCTACCCTGGATGAGTGGCGCTGGAAGAGCACAACAGTTCAGGCAGGCATCCAAGGAGCAGCGAAATCGACGTTTCGGGCAAAAGCCTACCCCATCGAGTGACGCCGATCTCCCAGGAATCCGTTTCAAAAAGGGGCAGGTCCTAAACGGACACCTGCTATCGGTCGGAAATAGGTTGAGAACGGCAGCGAGGGAGTGTAATAAAAGTGAAAGACAATGCCGACCGCGAGGCATGAGGCAGGAAGTGAGTGTAGAGCTGGTGGTACAAAGCTCAGAGTTGGTGCTAATGGGTCACCCTTTACTGCTCACTGTTTACACTGACTCACACACCACTCCTGGTCAGTTCATTTCAGTGACACTTTTCCCCTTGGTGTGAGGTTCCCTCTGGAGCGTAATAACGCCCTTAATGGGCCCAGAGAGGATGACACATCCTCTTTATCCTGTCAGTTTAAAGAGGTGAAAACATCGAATTCAAGAGCAGGTTGTGTTTTTCCGTGCCGTTTGCGTGGAGAATGTTGAGTCGTGAACTCTCTCTTCTTTGCAATTCTCACTGAGTAAGATCGAGACGGAAAGCACGTTGACGAGCCCTTGTCTTCAAGTGGTGAATAAACTGTACCTGTGCACTCAGCGCCCAGCCGCGCGCGCTGTGGCGCCATGGCTTAGATGGTTAAGGCGTCTGTCTAGTAAACAGGAGATCCTGGGTTCGAATCCCAGTGGTGCCTGCTTGCTGTGCCGACAGTGCGCACTTGCATCTTCTTACCACAGTTGTGTTGCTGGTCAGACAGCTCAACGTTCTGTTGCAGCCTGTTATGATTTGGCGATCCTGCATCTCGTTCCAGCAGTCGTGTCACTCTTCGTTCTACCTGCAATTTCGTGCCGCTGTTCCACACGCGCTCCTGCTTCTCATTCGCTTTTATTCTCCCACCTTCATTCCCAGTTTGGTGGGAATAACGACGTGAGGTGGAGACACTGCTGACTTACCAGGGAATGCTGTGGCAAACGCGCGCGCGCACACACTCCACGAGCTGATCATCACCCTCATTCTCTGCCGTCACCGTTCATTCATTTTACGCCAACGGAAAATAGATCCTCCTTCTCCTAGAGTTGGAGTGCAGTTGTCTTTTCTTTTTCTGCTGAAGGAGGAAAAGAGAAAACATTGCTGCTGAAGGTGGATATGGAGTGAAGGACAGTCACCAGCGTGTGTACAAGTCAGTTGGCAAGGTTTCCTGTCAGCGTCACAGGGCGGGATCCCTGTTTAGGAATCCGACTTTGCATCGTCCAGACCTGGATACAGCTCCCAGTCTGGTAATGAAGATTTATTTCTCTAATTGTGAATTATCCGATTGAAAACGAATTCCTAGTTACGCACAGAATACACCCGCTGATCCTGCCAGAGTCAGCCCAGTGATTGTTTGCATTCATCTAGAAGGGCAAAGGCAGCAGATACACCGGTAAACTAGCTCCGCGAATCCCCCTCCTATCATCCCAGCTTTCTGAGTTGTAAAGATCTCGTTGTAGCTTCGCTAGCGCTGGATCAAAGTCCTGGAACCCCTTCCCTAGCAGCCTCATGGCTGGAGCTCCGTGCTGAGGAGTTCAAGGGTTCAGGAAAGTAACTCATCCCCCTGATCTGTCGGGTAATCAGGGATGGGCAGTAAATCCTACCCTGGATGAGTGGCGCTGGAAGAGCACAACAGTTCAGGCAGGCATCCAAGGAGCAGCGAAATCGACGTTTCGGGCAAAAGCCTACCCCATCGAGTGACGCCGATCTCCCAGGAATCCGTTTCAAAAAGGGGCAGGTCCGAAACGGACACCTGCTATCGGTCGGAAATAGGTTGAGAACGGCAGCGAGGGAGTGTAATAAAAGTGAAAGACAATGCCGACCGCGAGGCATGAGGCAGGAAGTGAGTGTAGAGCTGGTGGTACAAAGCTCAGAGTTGGTGCTAATGGGTCACCCTTTACTGCTCACTGTTTACACTGACTCACACACCACTCCTGGTCAGTTCATTTCAGTGACACTTTTCCCCTTGGTGTGAGGTTCCCTCTGGAGCGTAATAACGCCCTTAATGGGCCCAGAGAGGATGACACATCCTCTTTATCCTGTCAGTTTAAAGAGGTGAAAACATCGAATTCAAGAGCAGGTTGTGTTTTTCCGTGCCGTTTGCGTGGAGAATGTTGAGTCGTGAACTCTCTCTTCTTTGCAATTCTCACTGAGCAAGATCGAGACGGAAAGCACGTTGACGAGCCCTTGTCTTCAAGTGGTGAATGAACTGTACCTGTGCACTCACCGCCCAACCGCGCGCGTTGTGGCGCCATGGCTTAGATGGTTAAAGCGCCTGTCTAGTAAACAGGAGATCCTGGGTTCGAATCCCAGTGGTGCCTGCTTGCTGTGCCAACAGTGCGCACTTGCATCTTCTTACCACAGTTGTGTTGCTGGTCAGACAGCTCAACGTTCTGTTGCAGCCTGTTATGATTTGGCGATCCTGCATCTCGTTCCAGCAGTCGTGTCACTCTTCGTTCTACCTGCAATTTCGTGCCGCTGTTCCACACGCGCTCCTGCTTCTCATTCGCTTTTATTCTCCCACCTTCATTCCCAGTTTGGTGGGAATAACGACGTGAGGTGGAGACACTGCTGACTTACCAGGGAATGCTGTGGCAAACGCGCGCGCGCACACACTCCACGAGCTGATCATCACCCTCATTCTCTGCCGTCACCGTTCATTCATTTTACGCCAACGGAAAATAAATCCTCCTTCTCCTAGAGTTGGAGTGCAGTTGTCTTTTCTTTTTCTGCTGAAGGAGGAAAAGAGAAAACATTGCTGCTGAAGGTGGATATGGAGTGAAGGACAGTCACCAGCGTGTGTACAAGTCAGTTGGCAAGGTTTCCTGTCAGCGTCACAGGGCGGGATCCCTGTTTAGGAATCCGACTTTGCATCGTCCAGACCTGGATACAGCTCCCAGTCTGGTAATGAAGATTTATTTCTCTAATTGTGAATTATCCGATTGAAAACGAATTCCTAGTTACGCACAGAATACACCCGCTGATCCTGCCAGAGTCAGCCCAGTGATTGTTTGCATTCATCTAGAAGGGCAAAGGCAGCAGATACACCGGTAAACTAGCTCCGCGAATCCCCCTCCTATCATCCCAGCTTTCTGAGTTGTAAAGATCTCGTTGTAGCTTCGCTAGCGCTGGATCAAAGTCCTGGAACCCCTTCCCTAGCAGCCTCATGGCTGGAGCTCCGTGCTGAGGAGTTCAAGGGTTCAGGAAAGTAACTCATCCCCCTGATCTATCGGGTAATCAGGGATGGGCAGTAAATCCTACCCTGGATGAGTGGCGCTGGAAGAGCACAACAGTTCAGGCAGGCATCCAAGGAGCAGCGAAATCGACGTTTCGGGCAAAAGCCTACCCCATCGAGTGACGCCGATCTCCCAGGAATCCGTTTCAAAAAGGGGCAGGTCCTAAACGGACACCTGCTATCGGTCGGAAATAGGTTGAGAACGGCAGCGAGGGAGTGTAATAAAAGTGAAAGACAATGCCGACCGCGAGGCATGAGGCAGGAAGTGAGTGTAGAGCTGGTGGTACAAAGCTCAGAGTTGGTGCTAATGGGTCACCCTTTACTGCTCACTGTTTACACTGACTCACACACCACTCCTGGTCAGTTCATTTCAGTGACACTTTTCCCCTTGGTGTGAGGTTCCCTCTGGAGTGTAATAACGCCCTTAATGGGCCCAGAGAGGATGACACATCCTCTTTATCCTGTCAGTTTAAAGAGGTGAAAACATCGAATTCAAGAGCAGGTTGTGTTTTTCCGTGCCGTTTGCGTGGAGAATGTTGAGTCGTGAACTCTCTCTTCTTTGCAATTCTCACTGAGCAAGATCGAGACGGAAAGCACGTTGACGAGCCCTTGTCTTCAAGTGGTGAATGAACTGTACCTGTGCACTCAGCGCCCAGCCGCGCGCGCTGTGGCGCCATGGCTTAGATGGTTAAAGCGCCTGTCAAGTAAACAGGAGATCCTGGGTTCGAATCCCAGTGGTGCCTGCTTGCTGTGCCAACAGTGCGCACTTGCATCTTCTTACCACAGTTGTGTTGCTGGTCAGACAGCTCAACGTTCTGTTGCAGCCTGTTATGATTTGGCGATCCTGCATCTCGTTCCAGCAGTAGTGTCACTCTTCGTTCTACCTGCAATTTCGTGCCGCTGTTCCACACGCGCTCCTGCTTCTCATTCGCTTTTATTCTCCCACCTTCATTCCCAGTTTGGTGGGAATAACGACGTGAGGTGGAGACACTGCTGACTTACCAGGGAATGCTGTGGCAAACGCGCGCGCGCACACACTCCACGAGCTGATCATCACCCTCATTCTCTGCCGTCACCGTTCATTCATTTTACGCCAACGGAAAATAAATCCTCCTTCTCCTAGAGTTGGAGTGCAGTTGTCTTTTCTTTTTCTGCTGAAGGAGGAAAAGAGAAAACATTGCTGCTGAAGGTGGATATGGAGTGAAGGACAGTCACCAGCGTGTGTACAAGTCAGTTGGCAAGGTTTCCTGTCAGCGTCACAGGGCGGGATCCCTGTTTAGGAATCCGACTTTGCATCGTCCAGACCTGGATACAGCTCCCAGTCTGGTAATGAAGATTTATTTCTCTAATTGTGAATTATCCGATTGAAAACGAATTCCTAGTTACGCACAGAATACACCCGCTGATCCTGCCAGAGTCAGCCCAGTGATTGTTTGCATTCATCTAGAAGGGCAAAGGCAGCAGATACACCGGTAAACTAGCTCCGCGAATCCCCCTCCTATCATCCCAGCTTTCTGAGTTGTAAAGATCTCGTTGTAGCTTCGCTAGCGCTGGATCAAAGTCCTGGAACCCCTTCCCTAGCAGCCTCATGGCTGGAGCTCCGTGCTGAGGAGTTCAAGGGTTCAGGAAAGTAACTCATCCCCCTGATCTGTCGGGTAATCAGGGATGGGCAGTAAATCCTACCCTGGATGAGTGGCGCTGGAAGAGCACAACAGTTCAGGCAGGCATCCAAGGAGCAGCGAAATCGACGTTTCGGGCAAAAGCCTACCCCATCGAGTGACGCCGATCTCCCAGGAATCCGTTTCAAAAAGGGGCAGGTCCTAAACGGACACCTGCTATCGGTCGGAAATAGGTTGAGAACGGCAGCGAGGGAGTGTAATAAAAGTGAAAGACAATGCCGACCGCGAGGCATGAGGCAGGAAGTGAGTGTAGAGCTGGTGGTACAAAGCTCAGAGTTGGTGCTAATGGGTCACCCTTTACTGCTCACTGTTTACACTGACTCACACACCACTCCTGGTCAGTTCATTTCAGTGACACTTTTCCCCTTGGTGTGAGGTTCCCTCTGGAGCGTAATAACGCCCTTAATGGGCCCAGAGAGGATGACACATCCTCTTTATCCTGTCAGTTTAAAGAGGTGAAAACATCGAATTCAAGAGCAGGTTGTGTTTTTCCGTGCCGTTTGCGTGGAGAATGTTGAGTCGTGAACTCTCTCTTCTTTGCAATTCTCACTGAGTAAGATCGAGACGGAAAGCACGTTGACGAGCCCTTGTCTTCAAGTGGTGAATAAACTGTACCTGTGCACTCAGCGCCCAGCCGCGCGCGCTGTGGCGCCATGGCTTAGATGGTTAAAGCGTCTGTCTAGTAAACAGGAGATCCTGGGTTCGAATCCCAGTGGTGCCTGCTTGCTGTGCCGACAGTGCGCACTTGCATCTTCTTCCCACAGTTGTGTTGCTGGTCAGACAGCTCAACGTTCTGTTGCAGCCTGTTATGATTTGGCGATCCTGCATCTCGTTCCAGCAGTCGTGTCACTCTTCGTTCTACCTGCAATTTCGTGCCGCTGTTCCACACGCGCTCCTGCTTCTCATTCGCTTTTATTCTCCCACCTTCATTCCCAGTTTGGTGGGAATAACGACGTGAGGTGGAGACACTGCTGACTTACCAGGGAATGCTGTGGCAAACGCGCGCGCGCACACACTCCACGAGCTGATCATCACCCTCATTCTCTGCCGTCACCGTTCATTCATTTTACGCCAACGGAAAATAGATCCTCCTTCTCCTAGAGTTGGAGTGCAGTTGTCTTTTCTTTTTCTGCTGAAGGAGGAAAAGAGAAAACATTGCTGCTGAAGGTGGATATGGAGTGAAGGACAGTCACCAGCGTGTGTACAAGTCAGTTGGCAAGGTTTCCTGTCAGCGTCACAGGGCGGGATCCCTGTTTAGGAATCCGACTTTGCATCGTCCAGACCTGGATACAGCTCCCAGTCTGGTAATGAAGATTTATTTCTCTAATTGTGAATTATCCGATTGAAAACGAATTCCTAGTTACGCACAGAATACACCCGCTGATCCTGCCAGAGTCAGCCCAGTGATTGTTTGCATTCATCTAGAAGGGCAAAGGCAGCAGATACACCGGTAAACTAGCTCCGCGAATCACCCTCCTATCATCCCAGCTTTCTGAGTTGTAAAGATCTCGTTGTAGCTTCGCTAGCGCTGGATCAAAGTCCTGGAACCCCTTCCCTAGCAGCCTCATGGCTGGAGCTCCGTGCTGAGGAGTTCAAGGGTTCAGGAAAGTAACTCATCCCCCTGATCTGTCGGGTAATCAGGGATGGGCAGTAAATCCTACCCTGGATGAGTGGCGCTGGAAGAGCACAACAGTTCAGGCAGGCATCCAAGGAGCAGCGAAATCGACGTTTCGGGCAAAAGCCTACCCCATCGAGTGACGCCGATCTCCCAGGAATCCGTTTCAAAAAGGGGCAGGTCCTAAACGGACACCTGCTATCGGTCGGAAATAGGTTGAGAACGGCAGCGAGGGAGTGTAATAAAAGTGAAAGACAATGCCGACCGCGAGGCATGAGGCAGGAAGTGAGTGTAGAGCTGGTGGTACAAAGCTCAGAGTTGGTGCTAATGGGTCACCCTTTACTGCTCACTGTTTACACTGACTCACACACCACTCCTGGTCAGTTCATTTCAGTGACACTTTTCCCCTTGGTGTGAGGTTCCCTCTGGAGCGTAATAACGCCCTTAATGGGCCCAGAGAGGATGACACATCCTCTTTATCCTGTCAGTTTAAAGAGGTGAAAACATCGAATTCAAGAGCAGGTTGTGTTTTTCCGTGCCGTTTGCGTGGAGAATGTTGAGTCGTGAACTCTCTCTTCTTTGCAATTCTCACTGAGCAAGATCGAGACGGAAAGCACGTTGACGAGCCCTTGTCTTCAAGTGGTGAATGAACTGTACCTGTGCACTCAGCGCCCAACCGCGCGCGTTGTGGCGCCATGGCTTAGATGGTTAAAGCGCCTGTCAAGTAAACAGGAGATCCTGGGTTCGAATCCCAGTGGTGCCTGCTTGCTGTGCCAACAGTGCGCACTTGCATCTTCTTACCACAGTTGTGTTGCTGGTCAGACAGCTCAACGTTCTGTTGCAGCCTGTTATGATTTGGCGATCCTGCATCTCGTTCCAGCAGTCGTGTCACTCTTCGTTCTACCTGCAATTTCGTGCCGCTGTTCCACACGCGCTCCTGCTTCTCATTCGCTTTTATTCTCCCACCTTCATTCCCAGTTTGGTGGGAATAACGACGTGAGGTGGAGACACTGCTGACTTACCAGGGAATGCTGTGGCAAACGCGCGCGCGCACACACTCCACGAGCTGATCATCACCCTCATTCTCTGCCGTCACCGTTCATTCATTTTACGCCAACGGAAAATAAATCCTCCTTCTCCTAGAGTTGGAGTGCAGTTGTCTTTTCTTTTTCTGCTGAAGGAGGAAAAGAGAAAACATTGCTGCTGAAGGTGGATATGGAGTGAAGGACAGTCACCAGCGTGTGTACAAGTCAGTTGGCAAGGTTTCCTGTCAGCGTCACAGGGCGGGATCCCTGTTTAGAAATCCGACTTTGCATCGTCCAGACCTGGATACAGCTCCCAGTCTGGTAATGAAGATTTATTTCTCTAATTGTGAATTATCCGATTGAAAACGAATTCCTAGTTACGCACAGAATACACCCGCTGATCCTGCCAGAGTCAGCCCAGTGATTGTTTGCATTCATCTAGAAGGGCAAAGGCAGCAGATACACCGGTAAACTAGCTCCGCGAATCCCCCTCCTATCATCCCAGCTTTCTGAGTTGTAAAGATCTCGTTGTAGCTTCGCTAGCGCTGGATCAAAGTCCTGGAACCCCTTCCCTAGCAGCCTCATGGCTGGAGCTCCGTGCTGAGGAGTTCAAGGGTTCAGGAAAGTAACTCATCCCCCTGATCTGTCGGGTAATCAGGGATGGGCAGTAAATCCTACCCTGGATGAGTGGCGCTGGAAGAGCACAACAGTTCAGGCAGGCATCCAAGGAGCAGCGAAATCGACGTTTCGGGCAAAAGCCTACCCCATCGAGTGACGCCGATCTCCCAGGAATCCGTTTCAAAAAGGGGCAGGTCCTAAACGGACACCTGCTATCGGTCGGAAATAGGTTGAGAACGGCAGCGAGGGAGTGTAATAAAAGTGAAAGACAATGCCGACCGCGAGGCATGAGGCAGGAAGTGAGTGTAGAGCTGGTGGTACAAAGCTCAGAGTTGGTGCTAATGGGTCACCCTTTACTGCTCACTGTTTACACTGACTCACACACCACTCCTGGTCAGTTCATTTCAGTGACACTTTTCCCCTTGGTGTGAGGTTCCCTCTGGAGCGTAATAACGCCCTTAATGGGCCCAGAGAGGATGACACATCCTCTTTATCCTGTCAGTTTAAAGAGGTGAAAACATCGAATTCAAGAGCAGGTTGTGTTTTTCCGTGCCGTTTGCGTGGAGAATGTTGAGTCGTGAACTCTCTCTTCTTTGCAATTCTCACTGAGTAAGATCGAGACGGAAAGCACGTTGACGAGCCCTTGTCTTCAAGTGGTGAATAAACTGTACCTGTGCACTCAGCGCCCAGCCGCGCGCGCTGTGGCGCCATGGCTTAGATGGTTAAAGCGTCTGTCTAGTAAACAGGAGATCCTGGGTTCGAATCCCAGTGGTGCCTGCTTGCTGTGCCAACAGTGCGCACTTGCATCTTCTTACCACAGTTGTGTTGCTGGTCAGACAGCTCAACGTTCTGTTGCAGCCTGTTATGATTTGGCGATCCTGCATCTCGTTCCAGCAGTAGTGTCACTCTTCGTTCTACCTGCAATTTCGTGCCGCTGTTCCACACGCGCTCCTGCTTCTCATTCGCTTTTATTCTCCCACCTTCATTCCCAGTTTGGTGGGAATAACGACGTGAGGTGGAGACACTGCTGACTTACCAGGGAATGCTGTGGCAAACGCGCGCGCGCACACACTCCACGAGCTGATCATCACCCTCATTCTCTGCCGTCACCGTTCATTCATTTTACGCCAACGGAAAATAAATCCTCCTTCTCCTAGAGTTGGAGTGCAGTTGTCTTTTCTTTTTCTGCTGAAGGAGGAAAAGAGAAAACATTGCTGCTGAAGGTGGATATGGAGTGAAGGACAGTCACCAGCGTGTGTACAAGTCAGTTGGCAAGGTTTCCTGTCAGCGTCACAGGGCGGGATCCCTGTTTAGGAATCCGACTTTGCATCGTCCAGACCTGGATACAGCTCCCAGTCTGGTAATGAAGATTTATTTCTCTAATTGTGAATTATCCGATTGAAAACGAATTCCTAGTTACGCACAGAATACACCCGCTGATCCTGCCAGAGTCAGCCCAGTGATTGTTTGCATTCATCTAGAAGGGCAAAGGCAGCAGATACACCGGTAAACTAGCTCCGCGAATCCCCCTCCTATCATCCCAGCTTTCTGAGTTGTAAAGATCTCGTTGTAGCTTCGCTAGCGTTGGATCAAAGTCCTGGAACCCCTTCCCTAGCAGCCTCATGGCTGGAGCTCCGTGCTGAGGAGTTCAAGGGTTCAGGAAAGTAACTCATCCCCCTGATCTGTCGGGTAATCAGGGATGGGCAGTAAATCCTACCCTGGATGAGTGGCGC
Organism: Chiloscyllium punctatum; assembly: GCF_047496795.1. NCBI lineage: Eukaryota > Metazoa > Chordata > Chondrichthyes > Orectolobiformes > Hemiscylliidae > Chiloscyllium > Chiloscyllium punctatum. Next base: position 30,893,699 of record NC_092783.1, read on the forward strand.
TGGAAGAGCACAACAGTTCAGGCAGGCATCCAAGGAGCAGCGAAATCGACGTTTCGGGCAAAAGCCTACCCCATCGAGTGACGCCGATCTCCCAGGAATCCGTTTCAAAAAGGGGCAGGTCCTAAACGGACACCTGCTATCGGTCGGAAATAGGTTGAGAACGGCAGCGAGGGAGTGTAATAAAAGTGAAAGACAATGCCGACCGCGAGGCATGAGGCAGGAAGTGAGTGTAGAGCTGGTGGTACAAAGCTCAGAGTTGGTGCTAATGGGTCACCCTTTACTGCTCACTGTTTACACTGACTCACACACCACTCCTGGTCAGTTCATTTCAGTGACACTTTTCCCCTTGGTGTGAGGTTCCCTCTGGAGCGTAATAACGCCCTTAATGGGCCCAGAGAGGATGACACATCCTCTTTATCCTGTCAGTTTAAAGAGGTGAAAACATCGAATTCAAGAGCAGGTTGTGTTTTTCCGTGCCGTTTGCGTGGAGAATGTTGAGTCGTGAACTCTCTCTTCTTTGCAATTCTCACTGAGTAAGATCGAGACGGAAAGCACGTTGACGAGCCCTTGTCTTCAAGTGGTGAATAAACTGTACCTGTGCACTCAGCGCCCAGCCGCGCGCGCTGTGGCGCCATGGCTTAGATGGTTAAGGCGTCTGTCTAGTAAACAGGAGATCCTGGGTTCGAATCCCAGTGGTGCCTGCTTGCTGTGCCAACAGTGCGCACTTGCATCTTCTTACCAGACTTGTGTTGCTGGTCAGACAGCTCAACGTTCTGTTGCAGCCTGTTATGATTTGGCGATCCTGCATCTCGTTCCAGCAGTCGTGTCACTCTTCGTTCTACCTGCAATTTCGTGCCGCTGTTCCACACGCGCTCCTGCTTCTCATTCGCTTTTATTCTCCCACCTTCATTCCCAGTTTGGTGGGAATAACGACGTGAGGTGGAGACACTGCTGACTTACCAGGGAATGCTGTGGCAAACGCGCGCGCGCACACACTCCACGAGCTGATCATCACCCTCATTCTCTGCCGTCACCGTTCATTCATTTTACGCCAACGGAAAATAGATCCTCCTTCTCCTAGAGTTGGAGTGCAGTTGTCTTTTCTTTTTCTGCTGAAGGAGGAAAAGAGAAAACATTGCTGCTGAAGGTGGATATGGAGTGAAGGACAGTCACCAGCGTGTGTACAAGTCAGTTGGCAAGGTTTCCTGTCAGCGTCACAGGGCGGGATCCCTGTTTAGGAATCCGACTTTGCATCGTCCAGACCTGGATACAGCTCCCAGTCTGGTAATGAAGATTTATTTCTCTAATTGTGAATTATCCGATTGAAAACGAATTCCTAGTTACGCACAGAATACACCCGCTGATCCTGCCAGAGTCAGCCCAGTGATTGTTTGCATTCATCTAGAAGGGCAAAGGCAGCAGATACACCGGTAAACTAGCTCCGCGAATCCCCCTCCTATCATCCCAGCTTTCTGAGTTGTAAAGATCTCGTTGTAGCTTCGCTAGCGCTGGATCAAAGTCCTGGAACCCCTTCCCTAGCAGCCTCATGGCTGGAGCTCCGTGCTGAGGAGTTCAAGGGTTCAGGAAAGTAACTCATCCCCCTGATCTGTCGGGTAATCAGGGATGGGCAGTAAATCCTACCCTGGATGAGTGGCGCTGGAAGAGCACAACAGTTCAGGCAGGCATCCAAGGAGCAGCGAAATCGACGTTTCGGGCAAAAGCCTACCCCATCGAGTGACGCCGATCTCCCAGGAATCCGTTTCAAAAAGGGGCAGGTCCGAAACGGACACCTGCTATCGGTCGGAAATAGGTTGAGAACGGCAGCGAGGGAGTGTAATAAAAGTGAAAGACAATGCCGACCGCGAGGCATGAGGCAGGAAGTGAGTGTAGAGCTGGTGGTACAAAGCTCAGAGTTGGTGCTAATGGGTCACCCTTTACTGCTCACTGTTTACACTGACTCACACACCACTCCTGGTCAGTTCATTTCAGTGACACTTTTCCCCTTGGTGTGAGGTTCCCTCTGGAGCGTAATAACGCCCTTAATGGGCCCAGAGAGGATGACACATCCTCTTTATCCTGTCAGTTTAAAGAGGTGAAAACATCGAATTCAAGAGCAGGTTGTGTTTTTCCGTGCCGTTTGCGTGGAGAATGTTGAGTCGTGAACTCTCTCTTCTTTGCAATTCTCACTGAGCAAGATCGAGACGGAAAGCACGTTGACGAGCCCTTGTCTTCAAGTGGTGAATGAACTGTACCTGTGCACTCACCGCCCAACCGCGCGCGTTGTGGCGCCATGGCTTAGATGGTTAAAGCGCCTGTCTAGTAAACAGGAGATCCTGGGTTCGAATCCCAGTGGTGCCTGCTTGCTGTGCCGAAAGTGCGCACTTGCATCTTCTTACCAGAGTTGTGTTGCTGGTCAGACAGCTCAACTTTCTGTTGCAGCCTGTTATGGTGTGGCGATCCTGCATCTCGTTCCAGCAGTAGTGTCACTCTTCGTTCTACCTGGAATTTCGTGCCGCTGTTCCACACGCGCTCCTGCTTCTCATTCGCTTTTATTCTCCCACCTTCATTCCCAGTTTGGTGGGAATAACGACGTGAGGTGGAGACACTGCTGACTTACCAGGGAATGCTGTGGCAAACGCGCGCGCGCACACACTCCACGAGCTGATCATCACCCACATTCTCTGCCGTCACCGTTCATTCATTTTACGCCAACGGAAAATAGATCCTCCTTCTCCTAGAGTTGGAGTGCAGTTGTCTTTTCTTTTTCTGCTGAAGGAGGAAAAGAGAAAACATTGCTGCTGAAGGTGGATATGGAGTGAAGGACAGTCACCAGCGTGTGTACAAGTCAGTTGGCAAGGTTTCCTGTCAGCGTCACAGGGCGGGATCCCTGTTTAGGAATCCGACTTTGCATCGTCCAGACCTGGATACAGCTCCCAGTCTGGTAATGAAGATTTATTTCTCTAATTGTGAATTATCCGATTGAAAACGAATTCCTAGTTACGCACAGAATACACCCGCTGATCCTGCCAGAGTCAGCCCAGTGATTGTTTGCATTCATCTAGAAGGGCAAAGGCAGCAGATACACCGGTAAACTAGCTCCGCGAATCCCCCTCCTATCATCCCAGCTTTCTGAGTTGTAAAGATCTCGTTGTAGCTTCGCTAGCGCTGGATCAAAGTCCTGGAACCCCTTCCCTAGCAGCCTCATGGCTGGAGCTCCGTGCTGAGGAGTTCAAGGGTTCAGGAAAGTAACTCATCCCCCTGATCTGTCGGGTAATCAGGGATGGGCAGTAAATCCTACCCTGGATGAGTGGCGCTGGAAGAGCACAACAGTTCAGGCAGGCATCCAAGGAGCAGCGAAATCGACGTTTCGGGCAAAAGCCTACCCCATCGAGTGACGCCGATCTCCCAGGAATCCGTTTCAAAAAGGGGCAGGTCCTAAACGGACACCTGCTATCGGTCGGAAATAGGTTGAGAACGGCAGCGAGGGAGTGTAATAAAAGTGAAAGACAATGCCGACCGCGAGGCATGAGGCAGGAAGTGAGTGTAGAGCTGGTGGTACAAAGCTCAGAGTTGGTGCTAATGGGTCACCCTTTACTGCTCACTGTTTACACTGACTCACACACCACTCCTGGTCAGTTCATTTCAGTGACACTTTTCCCCTTGGTGTGAGGTTCCCTCTGGAGCGTAATAACGCCCTTAATGGGCCCAGAGAGGATGACACATCCTCTTTATCCTGTCAGTTTAAAGAGGTGAAAACATCGAATTCAAGAGCAGGTTGTGTTTTTCCGTGCCGTTTGCGTGGAGAATGTTGAGTCGTGAACTCTCTCTTCTTTGCAATTCTCACTGAGCAAGATCGAGACGGAAAGCACGTTGATGAGCCCTTGTCTACAAGTGGTGAATGAACTGTACCTGTGCACTCAGCGCCCAACCGCGCGCGTTGTGGCGCAATGGCTTAGATGGTTAAAGCGCCGGTCAAGTAAACAGGAGATCCTGGGTTCGAATCCCAGTGGTGCCTGCTTGCTGTGCCAACAGTGCGCACTTGCATCTTCTTACCACAGTTGTGTTGCTGGTCAGACAGCTCAACGTTCTGTTGCAGCCTGTTATGATTTGGCGATCCTGCATCTCGTTCCAGCAGTAGTGTCACTCTTCGTTCTACCTGGAATTTCGTGCCGCTGTTCCACACGCGCTCCTGCTTCTCATTCGCTTTTATTCTCCCACCTTCATTCCCAGTTTGGTGGGAATAACGACGTGAGGTGGAGACACTGCTGACTTACCAGGGAATGCTGTGGCAAACGCGCGCGCGCACACACTCCACGAGCTGATCATCACCCTCATTCTCTGCCGTCACCGTTCATTCATTTTACGCCAACGGAAAATAAATCCTCCTTCTCCTAGAGTTGGAGTGCAGTTGTCTTTTCTTTTTCTGCTGAAGGAGGAAAAGAGAAAACATTGCTGCTGAAGGTGGATATGGAGTGAAGGACAGTCACCAGCGTGTGTACAAGTCAGTTGGCAAGGTTTCCTGTCAGCGTCACAGGGCGGGATCCCTGTTTAGGAATCCGACTTTGCATCGTCCAGACCTGGATACAGCTCCCAGTCTGGTAATGAAGATTTATTTCTCTAATTGTGAATTATCCGATTGAAAACGAATTCCTAGTTACGCACAGAATACACCCGCTGATCCTGCCAGAGTCAGCCCAGTGATTGTTTGCATTCATCTAGAAGGGCAAAGGCAGCAGATACACCGGTAAACTAGCTCCGCGAATCCCCCTCCTATCATCCCAGCTTTCTGAGTTGTAAAGATCTCGTTGTAGCTTCGCTAGCGCTGGATCAAAGTCCTGGAACCCCTTCCCTAGCAGCCTCATGGCTGGAGCTCCGTGCTGAGGAGTTCAAGGGTTCAGGAAAGTAACTCATCCCCCTGATCTGTCGGGTAATCAGGGATGGGCAGTAAATCCTACCCTGGATGAGTGGCGCTGGAAGAGCACAACAGTTCAGGCAGGCATCCAAGGAGCAGCGAAATCGACGTTTCGGGCAAAAGCCTACCCCATCGAGTGACGCCGATCTCCCAGGAATCCGTTTCAAAAAGGGGCAGGTCCGAAACGGACACCTGCTATCGGTCGGAAATAGGTTGAGAACGGCAGCGAGGGAGTGTAATAAAAGTGAAAGACAATGCCGACCGCGAGGCATGAGGCAGGAAGTGAGTGTAGAGCTGGTGGTACAAAGCTCAGAGTTGGTGCTAATGGGTCACCCTTTACTGCTCACTGTTTACACTGACTCACACACCACTCCTGGTCAGTTCATTTCAGTGACACTTTTCCCCTTGGTGTGAGGTTCCCTCTGGAGCGTAATAACGCCCTTAATGGGCCCAGAGAGGATGACACATCCTCTTTATCCTGTCAGTTTAAAGAGGTGAAAACATCGAATTCAAGAGCAGGTTGTGTTTTTCCGTGCCGTTTGCGTGGAGAATGTTGAGTCGTGAACTCTCTCTTCTTTGCAATTCTCACTGAGCAAGATCGAGACGGAAAGCACGTTGACGAGCCCTTGTCTTCAAGTGGTGAATGAACTGTACCTGTGCACTCACCGCCCAACCGCGCGCGTTGTGGCGCCATGGCTTAGATGGTTAAAGCGCCTGTCTAGTAAACAGGAGATCCTGGGTTCGAATCCCAGTGGTGCCTGCTTGCTGTGCCGAAAGTGCGCACTTGCATCTTCTTACCAGAGTTGTGTTGCTGGTCAGACAGCTCAACTTTCTGTTGCAGCCTGTTATGGTTTGGCGATCCTGCATCTCGTTCCAGCAGTAGTGTCACTCTTCGTTCTACCTGGAATTTCGTGCCGCTGTTCCACACGCGCTCCTGCTTCTCATTCGCTTTTATTCTCCCACCTTCATTCCCAGTTTGGTGGGAATAACGACGTGAGGTGGAGACACTGCTGACTTACCAGGGAATGCTGTGGCAAACGCGCGCGCGCACACACTCCACGAGCTGATCATCACCCTCATTCTCTGCCGTCACCGTTCATTCATTTTACGCCAACGGAAAATAAATCCTCCTTCTCCTAGAGTTGGAGTGCAGTTGTCTTTTCTTTTTCTGCTGAAGGAGGAAAAGAGAAAACATTGCTGCTGAAGGTGGATATGGAGTGAAGGACAGTCACCAGCGTGTGTACAAGTCAGTTGGCAAGGTTTCCTGTCAGCGTCACAGGGCGGGATCCCTGTTTAGGAATCCGACTTTGCATCGTCCAGACCTGGATACAGCTCCCAGTCTGGTAATGAAGATTTATTTCTCTAATTGTGAATTATCCGATTGAAAACGAATTCCTAGTTACGCACAGAATACACCCGCTGATCCTGCCAGAGTCAGCCCAGTGATTGTTTGCATTCATCTAGAAGGGCAAAGGCAGCAGATACACCGGTAAACTAGCTCCGCGAATCCCCCTCCTATCATCCCAGCTTTCTGAGTTGTAAAGATCTCGTTGTAGCTTCGCTAGCGCTGGATCAAAGTCCTGGAACCCCTTCCCTAGCAGCCTCATGGCTGGAGCTCCGTGCTGAGGAGTTCAAGGGTTCAGGAAAGTAACTCATCCCCCTGATCTGTCGGGTAATCAGGGATGGGCAGTAAATCCTACCCTGGATGAGTGGCGCTGGAAGAGCACAACAGTTCAGGCAGGCATCCAAGGAGCAGCGAAATCGACGTTTCGGGCAAAAGCCTACCCCATCGAGTGACGCCGATCTCCCAGGAATCCGTTTCAAAAAGGGGCAGGTCCTAAACGGACACCTGCTATCGGTCGGAAATAGGTTGAGAACGGCAGCGAGGGAGTGTAATAAAAGTGAAAGACAATGCCGACCGCGAGGCATGAGGCAGGAAGTGAGTGTAGAGCTGGTGGTACAAAGCTCAGAGTTGGTGCTAATGGGTCACCCTTTACTGCTCACTGTTTACACTGACTCACACACCACTCCTGGTCAGTTCATTTCAGTGACACTTTTCCCCTTGGTGTGAGGTTCCCTCTGGAGCGTAAAAACGCCCTTAATGGGCCCAGAGAGGATGACACATCCTCTTTATCCTGTCAGTTTAAAGAGGTGAAAACATCGAATTCAAGAGCAGGTTGTGTTTTTCCGTGCCGTTTGCGTGGAGAATGTTGAGTCGTGAACTCTCTCTTCTTTGCAATTCTCACTGAGCAAGATCGAGACGGAAAGCACGTTGACGAGCCCTTGTCTTCAAGTGGTGAATGAACTGTACCTGTGCACTCAGCGCCCAACCGCGCGCGTTGTGGCGCCATGGCTTAGATGGTTAAAGCGCCTGTCAAGTAAACAGGAGATCCTGGGTTCGAATCCCAGTGGTGCCTGCTTGCTGTGCCAACAGTGCGCACTTGCATCTTCTTACCACAGTTGTGTTGCTGGTCAGACAGCTCAACGTTCTGTTGCAGCCTGTTATGATTTGGCGATCCTGCATCTCGTTCCAGCAGTCGTGTCACTCTTCGTTCTACCTGCAATTTCGTGCCGCTGTTCCACACGCGCTCCTGCTTCTCATTCGCTTTTATTCTCCCACCTTCATTCCCAGTTTGGTGGGAATAACGACGTGAGGTGGAGACACTGCTGACTTACCAGGGAATGCTGTGGCAAACGCGCGCGCGCACACACTCCACGAGCTGATCATCACCCTCATTCTCTGCCGTCACCGTTCATTCATTTTACGCCAACGGAAAATAAATCCTCCTTCTCCTAGAGTTGGAGTGCAGTTGTCTTTTCTTTTTCTGCTGAAGGAGGAAAAGAGAAAACATTGCTGCTGAAGGTGGATATGGAGTGAAGGACAGTCACCAGCGTGTGTACAAGTCAGTTGGCAAGGTTTCCTGTCAGCGTCACAGGGCGGGATCCCTGTTTAGGAATCCGACTTTGCATCGTCCAGACCTGGATACAGCTCCCAGTCTGGTAATGAAGATTTATTTCTCTAATTGTGAATTATCCGATTGAAAACGAATTCCTAGTTACGCACAGAATACACCCGCTGATCCTGCCAGAGTCAGCCCAGTGATTGTTTGCATTCATCTAGAAGGGCAAAGGCAGCAGATACACCGGTAAACTAGCTCCGCGAATCCCCCTCCTATCATCCCAGCTTTCTGAGTTGTAAAGATCTCGTTGTAGCTTCGCTAGCGCTGGATCAAAGTCCTGGAACCCCTTCCCTAGCAGCCTCATGGCTGGAGCTCCGTGCTGAGGAGTTCAAGGGTTCAGGAAAGTAACTCATCCCCCTGATCTGTCGGGTAATCAGGGATGGGCAGTAAATCCTACCCTGGATGAGTGGCGCTGGAAGAGCACAACAGTTCAGGCAGGCATCCAAGGAGCAGCGAAATCGACGTTTCGGGCAAAAGCCTACCCCATCGAGTGACGCCGATCTCCCAGGAATCCGTTTCAAAAAGGGGCAGGTCCTAAACGGACACCTGCTATCGGTCGGAAATAGGTTGAGAACGGCAGCGAGGGAGTGTAATAAAAGTGAAAGACAATGCCGACCGCGAGGCATGAGGCAGGAAGTGAGTGTAGAGCTGGTGGTACAAAGCTCAGAGTTGGTGCTAATGGGTCACCCTTTACTGCTCACTGTTTACACTGACTCACACACCACTCCTGGTCAGTTCATTTCAGTGACACTTTTCCCCTTGGTGTGAGGTTCCCTCTGGAGCGTAATAACGCCCTTAATGGGCCCAGAGAGGATGACACATCCTCTTTATCCTGTCAGTTTAAAGAGGTGAAAACATCGAATTCAAGAGCAGGTTGTGTTTTTCCGTGCCGTTTGCGTGGAGAATGTTGAGTCGTGAACTCTCTCTTCTTTGCAATTCTCACTGAGTAAGATCGAGACGGAAAGCACGTTGACGAGCCCTTGTCTTCAAGTGGTGAATGAACTGTACCTGTGCACTCACCGCCCACCCGCGCGCGTTGTGGCGCCATGGCTTAGATGGTTAAAGCGCCTGTCTAGTAAACAGGAGATCCTGGGTTCGAATCCCAGTGGTGCCTGCTTGCTGTGCCGAAAGTGCGCACTTGCATCTTCTTACCAGAGTTGTGTTGCTGGTCAGACAGCTCAACTTTCTGTTGCAGCCTGTTATGGTTTGGCGATCCTGCATCTCGTTCCAGCAGTAGTGTCACTCTTCGTTCTACCTGGAATTTCGTGCCGCTGTTCCACACGCGCTCCTGCTTCTCATTCGCTTTTATTCTCCCACCTTCATTCCCAGTTTGGTGGGAATAACGACGTGAGGTGGAGACACTGCTGACTTACCAGGGAATGCTGTGGCAAACGCGCGCGCGCACACACTCCACGAGCTGATCATCACCCACATTCTCTGCCGTCACCGTTCATTCATTTTGCGCCAACGGAAAATAGATCCTCCTTCTCCTAGAGTTGGAGTGCAGTTGTCTTTTCTTTTTCTGCTGAAGGAGGAAAAGAGAAAACATTGCTGCTGAAGGTGGATATGGAGTGAAGGACAGTCACCAGCGTGTGTACAAGTCAGTTGGCAAGGTTTCCTGTCAGCGTCACAGGGCGGGATCCCTGTTTAGGAATCCGACTTTGCATCGTCCAGACCTGGATACAGCTCCCAGTCTGGTAATGAAGATTTATTTCTCTAATTGTGAATTATCCGATTGAAAACGAATTCCTAGTTACGCACAGAATACACCCGCTGATCCTGCCAGAGTCAGCCCAGTGATTGTTTGCATTCATCTAGAAGGGCAAAGGCAGCAGATACACCGGTAAACTAGCTCCGCGAATCTCCCTCCTATCATCCCAGCTTTCTGAGTTGTAAAGATCTCGTTGTAGCTTCGCTAGCGCTGGATCAAAGTCCTGGAACCCCTTCCCTAGCAGCCTCATGGCTGGAGCTCCGTGCTGAGGAGTTCAAGGGTTCAGGAAAGTAACTCATCCCCCTGATCTGTCGGGTAATCAGGGATGGGCAGTAAATCCTACCCTGGATGAGTGGCGCTGGAAGAGCACAACAGTTCAGGCAGGCATCCAAGGAGCAGCGAAATCGACGTTTCGGGCAAAAGCCTACCCCATCGAGTGACGCCGATCTCCCAGGAATCCGTTTCAAAAAGGGGCAGGTCCGAAACGGACACCTGCTATCGGTCGGAAATAGGTTGAGAACGGCAGCGAGGGAGTGTAATAAAAGTGAAAGACAATGCCGACCGCGAGGCATGAGGCAGGAAGTGAATGTAGAGCTGGTGGTACAAAGCTCAGAGTTGGTGCTAATGGGTCACCCTTTACTGCTCACTGTTTACACTGACTCACACACCACTCCTGGTCAGTTCATTTCAGTGACACTTTTCCCCTTGGTGTGAGGTTCCCTCTGGAGCGTAATAACGCCCTTAATGGGCCCAGAGAGGATGACACATCCTCTTTATCCTGTCAGTTTAAAGAGGTGAAAACATCGAATTCAAGAGCAGGTTGTGTTTTTCCGTGCCGTTTGCGTGGAGAATGTTGAGTCGTGAACTCTCTCTTCTTTGCAATTCTCACTGAGCAAGATCGAGACGGAAAGCACGTTGACGAGCCCTTGTCTTCAAGTGGTGAATGAACTGTACCTGTGCACTCACCGCCCAACCGCGCGCGTTGTGGCGCCATGGCTTAGATGGTTAAAGCGCCTGTCTAGTAAACAGGAGATCCTGGGTTCGAATCCCAGTGGTGCCTGCTTGCTGTGCCGAAAGTGCGCACTTGCATCTTCTTACCAGAGTTGTGTTGCTGGTCAGACAGCTCAACTTTCTGTTGCAGCCTGTTATGGTGTGGCGATCCTGCATCTCGTTCCAGCAGTAGTGTCACTCTTCGTTCTACCTGGAATTTCGTGCCGCTGTTCCACACGCGCTCCTGCTTCTCATTCGCTTTTATTCTCCCACCTTCATTCCCAGTTTGGTGGGAATAACGACGTGAGGTGGAGACACTGCTGACTTACCAGGGAATGCTGTGGCAAACGCGCGCGCGCACACACTCCACGAGCTGATCATCACCCACATTCTCTGCCGTCACCGTTCATTCATTTTACGCCAACGGAAAATAGATCCTCCTTCTCCTAGAGTTGGAGTGCAGTTGTCTTTTCTTTTTCTGCTGAAGGAGGAAAAGAGAAAACATTGCTGCTGAAGGTGGATATGGAGTGAAGGACAGTCACCAGCGTGTGTACAAGTCAGTTGGCAAGGTTTCCTGTCAGCGTCACAGGGCGGGATCCCTGTTTAGGAATCCGACTTTGCATCGTCCAGACCTGGATACAGCTCCCAGTCTGGTAATGAAGATTTATTTCTCTAATTGTGAATTATCCGATTGAAAACGAATTCCTAGTTACGCACAGAATACACCCGCTGATCCTGCCAGAGTCAGCCCAGTGATTGTTTGCATTCATCTAGAAGGGCAAAGGCAGCAGATACACCGGTAAACTAGCTCCGCGAATCCCCCTCCTATCATCCCAGCTTTCTGAGTTGTAAAGATCTCGTTGTAGCTTCGCTAGCGCTGGATCAAAGTCCTGGAACCCCTTCCCTAGCAGCCTCATGGCTGGAGCTCCGTGCTGAGGAGTTCAAGGGTTCAGGAAAGTAACTCATCCCCCTGATCTGTCGGGTAATCAGGGATGGGCAGTAAATCCTACCCTGGATGAGTGGCGCTGGAAGAGCACAACAGTTCAGGCAGGCATCCAAGGAGCAGCGAAATCGACGTTTCGGGCAAAAGCCTACCCCATCGAGTGACGCCGATCTCCCAGGAATCCGTTTCAAAAAGGGGCAGGTCCTAAACGGACACCTGCTATCGGTCGGAAATAGGTTGAGAACGGCAGCGAGGGAGTGTAATAAAAGTGAAAGACAATGCCGACCGCGAGGCATGAGGCAGGAAGTGAGTGTAGAGCTGGTGGTACAAAGCTCAGAGTTGGTGCTAATGGGTCACCCTTTACTGCTCACTGTTTACACTGACTCACACACCACTCCTGGTCAGTTCATTTCAGTGACACTTTTCCCCTTGGTGTGAGGTTCCCTCTGGAGCGTAATAACGCCCTTAATGGGCCCAGAGAGGATGACACATCCTCTTTATCCTGTCAGTTTAAAGAGGTGAAAACATCGAATTCAAGAGCAGGTTGTGTTTTTCCGTGCCGTTTGCGTGGAGAATGTTGAGTCGTGAACTCTCTCTTCTTTGCAATTCTCACTGAGCAAGATCGAGACGGAAAGCACGTTGATGAGCCCTTGTCTACAAGTGGTGAATGAACTGTACCTGTGCACTCAGCGCCCAACCGCGCGCGTTGTGGCGCAATGGCTTAGATGGTTAAAGCGCCAGTCAAGTAAACAGGAGATCCTGGGTTCGAATCCCAGTGGTGCCTGCTTGCTGTGCCAACAGTGCGCACTTGCATCTTCTTACCACAGTTGTGTTGCTGGTCAGACAGCTCAACGTTCTGTTGCAGCCTGTTATGATTTGGCGATCCTGCATCTCGTTCCAGCAGTAGTGTCACTCTTCGTTCTACCTGGAATTTCGTGCCGCTGTTCCACACGCGCTCCTGCTTCTCATTCGCTTTTATTCTCCCACCTTCATTCCCAGTTTGGTGGGAATAACGACGTGAGGTGGAGACACTGCTGACTTACCAGGGAATGCTGTGGCAAACGCGCGCGCGCACACACTCCACGAGCTGATCATCACCCTCATTCTCTGCCGTCACCGTTCATTCATTTTACGCCAACGGAAAATAAATCCTCCTTCTCCTAGAGTTGGAGTGCAGTTGTCTTTTCTTTTTCTGCTGAAGGAGGAAAAGAGAAAACATTGCTGCTGAAGGTGGATATGGAGTGAAGGACAGTCACCAGCGTGTGTACAAGTCAGTTGGCAAGGTTTCCTGTCAGCGTCACAGGGCGGGATCCCTGTTTAGGAATCCGACTTTGCATCGTCCAGACCTGGATACAGCTCCCAGTCTGGTAATGAAGATTTATTTCTCTAATTGTGAATTATCCGATTGAAAACGAATTCCTAGTTACGCACAGAATACACCCGCTGATCCTGCCAGAGTCAGCCCAGTGATTGTTTGCATTCATCTAGAAGGGCAAAGGCAGCAGATACACCGGTAAACTAGCTCCGCGAATCCCCCTCCTATCATCCCAGCTTTCTGAGTTGTAAAGATCTCGTTGTAGCTTCGCTAGCGCTGGATCAAAGTCCTGGAACCCCTTCCCTAGCAGCCTCATGGCTGGAGCTCCGTGCTGAGGAGTTCAAGGGTTCAGGAAAGTAACTCATCCCCCTGATCTGTCGGGTAATCAGGGATGGGCAGTAAATCCTACCCTGGATGAGTGGCGCTGGAAGAGCACAACAGTTCAGGCAGGCATCCAAGGAGCAGCGAAATCGACGTTTCGGGCAAAAGCCTACCCCATCGAGTGACGCCGATCTCCCAGGAATCCGTTTCAAAAAGGGGCAGGTCCGAAACGGACACCTGCTATCGGTCGGAAATAGGTTGAGAACGGCAGCGAGGGAGTGTAATAAAAGTGAAAGACAATGCCGACCGCGAGGCATGAGGCAGGAAGTGAGTGTAGAGCTGGTGGTACAAAGCTCAGAGTTGGTGCTAATGGGTCACCCTTTACTGCTCACTGTTTACACTGACTCACACACCACTCCTGGTCAGTTCATTTCAGTGACACTTTTCCCCTTGGTGTGAGGTTCCCTCTGGAGCGTAATAACGCCCTTAATGGGCCCAGAGAGGATGACACATCCTCTTTATCCTGTCAGTTTAAAGAGGTGAAAACATCGAATTCAAGAGCAGGTTGTGTTTTTCCGTGCCGTTTGCGTGGAGAATGTTGAGTCGTGAACTCTCTCTTCTTTGCAATTCTCACTGAGCAAGATCGAGACGGAAAGCACGTTGACGAGCCCTTGTCTTCAAGTGGTGAATGAACTGTACCTGTGCACTCACCGCCCAACCGCGCGCGTTGTGGCGCCATGGCTTAGATGGTTAAAGCGCCTGTCTAGTAAACAGGAGATCCTGGGTTCGAATCCCAGTGGTGCCTGCTTGCTGTGCCGAAAGTGCGCACTTGCATCTTCTTACCAGAGTTGTGTTGCTGGTCAGACAGCTCAACTTTCTGTTGCAGCCTGTTATGGTTTGGCGATCCTGCATCTCGTTCCAGCAGTAGTGTCACTCTTCGTTCTACCTGCAATTTCGTGCCGCTGTTCCACACGCGCTCCTGCTTCTCATTCGCTTTTATTCTCCCACCTTCATTCCCAGTTTGGTGGGAATAACGACGTGAGGTGGAGACACTGCTGACTTACCAGGGAATGCTGTGGCAAACGCGCGCGCGCACACACTCCACGAGCTGATCATCACCCTCATTCTCTGCCGTCACCGTTCATTCATTTTACGCCAACGGAAAATAAATCCTCCTTCTCCTAGAGTTGGAGTGCAGTTGTCTTTTCTTTTTCTGCTGAAGGAGGAAAAGAGAAAACATTGCTGCTGAAGGTGGATATGGAGTGAAGGACAGTCACCAGCGTGTGTACAAGTCAGTTGGCAAGGTTTCCTGTCAGCGTCACAGGGCGGGATCCCTGTTTAGGAATCCGACTTTGCATCGTCCAGACCTGGATACAGCTCCCAGTCTGGTAATGAAGATTTATTTCTCTAATTGTGAATTATCCGATTGAAAACGAATTCCTAGTTACGCACAGAATACACCCGCTGATCCTGCCAGAGTCAGCCCAGTGATTGTTTGCATTCATCTAGAAGGGCAAAGGCAGCAGATACACCGGTAAACTAGCTCCGCGAATCCCCCTCCTATCATCCCAGCTTTCTGAGTTGTAAAGATCTCGTTGTAGCTTCGCTAGCGCTGGATCAAAGTCCTGGAACCCCTTCCCTAGCAGCCTCATGGCTGGAGCTCCGTGCTGAGGAGTTCAAGGGTTCAGGAAAGTAACTCATCCCCCTGATCTGTCGGGTAATCAGGGATGGGCAGTAAATCCTACCCTGGATGAGTGGCGCTGGAAGAGCACAACAGTTCAGGCAGGCATCCAAGGAGCAGCGAAATCGACGTTTCGGGCAAAAGCCTACCCCATCGAGTGACGCCGATCTCCCAGGAATCCGTTTCAAAAAGGGGCAGGTCCTAAACGGACACCTGCTATCGGTCGGAAATAGGTTGAGAACGGCAGCGAGGGAGTGTAATAAAAGTGAAAGACAATGCCGACCGCGAGGCATGAGGCAGGAAGTGAGTGTAGAGCTGGTGGTACAAAGCTCAGAGTTGGTGCTAATGGGTCACCCTTTACTGCTCACTGTTTACACTGACTCACACACCACTCCTGGTCAGTTCATTTCAGTGACACTTTTCCCCTTGGTGTGAGGTTCCCTCTGGAGCGTAATAACGCCCTTAATGGGCCCAGAGAGGATGACACATCCTCTTTATCCTGTCAGTTTAAAGAGGTGAAAACATCGAATTCAAGAGCAGGTTGTGTTTTTCCGTGCCGTTTGCGTGGAGAATGTTGAGTCGTGAACTCTCTCTTCTTTGCAATTCTCACTGAGCAAGATCGAGACGGAAAGCACGTTGACGAGCCCTTGTCTTCAAGTGGTGAATGAACTGTACCTGTGCACTCACCGCCCAACCGCGCGCGTTGTGGCGCCATGGCTTAGATGGTTAAAGCGCCTGTCAAGTAAACAGGAGATCCTGGGTTCGAATCCCAGTGGTGCCTGCTTGCTGTGCCAACAGTGCGCACTTGCATCTTCTTACCACAGTTGTGTTGCTGGTCAGACAGCTCAACGTTCTGTTGCAGCCTGTTATGATTTGGCGATCCTGCATCTCGTTCCAGCAGTCGTGTCACTCTTCGTTCTACCTGCAATTTCGTGCCGCTGTTCCACACGCGCTCCTGCTTCTCATTCGCTTTTATTCTCCCACCTTCATTCCCAGTTTGGTGGGAATAACGACGTGAGGTGGAGACACTGCTGACTTACCAGGGAATGCTGTGGCAAACGCGCGCGCGCACACACTCCACGAGCTGATCATCACCCTCATTCTCTGCCGTCACCGTTCATTCATTTTACGCCAACGGAAAATAAATCCTCCTTCTCCTAGAGTTGGAGTGCAGTTGTCTTTTCTTTTTCTGCTGAAGGAGGAAAAGAGAAAACATTGCTGCTGAAGGTGGATATGGAGTGAAGGACAGTCACCAGCGTGTGTACAAGTCAGTTGGCAAGGTTTCCTGTCAGCGTCACAGGGCGGGATCCCTGTTTAGGAATCCGACTTTGCATCGTCCAGACCTGGATACAGCTCCCAGTCTGGTAATGAAGATTTATTTCTCTAATTGTGAATTATCCGATTGAAAACGAATTCCTAGTTACGCACAGAATACACCCGCTGATCCTGCCAGAGTCAGCCCAGTGATTGTTTGCATTCATCTAGAAGGGCAAAGGCAGCAGATACACCGGTAAACTAGCTCCGCGAATCCCCCTCCTATCATCCCAGCTTTCTGAGTTGTAAAGATCTCGTTGTAGCTTCGCTAGCGCTGGATCAAAGTCCTGGAACCCCTTCCCTAGCAGCCTCATGGCTGGAGCTCCGTGCTGAGGAGTTCAAGGGTTCAGGAAAGTAACTCATCCCCCTGATCTGTCGGGTAATCAGGGATGGGCAGTAAATCCTACCCTGGATGAGTGGCGCTGGAAGAGCACAACAGTTCAGGCAGGCATCCAAGGAGCAGCGAAATCGACGTTTCGGGCAAAAGCCTACCCCATCGAGTGACGCCGATCTCCCAGGAATCCGTTTCAAAAAGGGGCAGGTCCTAAACGGACACCTGCTATCGGTCGGAAATAGGTTGAGAACGGCAGCGAGGGAGTGTAATAAAAGTGAAAGACAATGCCGACCGCGAGGCATGAGGCAGGAAGTGAGTGTAGAGCTGGTGGTACAAAGCTCAGAGTTGGTGCTAATGGGTCACCCTTTACTGCTCACTGTTTACACTGACTCACACACCACTCCTGGTCAGTTCATTTCAGTGACACTTTTCCCCTTGGTGTGAGGTTCCCTCTGGAGCGTAATAACGCCCTTAATGGGCCCAGAGAGGATGACACATCCTCTTTATCCTGTCAGTTTAAAGAGGTGAAAACATCGAATTCAAGAGCAGGTTGTGTTTTTCCGTGCCGTTTGCGTGGAGAATGTTGAGTCGTGAACTCTCTCTTCTTTGCAATTCTCACTGAGTAAGATCGAGACGGAAAGCACGTTGACGAGCCCTTGTCTTCAAGTGGTGAATGAACTGTACCTGTGCACTCACCGCCCACCCGCGCGCGTTGTGGCGCCATGGCTTAGATGGTTAAAGCGCCTGTCTAGTAAACAGGAGATCCTGGGTTCGAATCCCAGTGGTGCCTGCTTGCTGTGCCGAAAGTGCGCACTTGCATCTTCTTACCAGAGTTGTGTTGCTGGTCAGACAGCTCAACTTTCTGTTGCAGCCTGTTATGGTTTGGCGATCCTGCATCTCGTTCCAGCAGTAGTGTCACTCTTCGTTCTACCTGGAATTTCGTGCCGCTGTTCCACACGCGCTCCTGCTTCTCATTCGCTTTTATTCTCCCACCTTCATTCCCAGTTTGGTGGGAATAACGACGTGAGGTGGAGACACTGCTGACTTACCAGGGAATGCTGTGGCAAACGCGCGCGCGCACACACTCCACGAGCTGATCATCACCCTCATTCTCTGCCGTCACCTTTCATTCATTTTACGCCAACGGAAAATAGATCCTCCTTCTCCTAGAGTTGGAGTGCAGTTGTCTTTTCTTTTTCTGCTGAAGGAGGAAAAGAGAAAACATTGCTGCTGAAGGTGGATATGGAGTGAAGGACAGTCACCAGCGTGTGTACAAGTCAGTTGGCAAGGTTTCCTGTCAGCGTCACAGGGCGGGATCCCTGTTTAGGAATCCGACTTTGCATCGTCCAGACCTGGATACAGCTCCCAGTCTGGTAATGAAGATTTATTTCTCTAATTGTGAATTATCCGATTGAAAACGAATTCCTAGTTACGCACAGAATACACCCGCTGATCCTGCCAGAGTCAGCCCAGTGATTGTTTGCATTCATCTAGAAGGGCAAAGGCAGCAGATACACCGGTAAACTAGCTCCGCGAATCCCCCTCCTATCATCTCAGCTTTCTGAGTTGTAAAGATCTCGTTGTAGCTTCGCTAGCGCTGGATCAAAGTCCTGGAACGCCTTCCCTAGCAGCCTCATGGCTGGAGCTCCGTGCTGAGGAGTTCAAGGGTTCAGGAAAGTAACTCATCCCCCTGATCTGTCGGGTAATCAGGGATGGGCAGTAAATCCTACCCTGGATGAGTGGCGCTGGAAGAGCACAACAGTTCAGGCAGGCATCCAAGGAGCAGCGAAATCGACGTTTCGGGCAAAAGCCTACCCCATCGAGTGACGCCGATCTCCCAGGAATCCGTTTCAAAAAGGGGCAGGTCCTAAACGGACACCTGCTATCGGTCGGAAATAGGTTGAGAACGGCAGCGAGGGAGTGTAATAAAAGTGAAAGACAATGCCGACCGCGAGGCATGAGGCAGGAAGTGAGTGTAGAGCTGGTGGTACAAAGCTCAGAGTTGGTGCTAATGGGTCACCCTTTACTGCTCACTGTTTACACTGACTCACACACCACTCCTGGTCAGTTCATTTCAGTGACACTTTTCCCCTTGGTGTGAGGTTCCCTCTGGAGCGTAATAACGCCCTGAATGGGCCCAGAGAGGATGACACATCCTCTTTATCCTGTCAGTTTAAAGAGGTGAAAACATCGAATTCAAGAGCAGGTTGTGTTTTTCCGTGCCGTTTGCGTGGAGAATGTTGAGTCGTGAACTCTCTCTTCTTTGCAATTCTCACTGAGTAAGATCGAGACGGAAAGCACGTTGACGAGCCCTTGTCTTCAAGTGGTGAATAAACTGTACCTGTGCACTCAGCGCCCAGCCGCGCGCCCTGTGGCGCCATGGCTAAGATGGTTAAAGCGTCTGTCTAGTAAACAGGAGATCCTGGGTTCGAATCCCAGTGGTGCCTGCTTGCTGTGCCGACAGTGCGCACTTGCATCTTCTTACCACAGTTGTGTTGCTGGTCAGACAGCTCAACGTTCTGTTGCAGCCTGTTATGATTTGGCGATCCTGCATCTCGTTCCAGCAGTCGTGTCACTCTTCGTTCTACCTGCAATTTCGTGCCGCTGTTCCACACGCGCTCCTGCTTCTCATTCGCTTTTATTCTCCCACCTTCATTCCCAGTTTGGTGGGAATAACGACGTGAGGTGGAGACACTGCTGACTTACCAGGGAATGCTGTGGCAAACGCGCGCGCGCACACACTCCACGAGCTGATCATCACCCTCATTCTCTGCCGTCACCGTTCATTCATTTTACGCCAACGGAAAATAGATCCTCCTTCTCCTAGAGTTGGAGTGCAGTTGTCTTTTCTTTTTCTGCTGAAGGAGGAAAAGAGAAAACATTGCTGCTGAAGGTGGATATGGAGTGAAGGACAGTCACCAGCGTGTGTACAAGTCAGTTGGCAAGGTTTCCTGTCAGCGTCACAGGGCGGGATCCCTGTTTAGGAATCCGACTTTGCATCGTCCAGACCTGGATACAGCTCCCAGTCTGGTAATGAAGATTTATTTCTCTAATTGTGAATTATCCGATTGAAAACGAATTCCTAGTTACGCACAGAATACACCCGCTGATCCTGCCAGAGTCAGCCCAGTGATTGTTTGCATTCATCTAGAAGGGCAAAGGCAGCAGATACACCGGTAAACTAGCTCCGCGAATCCCCCTCCTATCATCCCAGCTTTCTGAGTTGTAAAGATCTCGTTGTAGCTTCGCTAGCGCTGGATCAAAGTCCTGGAACCCCTTCCCTAGCAGCCTCATGGCTGGAGCTCCGTGCTGAGGAGTTCAAGGGTTCAGGAAAGTAACTCATCCCCCTGATCTGTCGGGTAATCAGGGATGGGCAGTAAATCCTACCCTGGATGAGTGGCGCTGGAAGAGCACAACAGTTCAGGCAGGCATCCAAGGAGCAGCGAAATCGACGTTTCGGGCAAAAGCCTACCCCATCGAGTGACGCCGATCTCCCAGGAATCCGTTTCAAAAAGGGGCAGGTCCTAAACGGACACCTGCTATCGGTCGGAAATAGGTTGAGAACGGCAGCGAGGGAGTGTAATAAAAGTGAAAGACAATGCCGACCGCGAGGCATGAGGCAGGAAGTGAGTGTAGAGCTGGTGGTACAAAGCTCAGAGTTGGTGCTAATGGGTCACCCTTTACTGCTCACTGTTTACACTGACTCACACACCACTCCTGGTCAGTTCATTTCAGTGACACTTTTCCCCTTGGTGTGAGGTTCCCTCTGGAGCGTAATAACGCCCTTAATGGGCCCAGAGAGGATGACACATCCTCTTTATCCTGTCAGTTTAAAGAGGTGAAAACATCGAATTCAAGAGCAGGTTGTGTTTTTCCGTGCCGTTTGCGTGGAGAATGTTGAGTCGTGAACTCTCTCTTCTTTGCAATTCTCACTGAGCAAGATCGAGACGGAAAGCACGTTGACGAGCCCTTGTCTTCAAGTGGTGAATAAACTGTACCTGTGCACTCACCGCCCAACCGCGCGCGTTGTGGCGCCATGGCTTAGATGGTTAAAGCGCCTGTCTAGTAAACAGGAGATCCTGGGTTCGAATCCCAGTGGTGCCTGCTTGCTGTGCCGAAAGTGCGCACTTGCATCTTCTTACCAGAGTTGTGTTGCTGGTCAGACAGCTCAACTTTCTGTTGCAGCCTGTTATGGTTTGGCGATCCTGCATCTCGTTCCAGCAGTAGTGTCACTCTTCGTTCTACCTGGAATTTCGTGCCGCTGTTCCACACGCGCTCCTGCTTCTCATTCGCTTTTATTCTCCCACCTTCATTCCCAGTTTGGTGGGAATAACGACGTGAGGTGGAGACACTGCTGACTTACCAGGGAATGCTGTGGCAAACGCGCGCGCGCACACACTCCACGAGCTGATCATCACCCTCATTCTCTGCCGTCATCGTTCATTCATTTTACGCCAACGGAAAATAAATCCTCCTTCTCCTAGAGTTGGAGTGCAGTTGTCTTTTCTTTTTCTGCTGAAGGAGGAAAAGAGAAAACATTGCTGCTGAAGGTGGATATGGAGTGAAGGACAGTCACCAGCGTGTGTACAAGTCAGTTGGCAAGGTTTCCTGTCAGCGTCACAGGGCGGGATCCCTGTTTAGGAATCCGACTTTGCATCGTCCAGACCTGGATACAGCTCCCAGTCTGGTAATGAAGATTTATTTCTCTAATTGTGAATTATCCGATTGAAAACGAATTCCTAGTTACGCACAGAATACACCCGCTGATCCTGCCAGAGTCAGCCCAGTGATTGTTTGCATTCATCTAGAAGGGCAAAGGCAGCAGATACACCGGTAAACTAGCTCCGCGAATCCCCCTCCTATCATCTCAGCTTTCTGAGTTGTAAAGATCTCGTTGTAGCTTCGCTAGCGCTGGATCAAAGTCCTGGAACCCCTTCCCTAGCAGCCTCATGGCTGGAGCTCCGTGCTGAGGAGTTCAAGGGTTCAGGAAAGTAACTCATCCCCCTGATCTGTCGGGTAATCAGGGATGGGCAGTAAATCCTACCCTGGATGAGTGGCGCTGGAAGAGCACAACAGTTCAGGCAGGCATCCAAGGAGCAGCGAAATCGACGTTTCGGGCAAAAGCCTACCCCATCGAGTGACGCCGATCTCCCAGGAATCCGTTTCAAAAAGGGGCAGGTCCGAAACGGACACCTGCTATCGGTCGGAAATAGGTTGAGAACGGCAGCGAGGGAGTGTAATAAAAGTGAAAGACAATGCCGACCGCGAGGCATGAGGCAGGAAGTGAGTGTAGAGCTGGTGGCACAAAGCTCAGAGTTGGTGCTAATGGGTCACCCTTTACTGCTCACTGTTTACACTGACTCACACACCACTCCTGGTCAGTTCATTTCAGTGACACTTTTCCCCTTGGTGTGAGGTTCCCTCTGGAGCGTAATAACGCCCTTAATGGGCCCAGAGAGGATGACACATCCTCTTTATCCTGTCAGTTTAAAGAGGTGAAAACATCGAATTCAAGAGCAGGTTGTGTTTTTCCGTGCCGTTTGCGTGGAGAATGTTGAGTCGTGAACTCTCTCTTCTTTGCAATTCTCACTGAGCAAGATCGAGACGGAAAGCACGTTGACGAGCCCTTGTCTTCAAGTGGTGAATGAACTGTACCTGTGCACTCACCGCCCAACCGCGCGCGTTGTGGCGCCATGGCTTAGATGGTTAAAGCGCCTGTCTAGTAAACAGGAGATCCTGGGTTCGAATCCCAGTGGTGCCTGCTTGCTGTGCCAACAGTGCGCACTTGCATCTTCTTACCACAGTTGTGTTGCTGGTCAGACAGCTCAACGTTCTGTTGCAGCCTGTTATGATTTGGCGATCCTGCATCTCGTTCCAGCAGTCGTGTCACTCTTCGTTCTACCTGCAATTTCGTGCCGCTGTTCCACACGCGCTCCTGCTTCTCATTCGCTTTTATTCTCCCACCTTCATTCCCAGTTTGGTGGGAATAACGACGTGAGGTGGAGACACTGCTGACTTACCAGGGAATGCTGTGGCAAACGCGCGCGCGCACACACTCCACGAGCTGATCATCACCCTCATTCTCTGCCGTCACCGTTCATTCATTTTACGCCAACGGAAAATAGATCCTCCTTCTCCTAGAGTTGGAGTGCAGTTGTCTTTTCTTTTTCTGCTGAAGGAGGAAAAGAGAAAACATTGCTGCTGAAGGTGGATATGGAGTGAAGGACAGTCACCAGCGTGTGTACAAGTCAGTTGGCAAGGTTTCCTGTCAGCGTCACAGGGCGGGATCCCTGTTTAGGAATCCGACTTTGCATCGTCCAGACCTGGATACAGCTCCCAGTCTGGTAATGAAGATTTATTTCTCTAATTGTGAATTATCCGATTGAAAACGAATTCCTAGTTACGCACAGAATACACCCGCTGATCCTGCCAGAGTCAGCCCAGTGATTGTTTGCATTCATCTAGAAGGGCAAAGGCAGCAGATACACCGGTAAACTAGCTTCGCGAATCCCCCTCCTATCATCCCAGCTTTCTGAGTTGTAAAGATCTCGTTGTAGCTTCGCTAGCGCTGGATCAAAGTCCTGGAACCCCTTCCCTAGCAGCCTCATGGCTGGAGCTCCGTGCTGAGGAGTTCAAGGGTTCAGGAAAGTAACTCATCCCCCTGATCTGTCGGGTAATCAGGGATGGGCAGTAAATCCTACCCTGGATGAGTGGCGCTGGAAGAGCACAACAGTTCAGGCAGGCATCCAAGGAGCAGCGAAATCGACGTTTCGGGCAAAAGCCTACCCCATCGAGTGACGCCGATCTCCCAGGAATCCGTTTCAAAAAGGGGCAGGTCCTAAACGGACACCTGCTATCGGTCGGAAATAGGTTGAGAACGGCAGCGAGGGAGTGTAATAAAAGTGAAAGACAATGCCGACCGCGAGGCATGAGGCAGGAAGTGAGTGTAGAGCTGGTGGTACAAAGCTCAGAGTTGGTGCTAATGGGTCACCCTTTACTGCTCACTGTTTACACTGACTCACACACCACTCCTGGTCAGTTTATTTCAGTGACACTTTTCCCCTTGGTGTGAGGTTCCCTCTGGAGCGTAATAACGCCCTTAATGGGCCCAGAGAGGATGACACATCCTCTTTATCCTGTCAGTTTAAAGAGGTGAAAACATCGAATTCAAGAGCAGGTTGTGTTTTTCCGTGCCGTTTGCGTGGAGAATGTTGAGTCGTGAACTCTCTCTTCTTTGCAATTCTCACTGAGCAAGATCGAGACGGAAAGCACGTTGACGAGCCCTTGTCTACAAGTGGTGAATGAACTGTACCTGTGCACTCAGCGCCCAACCGCGCGCGTTGTGGCGCAATGGCTTAGATGGTTAAAGCGCCTGTCAAGTAAACAGGAGATCCTGGGTTCGAATCCCAGTGGTGCCTGCTTGCTGTGCCAACAGTGCGCACTTGCATCTTCTTACCACAGTTGTGTTGCTGGTCAGACAGCTCAACGTTCTGTTGCAGCCTGTTATGATTTGGCGATCCTGCATCTCGTTCCAGCAGTAGTGTCACTCTTCGTTCTACCTGGAATTTCGTGCCGCTGTTCCACACGCGCTCCTGCTTCTCATTCGCTTTTATTCTCCCACCTTCATTCCCAGTTTGGTGGGAATAACGACGTGAGGTGGAGACACTGCTGACTTACCAGGGAATGCTGTGGCAAACGCGCGCGCGCACACACTCCACGAGCTGATCATCACCCTCATTCTCTGCCGTCACCGTTCATTCATTTTACGCCAACGGAAAATAAATCCTCCTTCTCCTAGAGTTGGAGTGCAGTTGTCTTTTCTTTTTCTGCTGAAGGAGGAAAAGAGAAAACATTGCTGCTGAAGGTGGATATGGAGTGAAGGACAGTCACCAGCGTGTGTACAAGTCAGTTGGCAAGGTTTCCTGTCAGCGTCACAGGGCGGGATCCCTGTTTAGGAATCCGACTTTGCATCGTCCAGACCTGGATACAGCTCCCAGTCTGGTAATGAAGATTTATTTCTCTAATTGTGAATTATCCGATTGAAAACGAATTCCTAGTTACGCACAGAATACACCCGCTGATCCTGCCAGAGTCAGCCCAGTGATTGTTTGCATTCATCTAGAAGGGCAAAGGCAGCAGATACACCGGTAAACTAGCTCCGCGAATCCCCCTCCTATCATCCCAGCTTTCTGAGTTGTAAAGATCTCGTTGTAGCTTCGCTAGCGCTGGATCAAAGTCCTGGAACCCCTTCCCTAGCAGCCTCATGGCTGGAGCTCCGTGCTGAGGAGTTCAAGGGTTCAGGAAAGTAACTCATCCCCCTGATCTGTCGGGTAATCAGGGATGGGCAGTAAATCCTACCCTGGATGAGTGGCGCTGGAAGAGCACAACAGTTCAGGCAGGCATCCAAGGAGCAGCGAAATCGACGTTTCGGGCAAAAGCCTACCCCATCGAGTGACGCCGATCTCCCAGGAATCCGTTTCAAAAAGGGGCAGGTCCTAAACGGACACCTGCTATCGGTCGGAAATAGGTTGAGAACGGCAGCGAGGGAGTGTAATAAAAGTGAAAGACAATGCCGACCGCGAGGCATGAGGCAGGAAGTGAGTGTAGAGCTGGTGGTACAAAGCTCAGAGTTGGTGCTAATGGGTCACCCTTTACTGCTCACTGTTTACACTGACTCACACACCACTCCTGGTCAGTTCATTTCAGTGACACTTTTCCCCTTGGTGTGAGGTTCCCTCTGGAGCGTAATAACGCCCTTAATGGGCCCAGAGAGGATGACACATCCTCTTTATCCTGTCAGTTTAAAGAGGTGAAAACATCGAATTCAAGAGCAGGTTGTGTTTTTCCGTGCCGTTTGCGTGGAGAATGTTGAGTCGTGAACTCTCTCTTCTTTGCAATTCTCACTGAGCAAGATCGAGACGGAAAGCACGTTGACGAGCCCTTGTCTTCAAGTGGTGAATGAACTGTACCTGTGCACTCACCGCCCAACCGCGCGCGTTGTGGCGCCATGGCTTAGATGGTTAAAGCGCCTGTCTAGTAAACAGGAGATCCTGGGTTCGAATCCCAGTGGTGCCTGCTTGCTGTGCCAACAGTGCGCACTTGCATCTTCTTACCACAGTTGTGTTGCTGGTCAGACAGCTCAACGTTCTGTTGCAGCCTGTTATGATTTGGCGATCCTGCATCTCGTTCCAGCAGTCGTGTCACTCTTCGTTCTACCTGGAATTTCGTGCCGCTGTTCCACACGCGCTCCTGCTTCTCATTCGCTTTTATTCTCCCACCTTCATTCCCAGTTTGGTGGGAATAACGACGTGAGGTGGAGACACTGCTGACTTACCAGGGAATGCTGTGGCAAACGCGCGCGCGCACACACTCCACGAGCTGATCATCACCCTCATTCTCTGCCGTCACCGTTCATTCATTTTACGCCAACGGAAAATAGATCCTCCTTCTCCTAGAGTTGGAGTGCAGTTGTCTTTTCTTTTTCTGCTGAAGGAGGAAAAGAGAAAACATTGCTGCTGAAGGTGGATATGGAGTGAAGGACAGTCACCAGCGTGTGTACAAGTCAGTTGGCAAGGTTTCCTGTCAGCGTCACAGGGCGGGATCCCTGTTTAGGAATCCGACTTTGCATCGTCCAGACCTGGATACAGCTCCCAGTCTGGTAATGAAGATTTATTTCTCTAATTGTGAATTATCCGATTGAAAACGAATTCCTAGTTACGCACAGAATACACCCGCTGATCCTGCCAGAGTCAGCCCAGTGATTGTTTGCATTCATCTAGAAGGGCAAAGGCAGCAGATACACCGGTAAACTAGCTCCGCGAATCCCCCTCCTATCATCTCAGCTTTCTGAGTTGTAAAGATCTCGTTGTAGCTTCGCTAGCGCTGGATCAAAGTCCTGGAACCCCTTCCCTAGCAGCCTCATGGCTGGAGCTCCGTGCTGAGGAGTTCAAGGGTTCAGGAAAGTAACTCATCCCCCTGATCTGTCGGGTAATCAGGGATGGGCAGTAAATCCTACCCTGGATGAGTGGCGCTGGAAGAGCACAACAGTTCAGGCAGGCATCCAAGGAGCAGCGAAATCGACGTTTCGGGCAAAAGCCTACCCCATCGAGTGACGCCGATCTCCCAGGAATCCGTTTCAAAAAGGGGCAGGTCCGAAACGGACACCTGCTATCGGTCGGAAATAGGTTGAGAACGGCAGCGAGGGAGTGTAATAAAAGTGAAAGACAATGCCGACCGCGAGGCATGAGGCAGGAAGTGAGTGTAGAGCTGGTGGTACAAAGCTCAGAGTTGGTGCTAATGGGTCACCCTTTACTGCTCACTGTTTACACTGACTCACACACCACTCCTGGTCAGTTCATTTCAGTGACACTTTTCCCCTTGGTGTGAGGTTCCCTCTGGAGCGTAATAACGCCCTTAATGGGCCCAGAGAGGATGACACATCCTCTTTATCCTGTCAGTTTAAAGAGGTGAAAACATCGAATTCAAGAGCAGGTTGTGTTTTTCCGTGCCGTTTGCGTGGAGAATGTTGAGTCGTGAACTCTCTCTTCTTTGCAATTCTCACTGAGTAAGATCGAGACGGAAAGCACGTTGACGAGCCCTTGTCTTCAAGTGGTGAATAAACTGTACCTGTGCACTCAGCGCCCAGCCGCGCGCCCTGTGGCGCCATGGCTTAGATGGTTAAAGCGTCTGTCTAGTAAACAGGAGATCCTGGGTTCGAATCCCAGTGGTGCCTGCTTGCTGTGCCGACAGTGCGCACTTGCATCTTCTTACCACAGTTGTGTTGCTGGTCAGACAGCTCAACGTTCTGTTGCAGCCTGTTATGATTTGGCGATCCTGCATCTCGTTCCAGCAGTCGTGTCACTCTTCGTTCTACCTGCAATTTCGTGCCGCTGTTCCACACGCGCTCCTGCTTCTCATTCGCTTTTATTCTCCCACCTTCATTCCCAGTTTGGTGGGAATAACGACGTGAGGTGGAGACACTGCTGACTTACCAGGGAATGCTGTGGCAAACGCGCGCGCGCACACACTCCACGAGCTGATCATCACCCTCATTCTCTGCCGTCACCGTTCATTCATTTTACGCCAACGGAAAATAGATCCTCCTTCTCCTAGAGTTGGAGTGCAGTTGTCTTTTCTTTTTCTGCTGAAGGAGGAAAAGAGAAAACATTGCTGCTGAAGGTGGATATGGAGTGAAGGACAGTCACCAGCGTGTGTACAAGTCAGTTGGCAAGGTTTCCTGTCAGCGTCACAGGGCGGGATCCCTGTTTAGGAATCCGACTTTGCATCGTCCAGACCTGGATACAGCTCCCAGTCTGGTAATGAAGATTTATTTCTCTAATTGTGAATTATCCGATTGAAAACGAATTCCTAGTTACGCACAGAATACACCCGCTGATCCTGCCAGAGTCAGCCCAGTGATTGTTTGCATTCATCTAGAAGGGCAAAGGCAGCAGATACACCGGTAAACTAGCTCCGCGAATCCCCCTCCTATCATCTCAGCTTTCTGAGTTGTAAAGATCTCGTTGTAGCTTCGCTAGCGCTGGATCAAAGTCCTGGAACCCCTTCCCTAGCAGCCTCATGGCTGGAGCTCCGTGCTGAGGAGTTCAAGGGTTCAGGAAAGTAACTCATCCCCCTGATCTGTCGGGTAATCAGGGATGGGCAGTAAATCCTACCCTGGATGAGTGGCGCTGGAAGAGCACAACAGTTCAGGCAGGCATCCAAGGAGCAGCGAAATCGACGTTTCGGGCAAAAGCCTACCCCATCGAGTGACGCCGATCTCCCAGGAATCCGTTTCAAAAAGGGGCAGGTCCGAAACGGACACCTGCTATCGGTCGGAAATAGGTTGAGAACGGCAGCGAGGGAGTGTAATAAAAGTGAAAGACAATGCCGACCGCGAGGCATGAGGCAGGAAGTGAGTGTAGAGCTGGTGGTACAAAGCTCAGAGTTGGTGCTAATGGGTCACCCTTTACTGCTCACTGTTTACACTGACTCACACACCACTCCTGGTCAGTTCATTTCAGTGACACTTTTCCCCTTGGTGTGAGGTTCCCTCTGGAGCGTAATAACGCCCTTAATGGGCCCAGAGAGGATGACACATCCTCTTTATCCTGTCAGTTTAAAGAGGTGAAAACATCGAATTCAAGAGCAGGTTGTGTTTTTCCGTGCCGTTTGCGTGGAGAATGTTGAGTCGTGAACTCTCTCTTCTTTGCAATTCTCACTGAGCAAGATCGAGACGGAAAGCACGTTGACGAGCCCTTGTCTTCAAGTGGTGAATGAACTGTACCTGTGCACTCACCGCCCAACCGCGCGCGTTGTGGCGCCATGGCTTAGATGGTTAAAGCGCCTGTCTAGTAAACAGGAGATCCTGGGTTCGAATCCCAGTGGTGCCTGCTTGCTGTGCCAACAGTGCGCACTTGCATCTTCTTACCACAGTTGTGTTGCTGGTCAGACAGCTCAACGTTCTGTTGCAGCCTGTTATGATTTGGCGATCCTGCATCTCGTTCCAGCAGTAGTGTCACTCTTCGTTCTACCTGGAATTTCGTGCCGCTGTTCCACACGCGCTCCTGCTTCTCATTCGCTTTTATTCTCCCACCTTCATTCCCAGTTTGGTGGGAATAACGACGTGAGGTGGAGACACTGCTGACTTACCAGGGAATGCTGTGGCAAACGCGCGCGCGCACACACTCCACGAGCTGATCATCACCCTCATTCTCTGCCGTCACCGTTCATTCATTTTACGCCAACGGAAAATAAATCCTCCTTCTCCTAGAGTTGGAGTGCAGTTGTCTTTTCTTTTTCTGCTGAAGGAGGAAAAGAGAAAACATTGCTGCTGAAGGTGGATATGGAGTGAAGGACAGTCACCAGCGTGTGTACAAGTCAGTTGGCAAGGTTTCCTGTCAGCGTCACAGGGCGGGATCCCTGTTTAGGAATCCGACTTTGCATCGTCCAGACCTGGATACAGCTCCCAGTCTGGTAATGAAGATTTATTTCTCTAATTGTGAATTATCCGATTGAAAACGAATTCCTAGTTACGCACAGAATACACCCGCTGATCCTGCCAGAGTCAGCCCAGTGATTGTTTGCATTCATCTAGAAGGGCAAAGGCAGCAGATACACCGGTTATCTAGCTCCGCGAATCCCCCTCCTATCATCCCAGCTTTCTGAGTTGTAAAGATCTCGTTGTAGCTTCGCTAGCGCTGGATCAAAGTCCTGGAACCCCTTCCCTAGCAGCCTCATGGCTGGAGCTCCGTGCTGAGGAGTTCAAGGGTTCAGGAAAGTAACTCATCCCCCTGATCTGTCGGGTAATCAGGGATGGGCAGTAAATCCTACCCTGGATGAGTGGCGCTGGAAGAGCACAACAGTTCAGGCAGGCATCCAAGGAGCAGCGAAATCGACGTTTCGGGCAAAAGCCTACCCCATCGAGTGACGCCGATCTCCCAGGAATCCGTTTCAAAAAGGGTCAGGTCCTAAACGGACACCTGCTATCGGTCGGAAATAGGTTGAGAACGGCAGCGAGGGAGTGTAATAAAAGTGAAAGACAATGCCGACCGCGAGGCATGAGGCAGGAAGTGAGTGTAGAGCTGGTGGTACAAAGCTCAGAGTTGGTGCTAATGGGTCACCCTTTACTGCTCACTGTTTACACTGACTCACACACCACTCCTGGTCAGTTCATTTCAGTGACACTTTTCCCCTTGGTGTGAGGTTCCCTCTGGAGCGTAATAACGCCCTTAATGGGCCCAGAGAGGATGACACATCCTCTTTATCCTGTCAGTTTAAAGAGGTGAAAACATCGAATTCAAGAGCAGGTTGTGTTTTTCCGTGCCGTTTGCGTGGAGAATGTTGAGTCGTGAACTCTCTCTTCTTTGCAATTCTCACTGAGTAAGATCGAGACGGAAAGCACGTTGACGAGCCCTTGTCTTCAAGTGGTGAATGAACTGTACCTGTGCACTCACCGCCCAACCGCGCGCGTTGTGGCGCCATGGCTTAGATGGTTAAAGCGCCTGTCTAGTAAACAGGAGATCCTGGGTTCGAATCCCAGTGGTGCCTGCTTGCTGTGCCAACAGTGCGCACTTGCATCTTCTTACCACAGTTGTGTTGCTGGTCAGACAGCTCAACGTTCTGTTGCAGCCTGTTATGATTTGGCGATCCTGCATCTCGTTCCAGCAGTCGTGTCACTCTTCGTTCTACCTGCAATTTCGTGCCGCTGTTCCACACGCGCTCCTGCTTCTCATTCGCTTTTATTCTCCCACCTTCATTCCCAGTTTGGTGGGAATAACGACGTGAGGTGGAGACACTGCTGACTTACCAGGGAATGCTGTGGCAAACGCGCGCGCGCACACACTCCACGAGCTGATCATCACCCTCATTCTCTGCCGTCACCGTTCATTCATTTTACGCCAACGGAAAATAGATCCTCCTTCTCCTAGAGTTGGAGTGCAGTTGTCTTTTCTTTTTCTGCTGAAGGAGGAAAAGAGAAAACATTGCTGCTGAAGGTGGATATGGAGTGAAGGACAGTCACCAGCGTGTGTACAAGTCAGTTGGCAAGGTTTCCTGTCAGCGTCACAGGGCGGGATCCCTGTTTAGGAATCCGACTTTGCATCGTCCAGACCTGGATACAGCTCCCAGTCTGGTAATGAAGATTTATTTCTCTAATTGTGAATTATCCGATTGAAAACGAATTCCTAGTTACGCACAGAATACACCCGCTGATCCTGCCAGAGTCAGCCCAGTGATTGTTTGCATTCATCTAGAAGGGCAAAGGCAGCAGATACACCGGTAAACTAGCTTCGCGAATCCCCCTCCTATCATCCCAGCTTTCTGAGTTGTAAAGATCTCGTTGTAGCTTCGCTAGCGCTGGATCAAAGTCCTGGAACCCCTTCCCTAGCAGCCTCATGGCTGGAGCTCCGTGCTGAGGAGTTCAAGGGTTCAGGAAAGTAACTCATCCCCCTGATCTGTCGGGTAATCAGGGATGGGCAGTAAATCCTACCCTGGATGAGTGGCGCTGGAAGAGCACAACAGTTCAGGCAGGCATCCAAGGAGCAGCGAAATCGACGTTTCGGGCAAAAGCCTACCCCATCGAGTGACGCCGATCTCCCAGGAATCCGTTTCAAAAAGGGGCAGGTCCTAAACGGACACCTGCTATCGGTCGGAAATAGGTTGAGAACGGCAGCGAGGGAGTGTAATAAAAGTGAAAGACAATGCCGACCGCGAGGCATGAGGCAGGAAGTGAGTGTAGAGCTGGTGGTACAAAGCTCAGAGTTGGTGCTAATGGGTCACCCTTTACTGCTCACTGTTTACACTGACTCACACACCACTCCTGGTCAGTTCATTTCAGTGACACTTTTCCCCTTGGTGTGAGGTTCCCTCTGGAGCGTAATAACGCCCTTAATGGGCCCAGAGAGGATGACACATCCTCTTTATCCTGTCAGTTTAAAGAGGTGAAAACATCGAATTCAAGAGCAGGTTGTGTTTTTCCGTGCCGTTTGCGTGGAGAATGTTGAGTCGTGAACTCTCTCTTCTTTGCAATTCTCACTGAGCAAGATCGAGACGGAAAGCACGTTGACGAGCCCTTGTCTTCAAGTGGTGAATGAACTGTACCTGTGCACTCACCGCCCAACCGCGCGCGTTGTGGCGCCATGGCTTAGATGGTTAAAGCGCCTGTCTAGTAAACAGGAGATCCTGGGTTCGAATCCCAGTGGTGCCTGCTTGCTGTGCCAACAGTGCGCACTTGCATCTTCTTACCACAGTTGTGTTGCTGGTCAGACAGCTCAACGTTCTGTTGCAGCCTGTTATGATTTGGCGATCCTGCATCTCGTTCCAGCAGTCGTGTCACTCTTCGTTCTACCTGGAATTTCGTGCCGCTGTTCCACACGCGCTCCTGCTTCTCATTCGCTTTTATTCTCCCACCTTCATTCCCAGTTTGGTGGGAATAACGACGTGAGGTGGAGACACTGCTGACTTACCAGGGAATGCTGTGGCAAACGCGCGCGCGCACACACTCCACGAGCTGATCATCACCCTCATTCTCTGCCGTCACCGTTCATTCATTTTACGCCAACGGAAAATAGATCCTCCTTCTCCTAGAGTTGGAGTGCAGTTGTCTTTTCTTTTTCTGCTGAAGGAGGAAAAGAGAAAACATTGCTGCTGACGGTGGATATGGAGTGAAGGACAGTCACCAGCGTGTGTACAAGTCAGTTGGCAAGGTTTCCTGTCAGCGTCACAGGGCGGGATCCCTGTTTAGGAATCCGACTTTGCATCGTCCAGACCTGGATACAGCTCCCAGTCTGGTAATGAAGATTTATTTCTCTAATTGTGAATTATCCGATTGAAAACGAATTCCTAGTTACGCACAGAATACACCCGCTGATCCTGCCAGAGTCAGCCCAGTGATTGTTTGCATTCATCTAGAAGGGCAAAGGCAGCAGATACACCGGTAAACTAGCTCCGCGAATCCCCCTCCTATCATCCCAGCTTTCTGAGTTGTAAAGATCTCGTTGTAGCTTCGCTAGCGCTGGATCAAAGTCCTGGAACCCCTTCCCTAGCAGCCTCATGGCTGGAGCTCCGTGCTGAGGAGTTCAAGGGTTCAGGAAAGTAACTCATCCCCCTGATCTGTCGGGTAATCAGGGATGGGCAGTAAATCCTACCCTGGATGAGTGGCGCTGGAAGAGCACAACAGTTCAGGCAGGCATCCAAGGAGCAGCGAAATCGACGTTTCGGGCAAAAGCCTACCCCATCGAGTGACGCCGATCTCCCAGGAATCCGTTTCAAAAAGGGGCAGGTCCTAAACGGACACCTGCTATCGGTCGGAAATAGGTTGAGAACGGCAGCGAGGGAGTGTAATAAAAGTGAAAGACAATGCCGACCGCGAGGCATGAGGCAGGAAGTGAGTGTAGAGCTGGTGGTACAAAGCTCAGAGTTGGTGCTAATGGGTCACCCTTTACTGCTCACTGTTTACACTGACTCACACACCACTCCTGGTCAGTTCATTTCAGTGACACTTTTCCCCTTGGTGTGAGGTTCCCTCTGGAGCGTAATAACGCCCTTAATGGGCCCAGAGAGGATGACACATCCTCTTTATCCTGTCAGTTTAAAGAGGTGAAAACATCGAATTCAAGAGCAGGTTGTGTTTTTCCGTGCCGTTTGCGTGGAGAATGTTGAGTCGTGAACTCTCTCTTCTTTGCAATTCTCACTGAGCAAGATCGAGACGGAAAGCACGTTGACGAGCCCTTGTCTTCAAGTGGTGAATGAACTGTACCTGTGCACTCAGCGCCCAACCGCGCGCGTTGTGGCGCCATGGCTTAGATGGTTAAAGCGCCTGTCAAGTAAACAGGAGATCCTGGGTTCGAATCCCAGTGGTGCCTGCTTGCTGTGCCAACAGTGCGCACTTGCATCTTCTTACCACAGTTGTGTTGCTGGTCAGACAGCTCAACGTTCTGTTGCAGCCTGTTATGATTTGGCGATCCTGCATCTCGTTCCAGCAGTAGTGTCACTCTTCGTTCTACCTGCAATTTCGTGCCGCTGTTCCACACGCGCTCCTGCTTCTCATTCGCTTTTATTCTCCCACCTTCATTCCCAGTTTGGTGGGAATAACGACGTGAGGTGGAGACACTGCTGACTTACCAGGGAATGCTGTGGCAAACGCGCGCGCGCACACACTCCACGAGCTGATCATCACCCTCATTCTCTGCCGTCACCGTTCATTCATTTTACGCCAACGGAAAATAAATCCTCCTTCTCCTAGAGTTGGAGTGCAGTTGTCTTTTCTTTTTCTGCTGAAGGAGGAAAAGAGAAAACATTGCTGCTGAAGGTGGATATGGAGTGAAGGACAGTCACCAGCGTGTGTACAAGTCAGTTGGCAAGGTTTCCTGTCAGCGTCACAGGGCGGGATCCCTGTTTAGGAATCCGACTTTGCATCGTCCAGACCTGGATACAGCTCCCAGTCTGGTAATGAAGATTTATTTCTCTAATTGTGAATTATCCGATTGAAAACGAATTCCTAGTTACGCACAGAATACACCCGCTGATCCTGCCAGAGTCAGCCCAGTGATTGTTTGCATTCATCTAGAAGGGCAAAGGCAGCAGATACACCGGTAAACTAGCTCCGCGAATCCCCCTCCTATCATCTCAGCTTTCTGAGTTGTAAAGATCTCGTTGTAGCTTCGCTAGCGCTGGATCAAAGTCCTGGAACCCCTTCCCTAGCAGCCTCATGGCTGGAGCTCCGTGCTGAGGAGTTCAAGGGTTCAGGAAAGTAACTCATCCCCCTGATCTGTCGGGTAATCAGGGATGGGCAGTAAATCCTACCCTGGATGAGTGGCGCTGGAAGAGCACAACAGTTCAGGCAGGCATCCAAGGAGCAGCGAAATCGACGTTTCGGGCAAAAGCCTACCCCATCGAGTGACGCCGATCTCCCAGGAATCCGTTTCAAAAAGGGGCAGGTCCTAAACGGACACCTGCTATCGGTCGGAAATAGGTTGAGAACGGCAGCGAGGGAGTGTAATAAAAGTGAAAGACAATGCCGACCGCGAGGCATGAGGCAGGAAGTGAGTGTAGAGCTGGTGGTACAAAGCTCAGAGTTGGTGCTAATGGGTCACCCTTTACTGCTCACTGTTTACACTGACTCACACACCACTCCTGGTCAGTTCATTTCAGTGACACTTTTCCCCTTGGTGTGAGGTTCCCTCTGGAGCGTAATAACGCCCTTAATGGGCCCAGAGAGGATGACACATCCTCTTTATCCTGTCAGTTTAAAGAGGTGAAAACATCGAATTCAAGAGCAGGTTGTGTTTTTCCGTGCCGTTTGCGTGGAGAATGTTGAGTCGTGAACTCTCTCTTCTTTGCAATTCTCACTGAGCAAGATCGAGACGGAAAGCACGTTGACGAGCCCTTGTCTTCAAGTGGTGAATGAACTGTACCTGTGCACTCAGCGCCCAGCCGCGCGCGCGCTGTGGCGCCATGGCTTAGATGGTTAAAGCGCCTGTCTAGTAAACAGGAGATCCTGGGTTCGAATCCCAGTGGTGCCTGCTTGCTGTGTCAAAAGTGCGCACTTGCATCTTCTTACCAGAGTTGTGTTGCTGGTCAGACAGCTCAACTTTCTGTTGCAGCCTGTTATGATTTGGCGATCCTGCATCTCGTTCCAGCAGTAGTGTCACTCTTCGTTCTACCTGCAATTTCGTGCCGCTGTTCCACACGCGCTCCTGCTTCTCATTCGCTTTTATTCTCCCACCTTCATTCCCAGTTTGGTGGGAATAACGACGTGAGGTGGAGACACTGCTGACTTACCAGGGAATGCTGTGGCAAACGCGCGCGCGCACACACTCCACGAGCTGATCATCACCCTCATTCTCTGCCGTCACCGTTCATTCATTTTACGCCAACGGAAAATAGATCCTCCTTCTCCTAGAGTTGGAGTGCAGTTGTCTTTTCTTTTTCTGCTGAAGGAGGAAAAGAGAAAACATTGCTGCTGAAGGTGGATATGGAGTGAAGGACAGTCACCAGCGTGTGTACAAGTCAGTTGGCAAGGTTTCCTGTCAGCGTCACAGGGCGGGATCCCTGTTTAGGAATCCGACTTTGCATCGTCCAGACCTGGATACAGCTCCCAGTCTGGTAATGAAGATTTATTTCTCTAATTGTGAATTATCCGATTGAAAACGAATTCCTAGTTACGCACAGAATACACCCGCTGATCCTGCCAGAGTCAGCCCAGTGATTGTTTGCATTCATCTAGAAGGGCAAAGGCAGCAGATACACCGGTAAACTAGCTCCGCGAATCCCCCTCCTATCATCCCAGCTTTCTGAGTTGTAAAGATCTCGTTGTAGCTTCGCTAGCGCTGGATCAAAGTCCTGGAACCCCTTCCCTAGCAGCCTCATGGCTGGAGCTCCGTGCTGAGGAGTTCAAGGGTTCAGGAAAGTAACTCATCCCCCTGATCTGTCGGGTAATCAGGGATGGGCAGTAAATCCTACCCTGGATGAGTGGCGCTGGAAGAGCACAACAGTCCAGGCAGGCATCCAAGGAGCAGCGAAATCGACGTTTCGGGCAAAAGCCTACCCCATCGAGTGACGCCGATCTCCCAGGAATCCGTTTCAAAAAGGGGCAGGTCCTAAACGGACACCTGCTATCGGTCGGAAATAGGTTGAGAACGGCAGCGAGGGAGTGTAATAAAAGTGAAAGACAATGCCGACCGCGAGGCATGAGGCAGGAAGTGAGTGTAGAGCTGGTGGTACAAAGCTCAGAGTTGGTGCTAATGGGTCACCCTTTACTGCTCACTGTTTACACTGACTCACACACCACTCCTGGTCAGTTCATTTCAGTGACACTTTTCCCCTTGGTGTGAGGTTCCCTCTGGAGCGTAATAACGCCCTGAATGGGCCCAGAGAGGATGACACATCCTCTTTATCCTGTCAGTTTAAA
The DNA here is from genome assembly GCF_047496795.1 of Chiloscyllium punctatum. Lineage (NCBI taxonomy): Eukaryota > Metazoa > Chordata > Chondrichthyes > Orectolobiformes > Hemiscylliidae > Chiloscyllium > Chiloscyllium punctatum. The sequence continues at coordinate 30,930,587 of NC_092783.1, forward strand.
GAGGTGAAAACATCGAATTCAAGAGCAGGTTGTGTTTTTCCGTGCCGTTTGCGTGGAGAATGTTGAGTCGTGAACTCTCTCTTCTTTGCAATTCTCACTGAGCAAGATCGAGACGGAAAGCACGTTGACGAGCCCTTGTCTTCAAGTGGTGAATGAACTGTACCTGTGCACTCAGCACCCACCCGCGCGCGTTGTGGCGCCATGGCTTAGATGGTTAAAGCGCCTGTCTAGTAAACAGGAGATCCTGGGTTCGAATCCCAGTGGTACCTGCTTGCTGTGCCAACAGTGCGCACTTGCATCTTCTTACCACAGTTGTGTTGCTGGTCAGACAGCTCAACGTTCTGTTGCAGCCTGTTATGATTTGGCGATCCTGCATCTCGTTCCAGCAGTAGTGTCACTCTTCGTTCTACCTGCAATTTCGTGCCGCTGTTCCACACGCGCTCCTGCTTCTCATTCGCTTTTATTCTCCCACCTTCATTCCCAGTTTGGTGGGAATAACGACGTGAGGTGGAGACACTGCTGACTTACCAGGGAATGCTGTGGCAAACGCGCGCGCGCACACACTCCACGAGCTGATCATCACCCTCATTCTCTGACGTCACCGTTCATTCATTTTACGCCAACGGAAAATAAATCCTCCTTCTCCTAGAGTTGGAGTGCAGTTGTCTTTTCTTTTTCTGCTGAAGGAGGAAAAGAGAAAACATTGCTGCTGAAGGTGGATATGGAGTGAAGGACAGTCACCAGCGTGTGTACAAGTCAGTTGGCAAGGTTTCCTGTCAGCGTCACAGGGCGGGATCCCTGTTTAGGAATCCGACTTTGCATCGTCCAGACCTGGATACAGCTCCCAGTCTGGTAATGAAGATTTATTTCTCTAATTGTGAATTATCCGATTGAAAACGAATTCCTAGTTACGCACAGAATACACCCGCTGATCCTGCCAGAGTCAGCCCAGTGATTGTTTGCATTCATCTAGAAGGGCAAAGGCAGCAGATACACCGGTAAACTAGCTCCGCGAATCCCCCTCCTATCATCTCAGCTTTCTGAGTTGTAAAGATCTCGTTGTAGCTTCGCTAGCGCTGGATCAAAGTCCTGGAACCCCTTCCCTAGCAGCCTCATGGCTGGAGCTCCGTGCTGAGGAGTTCAAGGGTTCAGGAAAGTAACTCATCCCCCTGATCTGTCGGGTAATCAGGGATGGGCAGTAAATCCTACCCTGGATGAGTGGCGCTGGAAGAGCACAACAGTTCAGGCAGGCATCCAAGGAGCAGCGAAATCGACGTTTCGGGCAAAAGCCTACCCCATCGAGTGACGCCGATCTCCCAGGAATCCGTTTCAAAAAGGGGCAGGTCCTAAACGGACACCTGCTATCGGTCGGAAATAGGTTGAGAACGGCAGCGAGGGAGTGTAATAAAAGTGAAAGACAATGCCGACCGCGAGGCATGAGGCAGGAAGTGAGTGTAGAGCTGGTGGTACAAAGCTCAGAGTTGGTGCTAATGGGTCACCCTTTACTGCTCACTGTTTACACTGACTCACACACCACTCCTGGTCAGTTCATTTCAGTGACACTTTTCCCCTTGGTGTGAGGTTCCCTCTGGAGCGTAATAACGCCCTTAATGGGCCCAGAGAGGATGACACATCCTCTTTATCCTGTCAGTTTAAAGAGGTGAAAACATCGAATTCAAGAGCAGGTTGTGTTTTTCCGTGCCGTTTGCGTGGAGAATGTTGAGTCGTGAACTCTCTCTTCTTTGCAATTCTCACTGAGTAAGATCGAGACGGAAAGCACGTTGACGAGCCCTTGTCTTCAAGTGGTGAATGAACTGTACCTGTGCACTCAGCGCCCAACCGCGCGCGCTGTGGCGCCATGGCTTAGATGGTTAACGCGCCTGTCGAGTAAACAGGAGATCCTGGGTTCGAATCCCAGTGGTGCCTGCTTGCTGTGTCAAAACTGCGCACTTGCATCTTCTTACCAGAGTTGTGTTGCTGGTCAGACAGCTCAACGTTCTGTTGCAGCCTGTTATGATTTGGCGATCCTGCATCTCGTTCCAGCAGTAGTGTCACTCTTCGTTCTACCTGCAATTTCGTGCCGCTGTTCCACACGCGCTCCTGCTTCTCATTCGCTTTTATTCTCCCACCTTCATTCCCAGTTTGGTGGGAATAACGACGTGAGGTGGAGACACTGCTGACTTACCAGGGAATGCTGTGGCAAACGCGCGCGCGCACACACTCCACGAGCTGATCATCACCCTCATTCTCTGCCGTCACCGTTCATTCATTTTACGCCAACGGAAAATAGATCCTCCTTCTCCTAGAGTTGGAGTGCAGTTGTCTTTTCTTTTTCTGCTGAAGGAGGAAAAGAGAAAACATTGCTGCTGAAGGTGGATATGGAGTGAAGGACAGTCACCAGCGTGTGTACAAGTCAGTTGGCAAGGTTTCCTGTCAGCGTCACAGGGCGGGATCCCTGTTTAGGAATCCGACTTTGCATCGTCCAGACCTGGATACAGCTCCCAGTCTGGTAATGAAGATTTATTTCTCTAATTGTGAATTATCCGATTGAAAACGAATTCCTAGTTACGCACAGAATACACCCGCTGATCCTGCCAGAGTCAGCCCAGTGATTGTTTGCATTCATCTAGAAGGGCAAAGGCAGCAGATACACCGGTAAACTAGCTCCGCGAATCCCCCTCCTATCATCCCAGCTTTCTGAGTTGTAAAGATCTCGTTGTAGCTTCGCTAGCGCTGGATCAAAGTCCTGGAACCCCTTCCCTAGCAGCCTCATGGCTGGAGCTCCGTGCTGAGGAGTTCAAGGGTTCAGGAAAGTAACTCATCCCCCTGATCTGTCGGGTAATCAGGGATGGGCAGTAAATCCTACCCTGGATGAGTGGCGCTGGAAGAGCACAACAGTTCAGGCAGGCATCCAAGGAGCAGCGAAATCGACGTTTCGGGCAAAAGCCTACCCCATCGAGTGACGCCGATCTCCCAGGAATCCGTTTCAAAAAGGGGCAGGTCCTAAACGGACACCTGCTATCGGTCGGAAATAGGTTGAGAACGGCAGCGAGGGAGTGTAATAAAAGTGAAAGACAATGCCGACCGCGAGGCATGAGGCAGGAAGTGAGTGTAGAGCTGGTGGTACAAAGCTCAGAGTTGGTGCTAATGGGTCACCCTTTACTGCTCACTGTTTACACTGACTCACACACCACTCCTGGTCAGTTCATTTCAGTGACACTTTTCCCCTTGGTGTGAGGTTCCCTCTGGAGCGTAATAAGGCCCTGAATGGGCCCAGAGAGGATGACACATCCTCTTTATCCTGTCAGTTTAAAGAGGTGAAAACATCGAATTCAAGAGCAGGTTGTGTTTTTCCGTGCCGTTTGCGTGGAGAATGTTGAGTCGTGAACTCTCTCTTCTTTGCAATTCTCACTGAGCAAGATCGAGACGGAAAGCACGTTGACGAGCCCTTGTCTTCAAGTGGTGAATGAACTGTACCTGTGCACTCAGCGCCCACCCGCGCGCGTTGTGGCGCCATGGCTTAGATGGTTAAAGCGCCTGTCTAGTAAACAGGAGATCCTGGGTTCGAATCCCAGTGGTGCCTGCTTGCTGTGCCAACAGTGCGCACTTGCATCTTCTTACCACAGTTGTGTTGCTGGTCAGACAGCTCAACGTTCTGTTGCAGCCTGTTATGATTTGGCGATCCTGCATCTCGTTCCAGCAGTAGTGTCACTCTTCGTTCTACCTGCAATTTCGTGCCGCTGTTCCACACGCGCTCCTGCTTCTCATTCGCTTTTATTCTCCCACCTTCATTCCCAGTTTGGTGGGAATAACGACGTGAGGTGGAGACACTGCTGACTTACCAGGGAATGCTGTGGCAAACGCGCGCGCGCACACACTCCACGAGCTGATCATCACCCTCATTCTCTGCCGTCACCGTTCATTCATTTTACGCCAACGGAAAATAGATCCTCCTTCTCCTAGAGTTGGAGTGCAGTTGTCTTTTCTTTTTCTGCTGAAGGAGGAAAAGAGAAAACATTGCTGCTGAAGGTGGATATGGAGTGAAGGACAGTCACCAGCGTGTGTACAAGTCAGTTGGCAAGGTTTCCTGTCAGCGTCACAGGGCGGGATCCCTGTTTAGGAATCCGACTTTGCATCGTCCAGACCTGGATACAGCTCCCAGTCTGGTAATGAAGATTTATTTCTCTAATTGTGAATTATCCGATTGAAAACGAATTCCTAGTTCCGCACAGAATACACCCGCTGATCCTGCCAGAGTCAGCCCAGTGATTGTTTGCATTCATCTAGAAGGGCAAAGGCAGCAGATACACCGGTAAACTAGCTCCGCGAATCCCCCTCCTATCATCTCAGCTTTCTGAGTTGTAAAGATCTCGTTGTAGCTTCGCTAGCGCTGGATCAAAGTCCTGGAACCCCTTCCCTAGCAGCCTCATGGCTGGAGCTCCGTGCTGAGGAGTTCAAGGGTTCAGGAAAGTAACTCATCCCCCTGATCTGTCGGGTAATCAGGGATGGGCAGTAAATCCTACCCTGGATGAGTGGCGCTGGAAGAGCACAACAGTTCAGGCAGGCATCCAAGGAGCAGCGAAATCGACGTTTCGGGCAAAAGCCTACCCCATCGAGTGACGCCGATCTCCCAGGAATCCGTTTCAAAAAGGGGCAGGTCCTAAACGGACACCTGCTATCGGTCGGAAATAGGTTGAGAACGGCAGCGAGGGAGTGTAATAAAAGTGAAAGACAATGCCGACCGCGAGGCATGAGGCAGGAAGTGAGTGTAGAGCTGGTGGTACAAAGCTCAGAGTTGGTGCTAATGGGTCACCCTTTACTGCTCACTGTTTACACTGACTCACACACCACTCCTGGTCAGTTCATTTCAGTGACACTTTTCCCCTTGGTGTGAGGTTCCCTCTGGAGCGTAATAACGCCCTTAATGGGCCCAGAGAGGATGACACATCCTCTTTATCCTGTCAGTTTAAAGAGGTGAAAACATCGAATTCAAGAGCAGGTTGTGTTTTTCCGTGCCGTTTGCGTGGAGAATGTTGAGTCGTGAACTCTCTCTTCTTTGCAATTCTCACTGAGTAAGATCGAGACGGAAAGCACGTTGACGAGCCCTTGTCTTCAAGTGGTGAATGAACTGTACCTGTGCACTCAGCGCCCAACCGCGCGCGCTGTGGCGCCATGGCTTAGATGGTTAACGCGCCTGTCGAGTAAACCGGAGATCCTGGGTTCGAATCCCAGTGGTGCCTGCTTGCTGTGTCAAAACTGCGCACTTGCATCTTCTTACCAGAGTTGTGTTGCTGGTCAGACAGCTCAACGTTCTGTTGCAGCCTGTTATGATTTGGCGATCCTGCATCTCGTTCCAGCAGTCGTGTCACTCTTCGTTCTCCCTGCAATTTCGTGCCGCTGTTCCACACGCGCTCCTGCTTCTCATTCGCTTTTATTCTCCCACCTTCATTCCCAGTTTGGTGGGAATAACGACGTGAGGTGGAGACACTGCTGACTTACCAGGGAATGCTGTGGCAAACGCGCGCGCGCACACACTCCACGAGCTGATCATCACCCTCATTCTCTGCCGTCACCGTTCATTCATTTTACGCCAACGGAAAATAGATCCTCCTTCTCCTAGAGTTGGAGTGCAGTTGTCTTTTCTTTTTCTGCTGAAGGAGGAAAAGAGAAAACATTGCTGCTGAAGGTGGATATGGAGTGAAGGACAGTCACCAGCGTGTGTACAAATCAGTTGGCAAGGTTTCCTGTCAGCGTCACAGGGCGGGATCCCTGTTTAGGAATCCGACTTTGCATCGTCCAGACATGGATACAGCTCCCAGTCTGGTAATGAAGATTTATTTCTCTAATTGTGAATTATCCGATTGAAAACGAATTCCTAGTTACGCACAGAATACACCCGCTGATCCTGCCAGAGTCAGCCCAGTGATTGTTTGCATTCATCTAGAAGGGCAAAGGCAGCAGATACACCGGTAAACTAGCTCCGCGAATCCCCCTCCTATCATCCCAGCTTTCTGAGTTGTAAAGATCTCGTTGTAGCTTCGCTAGCGCTGGATCAAAGTCCTGGAACCCCTTCCCTAGCAGCCTCATGGCTGGAGCTCCGTGCTGAGGAGTTCAAGGGTTCAGGAAAGTAACTCATCCCCCTGATCTGTCGGGTAATCAGGGATGGGCAGTAAATCCTACCCTGGATGAGTGGCGCTGGAAGAGCACAACAGTTCAGGCAGGCATCCAAGGAGCAGCGAAATCGACGTTTCGGGCAAAAGCCTACCCCATCGAGTGACGCCGATCTCCCAGGAATCCGTTTCAAAAAGGGGCAGGTCCTAAACGGACACCTGCTATCGGTCGGAAATAGGTTGAGAACGGCAGCGAGGGAGTGTAATAAAAGTGAAAGACAATGCCGACCGCGAGGCATGAGGCAGGAAGTGAGTGTAGAGCTGGTGGTACAAAGCTCAGAGTTGGTGCTAATGGGTCACCCTTTACTGCTCACTGTTTACACTGACTCACACACCACTCCTGGTCAGTTCATTTCAGTGACACTTTTCCCCTTGGTGTGAGGTTCCCTCTGGAGCGTAATAACGCCCTTAATGGGCCCAGAGAGGATGACACATCCTCTTTATCCTGTCAGTTTAAAGAGGTGAAAACATCGAATTCAAGAGCAGGTTGTGTTTTTCCGTGCCGTTTGCGTGGAGAATGTTGAGTCGTGAACTCTCTCTTCTTTGCAATTCTCACTGAGTAAGATCGAGACGGAAAGCACGTTGACGAGCCCTTGTCTTCAAGTGGTGAATGAACTGTACCTGTGCACTCAGCGCCCAACCGCGTGCGCTGTGGCGCCATGGCTTAGATGGTTAAAGCGCCTGTCTAGTAAACAGGAGATCCTGGGTTCGAATCCCAGTGGTGCCTGCTTGCTGTGTCAAAAGTGCGCACTTGCATCTTCTTACCAGAGTTGTGTTGCTGGTCCGATAGCTCAACTTTCTGTTGCAGCCTGTTATGATTTGGCGATCCTGCATCTCGTTCTAGCAGTAGTGTCACTCTTCGTTCTACCTGGAATTTCGTGCCGCTGTTCCACACGCGCTCCTGCTTCTCATTCGCTTTTATTCTCCCACCTTCATTCCCAGTTTGGTGGGAATAACGACGTGAGGTGGAGACACTGCTGACTTACCAGGGAATGCTGTGGCAAACGCGCGCGCGCACACACTCCACGAGCTGATCATCACCCTCATTCTCTGCCGTCACCGTTCATTCATTTTACGCCAACGGAAAATAAATCCTCCTTCTCCTAGAGTTGGAGTGCAGTTGTCTTTTCTTTTTCTGCTGAAGGAGGAAAAGAGAAAACATTGCTGCTGAAGGTGGATATGGAGTGAAGGACAGTCACCAGCGTGTGTACAAGTCAGTTGGCAAGGTTTCCTGTCAGCGTCACAGGGCGGGATCCCTGTTTAGGAATCCGACTTTGCATCGTCCAGACCTGGATACAGCTCCCAGTCTGGTAATGAAGATTTATTTCTCTAATTGTGAATTATCCGATTGAAAACGAATTCCTAGTTACGCACAGAATACACCCGCTGATCCTGCCAGAGTCAGCCCAGTGATTGTTTGCATTCATCTAGAAGGGCAAAGGCAGCAGATACACCGGTAAACTAGCTCCGCGAATCCCCCTCCTATCATCTCAGCTTTCTGAGTTGTAAAGATCTCGTTGTAGCTTCGCTAGCGCTGGATCAAAGTCCTGGAACCCCTGCCCTAGCAGCCTCATGGCTGGAGCTCCGTGCTGAGGAGTTCAAGGGTTCAGGAAAGTAACTCATCCCCCTGATCTGTCGGGTAATCAGGGATGGGCAGTAAATCCTACCCTGGATGAGTGGCGCTGGAAGAGCACAACAGTTCAGGCAGGCATCCAAGGAGCAGCGAAATCGACGTTTCGGGCAAAAGCCTACCCCATCGAGTGACGCCGATCTCCCAGGAATCCGTTTCAAAAAGGGGCAGGTCCTAAACGGACACCTGCTATCGGTCGGAAATAGGTTGAGAACGGCAGCGAGGGAGTGTAATAAAAGTGAAAGACAATGCCGACCGCGAGGCATGAGGCAGGAAGTGAGTGTAGAGCTGGTGGTACAAAGCTCAGAGTTGGTGCTAATGGGTCACCCTTTACTGCTCACTGTTTACACTGACTCACACACCACTCCTGGTCAGTTCATTTCAGTGACACTTTTCCCCTTGGTGTGAGGTTCCCTCTGGAGCGTAATAACGCCCTTAATGGGCCCAGAGAGGATGACACATCCTCTTTATCCTGTCAGTTTAAAGAGGTGAAAACATCGAATTCAAGAGCAGGTTGTGTTTTTCCGTGCCGTTTGCGTGGAGAATGTTGAGTCGTGAACTCTCTCTTCTTTGCAATTCTCACTGAGCAAGATCGAGACGGAAAGCACGTTGACGAGCCCTTGTCTTCAAGTGGTGAATGAACTGTACCTGTGCACTCAGCGCCCGACCGTGCGCGTTGTGGCGCCATGGCTTAGATGGTTAAAGCGCCTGTCTAGTAAACAGGAGATCCTGGGTTCGAATCCCAGTGGTGCCTGCTTGCTGTGCCAACAGTGCGCACTTGCATCTTCTTACCACAGTTGTGTTGCTGGTCAGACAGCTCAACGTTCTGTTGCAGCCTGTTATGATTTGGCGATCCTGCATCTCGTTCCAGCAGTAGTGTCACTCTTCGTTCTACCTGCAATTTCGTGCCGCTGTTCCACACGCGCTCCTGCTTCTCATTCGCTTTTATTCTCCCACCTTCATTCCCAGTTTGGTGGGAATAACGACGTGAGGTGGAGACACTGCTGACTTACCAGGGAATGCTGTGGCAAACGCGCGCGCGCACACACTCCACGAGCTGATCATCACCCTCATTCTCTGCCATCACCGTTCATTCATTTTACGCCAACGGAAAATAGATCCTCCTTCTCCTAGAGTTGGAGTGCAGTTGTCTTTTCTTTTTCTGCTGAAGGAGGAAAAGAGAAAACATTGCTGCTGAAGGTGGATATGGAGTGAAGGACAGTCACCAGCGTGTGTACAAGTCAGTTGGCAAGGTTTCCTGTCAGCGTCACAGGGCGGGATCCCTGTTTAGGAATCCGACTTTGCATCGTCCAGACCTGGATACAGCTCCCAGTCTGGTAATGAAGATTTATTTCTCTAATTGTGAATTATCCGATTGAAAACGAATTCCTAGTTACGCACAGAATACACCCGCTGATCCTGCCAGAGTCAGCCCAGTGATTGTTTGCATTCATCTAGAAGGGCAAAGGCAGCAGATACACCGGTAAACTAGCTCCGCGAATCCCCCTCCTATCATCTCAGCTTTCTGAGTTGTAAAGATCTCGTTGTAGCTTCGCTAGCGCTGGATCAAAGTCCTGGAACGCCTTCCCTAGCAGCCTCATGGCTGGAGCTCCGTGCTGAGGAGTTCAAGGGTTCAGGAAAGTAACTCATCCCCCTGATCTGTCGGGTAATCAGGGATGGGCAGTAAATCCTACCCTGGATGAGTGGCGCTGGAAGAGCACAACAGTTCAGGCAGGCATCCAAGGAGCAGCGAAATCGACGTTTCGGGCAAAAGCCTACCCCATCGAGTGACGCCGATCTCCCAGGAATCCGTTTCAAAAAGGGGCAGGTCCTAAACGGACACCTGCTATCGGTCGGAAATAGGTTGAGAACGGCAGCGAGGGAGTGTAATAAAAGTGAAAGACAATGCCGACCGCGAGGCATGAGGCAGGAAGTGAGTGTAGAGCTGGTGGTACAAAGCTCAGAGTTGGTGCTAATGGGTCACCCTTTACTGCTCACTGTTTACACTGACTCACACACCACTCCTGGTCAGTTCATTTCAGTGACACTTTTCCCCTTGGTGTGAGGTTCCCTCTGGAGCGTAATAACGCCCTTAATGGGCCCAGAGAGGATGACACATCCTCTTTATCCTGTCAGTTTAAAGAGGTGAAAACATCGAATTCAAGAGCAGGTTGTGTTTTTCCGTGCCGTTTGCGTGGAGAATGTTGAGTCGTGAACTCTCTCTTCTTTGCAATTCTCACTGAGTAAGATCGAGACGGAAAGCACGTTGACGAGCCCTTGTCTTCAAGTGGTGAATGAACTGTACCTGTGCACTCAGCGCCCAACCGCGCGCGCTGTGGCGCCATGGCTTAGATGGTTACCGCGCCTGTCGAGTAAACAGGAGATCCTGGGTTCGAATCCCAGTGGTGCCTGCTTGCTGTGTCAAAACTGCGCACTTGCATCTTCTTACCAGAGTTGTGTTGCTGGTCAGACAGCTCAACGTTCTGTTGCAGCCTGTTATGATTTGGCGATCCTGCATCTCGTTCCAGCAGTAGTGTCACTCTTCGTTCTACCTGCAATTTCGTGCCGCTGTTCCACACGCGCTCCTGCTTCTCATTCGCTTTTATTCTCCCACCTTCATTCCCAGTTTGGTGGGAATAACGACGTGAGGTGGAGACACTGCTGACTTACCAGGGAATGCTGTGGCAAACGCGCGCGCGCACACACTCCACGAGCTGATCATCACCCTCATTCTCTGCCGTCACCGTTCATTCATTTTACGCCAACGGAAAATAGATCCTCCTTCTCCTAGAGTTGGAGTGCAGTTGTCTTTTCTTTTTCTGCTGAAGGAGGAAAAGAGAAAACATTGCTGCTGAAGGTGGATATGGAGTGAAGGACAGTCACCAGCGTGTGTACAAATCAGTTGGCAAGGTTTCCTGTCAGCGTCACAGGGCGGGATCCCTGTTTAGGAATCCGACTTTGCATCGTCCAGACCTGGATACAGCTCCCAGTCTGGTAATGAAGATTTATTTCTCTAATTGTGAATTATCCGATTGAAAACGAATTCCTAGTTACGCACAGAATACACCCGCTGATCCTGCCAGAGTCAGCCCAGTGATTGTTTGCATTCATCTAGAAGGGCAAAGGCAGCAGATACACCGGTAAACTAGCTCCGCGAATCCCCCTCCTATCATCCCAGCTTTCTGAGTTGTAAAGATCTCGTTGTAGCTTCGCTAGCGCTGGATCAAAGTCCTGGAACCCCTTCCCTAGCAGCCTCATGGCTGGAGCTCCGTGCTGAGGAGTTCAAGGGTTCAGGAAAGTAACTCATCCCCCTGATCTGTCGGGTAATCAGGGATGGGCAGTAAATCCTACCCTGGATGAGTGGCGCTGGAAGAGCACAACAGTTCAGGCAGGCATCCAAGGAGCAGCGAAATCGACGTTTCGGGCAAAAGCCTACCCCATCGAGTGACGCCGATCTCCCAGGAATCCGTTTCAAAAAGGGGCAGGTCCTAAACGGACACCTGCTATCGGTCGGAAATAGGTTGAGAACGGCAGCGAGGGAGTGTAATAAAAGTGAAAGACAATGCCGACCGCGAGGCATGAGGCAGGAAGTGAGTGTAGAGCTGGTGGTACAAAGCTCAGAGTTGGTGCTAATGGGTCACCCTTTACTGCTCACTGTTTACACTGACTCACACACCACTCCTGGTCAGTTCATTTCAGTGACACTTTTCCCCTTGGTGTGAGGTTCCCTCTGGAGCGTAATAACGCCCTTAATGGGCCCAGAGAGGATGACACATCCTCTTTATCCTGTCAGTTTAAAGAGGTGAAAACATCGAATTCAAGAGCAGGTTGTGTTTTTCCGTGCCGTTTGCGTGGAGAATGTTGAGTCGTGAACTCTCTCTTCTTTGCAATTCTCACTGAGTAAGATCGAGACGGAAAGCACGTTGACGAGCCCTTGTCTTCAAGTGGTGAATGAACTGTACCTGTGCACTCAGCGCCCAACCGCGCGCGCTGTGGCGCCATGGCTTAGATGGTTAAAGCGTCTGTCTAGTAAACAGGAGATCCTGGGTTCGAATCCCAGTGGTGCCTGCTTGCTGTGCCAACAGTGCGCACTTGCATCTTCTTACCACAGTTGTGTTGCTGGTCAGACAGCTCAACGTTCTGTTGCAGCCTGTTATGATTTGGCGATCCTGCATCTCGTTCCAGCAGTCGTGTCACTCTTCGTTCTACCTGCAATTTCGTGCCGCTGTTCCACACGCGCTCCTGCTTCTCATTCGCTTTTATTCTCCCACCTTCATTCCCAGTTTGGTGGGAATAACGACGTGAGGTGGAGACACTGCTGACTTACCAGGGAATGCTGTGGCAAACGCGCGCGCGCACACACTCCACGAGCTGATCATCACCCTCATTCTCTGCCGTCACCGTTCATTCATTTTACGCCAACGGAAAATAGATCCTCCTTCTCCTAGAGTTGGAGTGCAGTTGTCTTTTCTTTTTCTGCTGAAGGAGGAAAAGGAGAAAACATTGCTGCTGAAGGTGGATATGGAGTGAAGGACAGTCACCAGCGTGTGTACAAGTCAGTTGGCAAGGTTTCCTGTCAGCGTCACAGGGCGGGATCCCTGTTTAGGAATCCGACTTTGCATCGTCCAGACCTGGATACAGCTCCCAGTCTGGTAATGAAGATTTATTTCTCTAATTGTGAATTATCCGATTGAAAACGAATTCCTAGTTACGCACAGAATACACCCGCTGATCCTGCCAGAGTCAGCCCAGTGATTGTTTGCATTCATCTAGAAGGGCAAAGGCAGCAGATACACCGGTAAACTAGCTCCGCGAATCCCCCTCCTATCATCCCAGCTTTCTGAGTTGTAAAGATCTCGTTGTAGCTTCGCTAGCGCTGGATCAAAGTCCTGGAACCCCTTCCCTAGCAGCCTCATGGCTGGAGCTCCGTGCTGAGGAGTTCAAGGGTTCAGGAAAGTAACTCATCCCCCTGATCTGTCGGGTAATCAGGGATGGGCAGTAAATCCTACCCTGGATGAGTGGCGCTGGAAGAGCACAACAGTTCAGGCAGGCATCCAAGGAGCAGCGAAATCGACGTTTCGGGCAAAAGCCTACCCCATCGAGTGACGCCGATCTCCCAGGAATCCGTTTCAAAAAGGGGCAGGTCCTAAACGGACACCTGCTATCGGTCGGAAATAGGTTGAGAACGGCAGCGAGGGAGTGTAATAAAAGTGAAAGACAATGCCGACCGCGAGGCATGAGGCAGGAAGTGAGTGTAGAGCTGGTGGTACAAAGCTCAGAGTTGGTGCTAATGGGTCACCCTTTACTGCTCACTGTTTACACTGACTCACACACCACTCCTGGTCAGTTCATTTCAGTGACACTTTTCCCCTTGGTGTGAGGTTCCCTCTGGAGCGTAATAACGCCCTTAATGGGCCCAGAGAGGATGACACATCCTCTTTATCCTGTCAGTTTAAAGAGGTGAAAACATCGAATTCAAGAGCAGGTTGTGTTTTTCCGTGCCGTTTGCGTGGAGAATGTTGAGTCGTGAACTCTCTCTTCTTTGCAATTCTCACTGAGTAAGATCGAGACGGAAAGCACGTTGACGAGCCCTTGTCTTCAAGTGGTGAATAAACTGTACCTGTGCACTCAGCGCCCAACCGCGCGCGCTGTGGCGCCATGGCTTAGATGGTTAAAGCGCCTGTCTAGTAAACAGGAGATCCTGGGTTCGAATCCCAGTGCTGTGCCAACAGTGCGCACTTGCATCTTCTTACCACAGTTGTGTTGCTGGTCAGACAGCTCAACGTTCTGTTGCAGCCTGTTATGATTTGGCGATCCTGCATCTCGTTCCAGCAGTAGTGTCACTCTTCGTTCTACCTGCAATTTCGTGCCGCTGTTCCACACGCGCTCCTGCTTCTCATTCGCTTTTATTCTCCCACCTTCATTCCCAGTTTGGTGGGAATAACCACGTGAGGTGGAGACACTGCTGACTTACCAGGGAATGCTGTGGCAAACGCGCGCGCGCACACACTCCACGAGCTGATCATCACCCTCATTCTCTGCCGTCACCGTTCATTCATTTTACGCCAACGGAAAATAGATCCTCCTTCTCCTAGAGTTGGAGTGCAGTTGTCTTTTCTTTTTCTGCTGAAGGAGGAAAAGAGAAAACATTGCTGCTGAAGGTGGATATGGAGTGAAGGACAGTCACCAGCGTGTGTACAAGTCAGTTGGCAAGGTTTCCTGTCAGCGTCACAGGGCGGGATCCCTGTTTAGGAATCCGACTTTGCATCGTCCAGACCTGGATACAGCTCCCAGTCTGGTAATGAAGATTTATTTCTCTAATTGTGAATTATCCGATTGAAAACGAATTCCTAGTTACGCACAGAATACACCCGCTGATCCTGCCAGAGTCAGCCCAGTGATTGTTTGCATTCATCTAGAAGGGCAAAGGCAGCAGATACACCGGTAAACTAGCTCCGCGAATCCCCCTCCTATCATCTCAGCTTTCTGAGTTGTAAAGATCTCGTTGTAGCTTCGCTAGCGCTGGATCAAAGTCCTGGAACGCCTTCCCTAGCAGCCTCATGGCTGGAGCTCCGTGCTGAGGAGTTCAAGGGTTCAGGAAAGTAACTCATCCCCCTGATCTGTCGGGTAATCAGGGATGGGCAGTAAATCCTACCCTGGATGAGTGGCGCTGGAAGAGCACAACAGTTCAGGCAGGCATCCAAGGAGCAGCAAAATCGACGTTTCGGGCAAAAGCCTACCCCATCGAGTGACGCCGATCTCCCAGGAATCCGTTTCAAAAAGGGGCAGGTCCTAAACGGACACCTGCTATCGGTCGGAAATAGGTTGAGAACGGCAGCGAGGGAGTGTAATAAAAGTGAAAGACAATGCCGACCGCGAGGCATGAGGCAGGAAGTGAGTGTAGAGCTGGTGGTACAAAGCTCAGAGTTGGTGCTAATGGGTCACCCTTTACTGCTCACTGTTTACACTGACTCACACACCACTCCTGGTCAGTTCATTTCAGTGACACTTTTCCCCTTGGTGTGAGGTTCCCTCTGGAGCGTAATAACGCCCTTAATGGGCCCAGAGAGGATGACACATCCTCTTTATCCTGTCAGTTTAAAGAGGTGAAAACATCGAATTCAAGAGCAGGTTGTGTTTTTCCGTGCCGTTTGCGTGGAGAATGTTGAGTCGTGAACTCTCTCTTCTTTGCAATTCTCACTGAGTAAGATCGAGACGGAAAGCACGTTGACGAGCCCTTGTCTTCAAGTGGTGAATGAACTGTACCTGTGCACTCAGCGCCCAACCGCGCGCGCTGTGGCGCCATGGCTTAGATGGTTAAAGCGCCTGTCTAGTAAACAGGAGATCCTGGGTTCGAATCCCAGTGGTGCCTGCTTGCTGTGCCAACAGTGCGCACTTGCATCTTCTTACCACAGTTGTGTTGCTGGTCAGACAGCTCAACGTTCTGTTGCAGCCTGTTATGATTTGGCGATCCTGCATCTCGTTCCAGCAGTAGTGTCACTCTTCGTTCGACCTGCAATTTCGTGCCGCTGTTCCACACGCGCTCCTGCTTCTCATTCGCTTTTATTCTCCCACCTTCATTCCCAGTTTGGTGGGAATAACGACGTGAGGTGGAGACACTGCTGACTTACCAGGGAATGCTGTGGCAAACGCGCGCGCGCACACACTCCACGAGCTGATCATCACCCTCATTCTCTGCCGTCACCGTTCATTCATTTTACGCCAACGGAAAATAGATCCTCCTTCTCCTAGAGTTGGAGTGCAGTTGTCTTTTCTTTTTCTGCTGAAGGAGGAAAAGGAGAAAACATTGCTGCTGAAGGTGGATATGGAGTGAAGGACAGTCACCAGCGTGTGTACAAGTCAGTTGGCAAGGTTTCCTGTCAGCGTCACAGGGCGGGATCCCTGTTTAGGAATCCGACTTTGCATCGTCCAGACCTGGATACAGCTCCCAGTCTGGTAATGAAGATTTATTTCTCTAATTGTGAATTATCCGATTGAAAACGAATTCCTAGTTACGCACAGAATACACCCGCTGATCCTGCCAGAGTCAGCCCAGTGATTGTTTGCATTCATCTAGAAGGGCAAAGGCAGCAGATACACCGGTAAACTAGCGCCGCGAATCCCCCTCCTATCATCCCAGCTTTCTGAGTTGTAAAGATCTCGTTGTAGCTTCGCTAGCGCTGGATCAAAGTCCTGGAACGCCTTCCCTAGCAGCCTCATGGCTGGAGCTCCGTGCTGAGGAGTTCAAGGGTTCAGGAAAGTAACTCATCCCCCTGATCTGTCGGGTAATCAGGGATGGGCAGTAAATCCTACCCTGGATGAGTGGCGCTGGAAGAGCACAACAGTTCAGGCAGGCATCCAAGGAGCAGCGAAATCGACGTTTCGGGCAAAAGCCTACCCCATCGAGTGACGCCGATCTCCCAGGAATCCGTTTCAAAAAGGGGCAGGTCCTAAACGGACACCTGCTATCGGTCGGAAATAGGTTGAGAACGGCAGCGAGGGAGTGTAATAAAAGTGAAAGACAATGCCGACCGCGAGGCATGAGGCAGGAAGTGAGTGTAGAGCTGGTGGTACAAAGCTCAGAGTTGGTGCTAATGGGTCACCCTTTACTGCTCACTGTTTACACTGACTCACACACCACTCCTGGTCAGTTCATTTCAGTGACACTTTTCCCCTTGGTGTGAGGTTCCCTCTGGAGCGTAATAACGCCCTTAATGGGCCCAGAGAGGATGACACATCCTCTTTATCCTGTCAGTTTAAAGAGGTGAAAACATCGAATTCAAGAGCAGGTTGTGTTTTTCCGTGCCGTTTGCGTGGAGAATGTTGAGTCGTGAACTCTCTCTTCTTTGCAATTCTCACTGAGTAAGATCGAGACGGAAAGCACGTTGACGAGCCCTTGTCTTCAAGTGGTGAATGAACTGTACCTGTGCACTCAGCGCCCAACCGCGCGCGCTGTGGCGCCATGGTTAAAGCGCCTGTCTAGTAAACAGGAGATCCTGGGTTCGAATCCCAGTGGTGCCTGCTTGCTGTGTCAACAGTGCGCACTTGCATCTTCTTACCACAGTTGTGTTGCTGGTCAGACAGCTCAACGTTCTGTTGCAGCCTGTTATGATTTGGCGATCCTGCATCTCGTTCCAGCAGTAGTGTCACTCTTCGTTCTACCTGCAATTTCGTGCCGCTGTTCCACACGCGCTCCTGCTTCTCATTCGCTTTTATTCTCCCACCTTCATTCCCAGTTTGGTGGGAATAACGACGTGAGGTGGAGACACTGCTGACTTACCAGGGAATGCTGTGGCAAACGCGCGCGCGCACACACTCCACGAGCTGATCATCACCCTCATTCTCTGCCGTCACCGTTCATTCATTTTACGCCAACGGAAAATAGATCCTCCTTCTCCTAGAGTTGGAGTGCAGTTGTCTTTTCTTTTTCTGCTGAAGGAGGAAAAGAGAAAACATTGCTGCTGAAGGTGGATATGGAGTGAAGGACAGTCACCAGCGTGTGTACAAGTCAGTTGGCAAGGTTTCCTGTCAGCGTCACAGGGCGGGATCCCTGTTTAGGAATCCGACTTTGCATCGTCCAGACCTGGATACAGCTCCCAGTCTGGTAATGAAGATTTATTTCTCTAATTGTGAATTATCCGATTGAAAACGAATTCCTAGTTACGCACAGAATACACCCGCTGATCCTGCCAGAGTCAGCCCAGTGATTGTTTGCATTCATCTAGAAGGGCAAAGGCAGCAGATACACCGGTAAACTAGCGCCGCGAATCCCCCTCCTATCATCCCAGCTTTCTGAGTTGTAAAGATCTCGTTGTAGCTTCGCTAGCGCTGGATCAAAGTCCTGGAACGCCTTCCCTAGCAGCCTCATGGCTGGAGCTCCGTGCTGAGGAGTTCAAGGGTTCAGGAAAGTAACTCATCCCCCTGATCTGTCGGGTAATCAGGGATGGGCAGTAAATCCTACCCTGGATGAGTGGCGCTGGAAGAGCACAACAGTTCAGGCAGGCATCCAAGGAGCAGCGAAATCGACGTTTCGGGCAAAAGCCTACCCCATCGAGTGACGCCGATCTCCCAGGAATCCGTTTCAAAAAGGGGCAGGTCCTAAACGGACACCTGCTATCGGTCGGAAATAGGTTGAGAACGGCAGCGAGGGAGTGTAATAAAAGTGAAAGACAATGCCGACCGCGAGGCATGAGGCAGGAAGTGAGTGTAGAGCTGGTGGTACAAAGCTCAGAGTTGGTGCTAATGGGTCACCCTTTACTGCTCACTGTTTACACTGACTCACACACCACTCCTGGTCAGTTCATTTCAGTGACACTTTTCCCCTTGGTGTGAGGTTCCCTCTGGAGCGTAATAACGCCCTTAATGGGCCCAGAGAGGATGACACATCCTCTTTATCCTGTCAGTTTAAAGAGGTGAAAACATCGAATTCAAGAGCAGGTTGTGTTTTTCCGTGCCGTTTGCGTGGAGAATGTTGAGTCGTGAACTCTCTCTTCTTTGCAATTCTCACTGAGTAAGATCGAGACGGAAAGCACGTTGAAGAGCCCTTGTCTTCAAGTGGTGAATAAACTGTACCTGTGCACTCAACGCCCAACCGCGCGCGCTGTGGCGCCATGGCTTAGATGGTTAAAGCGCCTGTCTAGTAAACAGGAGATCCTGGGTTCGAATCCCAGTGCTGTGCCAACAGTGCGCACTTGCATCTTCTTACCACAGTTGTGTTGCTGGTCAGACAGCTCAACGTTCTGTTGCAGCCTGTTATGATTTGGCGATCCTGCATCTCGTTCCAGCAGTAGTGTCACTCTTCGTTCTACCTGCAATTTCGTGCCGCTGTTCCACACGCGCTCCTGCTTCTCATTCGCTTTTATTCTCCCACCTTCATTCCCAGTTTGGTGGGAATAACCACGTGAGGTGGAGACACTGCTGACTTACCAGGGAATGCTGTGGCAAACGCGCGCGCGCACACACTCCACGAGCTGATCATCACCCTCATTCTCTGCCGTCACCGTTCATTCATTTTACGCCAACGGAAAATAGATCCTCCTTCTCCTAGAGTTGGAGTGCAGTTGTCTTTTCTTTTTCTGCTGAAGGAGGAAAAGAGAAAACATTGCTGCTGAAGGTGGATATGGAGTGAAGGACAGTCACCAGCGTGTGTACAAGTCAGTTGGCAAGGTTTCCTGTCAGCGTCACAGGGCGGGATCCCTGTTTAGGAATCCGACTTTGCATCGTCCAGACCTGGATACAGCTCCCAGTCTGGTAATGAAGATTTATTTCTCTAATTGTGAATTATCCGATTGAAAACGAATTCCTAGTTACGCACAGAATACACCCGCTGATCCTGCCAGAGTCAGCCCAGTGATTGTTTGCATTCATCTAGAAGGGCAAAGGCAGCAGATACACCGGTAAACTAGCTCCGCGAATCCCCCTCCTATCATCCCAGCTTTCTGAGTTGTAAAGATCTCGTTGTAGCTTCGCTAGCGCTGGATCAAAGTCCTGGAACGCCTTCCCTAGCAGCCTCATGGCTGGAGCTCCGTGCTGAGGAGTTCAAGGGTTCAGGAAAGTAACTCATCCCCCTGATCTGTCGGGTAATCAGGGATGGGCAGTAAATCCTACCCTGGATGAGTGGCGCTGGAAGAGCACAACAGTTCAGGCAGGCATCCAAGGAGCAGCGAAATCGACGTTTCGGGCAAAAGCCTACCCCATCGAGTGACGCCGATCTCCCAGGAATCCGTTTCAAAAAGGGGCAGGTCCTAAACGGACACCTGCTATCGGTCGGAAATAGGTTGAGAACGGCAGCGAGGGAGTGTAATAAAAGTGAAAGACAATGCCGACCGCGAGGCATGAGGCAGGAAGTGAGTGTAGAGCTGGTGGTACAAAGCTCAGAGTTGGTGCTAATGGGTCACCCTTTACTGCTCACTGTTTACACTGACTCACACACCACTCCTGGTCAGTTCATTTCAGTGACACTTTTCCCCTTGGTGTGAGGTTCCCTCTGGAGCGTAATAACGCCCTTAATGGGCCCAGAGAGGATGACACATCCTCTTTATCCTGTCAGTTTAAAGAGGTGAAAACATCGAATTCAAGAGCAGGTTGTGTTTTTCCGTGCCGTTTGCGTGGAGAATGTTGAGTCGTGAACTCTCTCTTCTTTGCAATTCTCACTGAGTAAGATCGAGACGGAAAGCACGTTGAAGAGCCCTTGTCTTCAAGTGGTGAATAAACTGTACCTGTGCACTCAACGCCCAACCGCGCGCGCTGTGGCGCCATGGCTTAGATGGTTAAAGCGCCTGTCTAGTAAACAGGAGATCCTGGGTTCGAATCCCAGTGGTGCCTGCTTGCTGTGCCAACAGTGCGCACTTGCATCTTCTTACCACAGTTGTGTTGCTGGTCAGACAGCTCAACGTTCTGTTGCAGCCTGTTATGATTTGGCGATCCTGCATCTCGTTCCAGCAGTAGTGTCACTCTTCGTTCTACCTGCAATTTCGTGCCGCTGTTCCACACGCGCTCCTGCTTCTCATTCGCTTTTATTCTCCCACCTTCATTCCCAGTTTGGTGGGAATAACGACGTGAGGTGGAGACACTGCTGACTTACCAGGGAATGCTGTGGCAAACGCGCGCGCGCACACACTCCACGAGCTGATCATCACCCTCATTCTCTGCCGTCACCGTTCATTCATTTTACGCCAACGGAAAATAGATCCTCCTTCTCCTAGAGTTGGAGTGCAGTTGTCTTTTCTTTTTCTGCTGAAGGAGGAAAAGAGAAAACATTGCTGCTGAAGGTGGATATGGAGTGAAGGACAGTCACCAGCGTGTGTACAAGTCAGTTGGCAAGGTTTCCTGTCAGCGTCACAGGGCGGGATCCCTGTTTAGGAATCCGACTTTGCATCGTCCAGACCTGGATACAGCTCCCAGTCTGGTAATGAAGATTTATTTCTCTAATTGTGAATTATCCGATTGAAAACGAATTCCTAGTTACGCACAGAATACACCCGCTGATCCTGCCAGAGTCAGCCCAGTGATTGTTTGCATTCATCTAGAAGGGCAAAGGCAGCAGATACACCGGTAAACTAGCTCCGCGAATCCCCCTCCTATCATCTCAGCTTTCTGAGTTGTAAAGATCTCGTTGTAGCTTCGCTAGCGCTGGATCAAAGTCCTGGAACGCCTTCCCTAGCAGCCTCATGGCTGGAGCTCCGTGCTGAGGAGTTCAAGGGTTCAGGAAAGTAACTCATCCCCCTGATCTGTCGGGTAATCAGGGATGGGCAGTAAATCCTACCCTGGATGAGTGGCGCTGGAAGAGCACAACAGTTCAGGCAGGCATCCAAGGAGCAGCAAAATCGACGTTTCGGGCAAAAGCCTACCCCATCGAGTGACGCCGATCTCCCAGGAATCCGTTTCAAAAAGGGGCAGGTCCTAAACGGACACCTGCTATCGGTCGGAAATAGGTTGAGAACGGCAGCGAGGGAGTGTAATAAAAGTGAAAGACAATGCCGACCGCGAGGCATGAGGCAGGAAGTGAGTGTAGAGCTGGTGGTACAAAGCTCAGAGTTGGTGCTAATGGGTCACCCTTTACTGCTCACTGTTTACACTGACTCACACACCACTCCTGGTCAGTTCATTTCAGTGACACTTTTCCCCTTGGTGTGAGGTTCCCTCTGGAGCGTAATAACGCCCTTAATGGGCCCAGAGAGGATGACACATCCTCTTTATCCTGTCAGTTTAAAGAGGTGAAAACATCGAATTCAAGAGCAGGTTGTGTTTTTCCGTGCCGTTTGCGTGGAGAATGTTGAGTCGTGAACTCTCTCTTCTTTGCAATTCTCACTGAGTAAGATCGAGACGGAAAGCACGTTGACGAGCCCTTGTCTTCAAGTGGTGAATGAACTGTACCTGTGCACTCAGCGCCCGACCGTGCGCGTTGTGGCGCCATGGCTTAGATGGTTAAAGCGCCTGTCTAGTAAACAGGAGATCCTGGGTTCGAATCCCAGTGGTGCCTGCTTGCTGTGCCAACAGTGCGCACTTGCATCTTCTTACCACAGTTGTGTTGCTGGTCAGACAGCTCAACGTTCTGTTGCAGCCTGTTATGATTTGGCGATCCTGCATCTCGTTCCAGCAGTAGTGTCACTCTTCGTTCGACCTGCAATTTCGTGCCGCTGTTCCACACGCGCTCCTGCTTCTCATTCGCTTTTATTCTCCCACCTTCATTCCCAGTTTGGTGGGAATAACGACGTGAGGTGGAGACACTGCTGACTTACCAGGGAATGCTGTGGCAAACGCGCGCGCGCACACACTCCACGAGCTGATCATCACCCTCATTCTCTGCCGTCACCGTTCATTCATTTTACGCCAACGGAAAATAGATCCTCCTTCTCCTAGAGTTGGAGTGCAGTTGTCTTTTCTTTTTCTGCTGAAGGAGGAAAAGGAGAAAACATTGCTGCTGAAGGTGGATATGGAGTGAAGGACAGTCACCAGCGTGTGTACAAGTCAGTTGGCAAGGTTTCCTGTCAGCGTCACAGGGCGGGATCCCTGTTTAGGAATCCGACTTTGCATCGTCCAGACCTGGATACAGCTCCCAGTCTGGTAATGAAGATTTATTTCTCTAATTGTGAATTATCCGATTGAAAACGAATTCCTAGTTACGCACAGAATACACCCGCTGATCCTGCCAGAGTCAGCCCAGTGATTGTTTGCATTCATCTAGAAGGGCAAAGGCAGCAGATACACCGGTAAACTAGCTCCGCGAATCCCCCTCCTATCATCCCAGCTTTCTGAGTTGTAAAGATCTCGTTGTAGCTTCGCTAGCGCTGGATCAAAGTCCTGGAACGCCTTCCCTAGCAGCCTCATGGCTGGAGCTCCGTGCTGAGGAGTTCAAGGGTTCAGGAAAGTAACTCATCCCCCTGATCTGTCGGGTAATCAGGGATGGGCAGTAAATCCTACCCTGGATGAGTGGCGCTGGAAGAGCACAACAGTTCAGGCAGGCATCCAAGGAGCAGCGAAATCGACGTTTCGGGCAAAAGCCTACCCCATCGAGTGACGCCGATCTCCCAGGAATCCGTTTCAAAAAGGGGCAGGTCCTAAACGGACACCTGCTATCGGTCGGAAATAGGTTGAGAACGGCAGCGAGGGAGTGTAATAAAAGTGAAAGACAATGCCGACCGCGAGGCATGAGGCAGGAAGTGAGTGTAGAGCTGGTGGTACAAAGCTCAGAGTTGGTGCTAATGGGTCACCCTTTACTGCTCACTGTTTACACTGACTCACACACCACTCCTGGTCAGTTCATTTCAGTGACACTTTTCCCCTTGGTGTGAGGTTCCCTCTGGAGCGTAATAACGCCCTTAATGGGCCCAGAGAGGATGACACATCCTCTTTATCCTGTCAGTTTAAAGAGGTGAAAACATCGAATTCAAGAGCAGGTTGTGTTTTTCCGTGCCGTTTGCGTGGAGAATGTTGAGTCGTGAACTCTCTCTTCTTTGCAATTCTCACTGAGTAAGATCGAGACGGAAAGCACGTTGACGAGCCCTTGTCTTCAAGTGGTGAATGAACTGTACCTGTGCACTCAGCGCCCAACCGCGCGCGCTGTGGCGCCATGGCTTAGATGGTTAAAGCGCCTGTCTAGTAAACAGGAGATCCTGGGTTCGAATCCCAGTGCTGTGCCAACAGTGCGCACTTGCATCTTCTTACCACAGTTGTGTTGCTGGTCAGACAGCTCAACGTTCTGTTGCAGCCTGTTATGATTTGGCGATCCTGCATCTCGTTCCAGCAGTAGTGTCACTCTTCGTTCTACCTGCAATTTCGTGCCGCTGTTCCACACGCGCTCCTGCTTCTCATTCGCTTTTATTCTCCCACCTTCATTCCCAGTTTGGTGGGAATAACCACGTGAGGTGGAGACACTGCTGACTTACCAGGGAATGCTGTGGCAAACGCGCGCGCGCACACACTCCACGAGCTGATCATCACCCTCATTCTCTGCCGTCACCGTTCATTCATTTTACGCCAACGGAAAATAGATCCTCCTTCTCCTAGAGTTGGAGTGCAGTTGTCTTTTCTTTTTCTGCTGAAGGAGGAAAAGAGAAAACATTGCTGCTGAAGGTGGATATGGAGTGAAGGACAGTCACCAGCGTGTGTACAAGTCAGTTGGCAAGGTTTCCTGTCAGCGTCACAGGGCGGGATCCCTGTTTAGGAATCCGACTTTGCATCGTCCAGACCTGGATACAGCTCCCAGTCTGGTAATGAAGATTTATTTCTCTAATTGTGAATTATCCGATTGAAAACGAATTCCTAGTTACGCACAGAATACACCCGCTGATCCTGCCAGAGTCAGCCCAGTGATTGTTTGCATTCATCTAGAAGGGCAAAGGCAGCAGATACACCGGTAAACTAGCTCCGCGAATCCCCCTCCTATCATCCCAGCTTTCTGAGTTGTAAAGATCTCGTTGTAGCTTCGCTAGCGCTGGATCAAAGTCCTGGAACGCCTTCCCTAGCAGCCTCATGGCTGGAGCTCCGTGCTGAGGAGTTCAAGGGTTCAGGAAAGTAACTCATCCCCCTGATCTGTCGGGTAATCAGGGATGGGCAGTAAATCCTACCCTGGATGAGTGGCGCTGGAAGAGCACAACAGTTCAGGCAGGCATCCAAGGAGCAGCGAAATCGACGTTTCGGGCAAAAGCCTACCCCATCGAGTGACGCCGATCTCCCAGGAATCCGTTTCAAAAAGGGGCAGGTCCTAAACGGACACCTGCTATCGGTCGGAAATAGGTTGAGAACGGCAGCGAGGGAGTGTAATAAAAGTGAAAGACAATGCCGACCGCGAGGCATGAGGCAGGAAGTGAGTGTAGAGCTGGTGGTACAAAGCTCAGAGTTGGTGCTAATGGGTCACCCTTTACTGCTCACTGTTTACACTGACTCACACACCACTCCTGGTCAGTTCATTTCAGTGACACTTTTCCCCTTGGTGTGAGGTTCCCTCTGGAGCGTAATAACGCCCTTAATGGGCCCAGAGAGGATGACACATCCTCTTTATCCTGTCAGTTTAAAGAGGTGAAAACATCGAATTCAAGAGCAGGTTGTGTTTTTCCGTGCCGTTTGCGTGGAGAATGTTGAGTCGTGAACTCTCTCTTCTTTGCAATTCTCACTGAGTAAGATCGAGACGGAAAGCACGTTGAAGAGCCCTTGTCTTCAAGTGGTGAATAAACTGTACCTGTGCACTCAACGCCCAACCGCGCGCGCTGTGGCGCCATGGCTTATATGGTTAAAGCGCCTGTCTAGTAAACAGGAGATCCTGGGTTCGAATCCCAGTGGTGCCTGCTTGCTGTGCCAACAGTGCGCACTTGCATCTTCTTACCACAGTTGTGTTGCTGGTCAGACAGCTCAACGTTCTGTTGCAGCCTGTTATGATTTGGCGTTCCAGCAGTAGTGTCACTCTTCGTTCTACCTGCAATTTCGTGCCGCTGTTCCACACGCGCTCCTGCTTCTCATTCGCTTTTATTCTCCCACCTTCATTCCCAGTTTGGTGGGAATAACGACGTGAGGTGGAGACACTGCTGACTTACCAGGGAATGCTGTGGCAAACGCGCGCGCGCACACACTCCACGAGCTGATCATCACCCTCATTCTCTGCCGTCACCGTTCATTCATTTTACGCCAACGGAAAATAGATCCTCCTTCTCCTAGAGTTGGAGTGCAGTTGTCTTTTCTTTTTCTGCTGAAGGAGGAAAAGAGAAAACATTGCTGCTGAAGGTGGATATGGAGTGAAGGACAGTCACCAGCGTGTGTACAAGTCAGTTGGCAAGGTTTCCTGTCAGCGTCACAGGGCGGGATCCCTGTTTAGGAATCCGACTTTGCATCGTCCAGACCTGGATACAGCTCCCAGTCTGGTAATGAAGATTTATTTCTCTAATTGTGAATTATCCGATTGAAAACGAATTCCTAGTTACGCACAGAATACACCCGCTGATCCTGCCAGAGTCAGCCCAGTGATTGTTTGCATTCATCTAGAAGGGCAAAGGCAGCAGATACACCGGTAAACTAGCTCCGCGAATCCCCCTCCTATCATCCCAGCTTTCTGAGTTGTAAAGATCTCGTTGTAGCTTCGCTAGCGCTGGATCAAAGTCCTGGAACGCCTTCCCTAGCAGCCTCATGGCTGGAGCTCCGTGCTGAGGAGTTCAAGGGTTCAGGAAAGTAACTCATCCCCCTGATCTGTCGGGTAATCAGGGATGGGCAGTAAATCCTACCCTGGATGAGTGGCGCTGGAAGAGCACAACAGTTCAGGCAGGCATCCAAGGAGCAGCGAAATCGACGTTTCGGGCAAAAGCCTACCCCATCGAGTGACGCCGATCTCCCAGGAATCCGTTTCAAAAAGGGGCAGGTCCTAAACGGACACCTGCTATCGGTCGGAAATAGGTTGAGAACGGCAGCGAGGGAGTGTAATAAAAGTGAAAGACAATGCCGACCGCGAGGCATGAGGCAGGAAGTGAGTGTAGAGCTGGTGGTACAAAGCTCAGAGTTGGTGCTAATGGGTCACCCTTTACTGCTCACTGTTTACACTGACTCACACACCACTCCTGGTCAGTTCATTTCAGTGACACTTTTCCCCTTGGTGTGAGGTTCCCTCTGGAGCGTAATAACGCCCTTAATGGGCCCAGAGAGGATGACACATCCTCTTTATCCTGTCAGTTTAAAGAGGTGAAAACATCGAATTCAAGAGCAGGTTGTGTTTTTCCGTGCCGTTTGCGTGGAGAATGTTGAGTCGTGAACTCTCTCTTCTTTGCAATTCTCACTGAGTAAGATCGAGACGGAAAGCACGTTGAAGAGCCCTTGTCTTCAAGTGGTGAATAAACTGTACCTGTGCACTCAACGCCCAACCGCGCGCGCTGTGGCGCCATGGCTTATATGGTTAAAGCGCCTGTCTAGTAAACAGGAGATCCTGGGTTCGAATCCCAGTGGTGCCTGCTTGCTGTGCCAACAGTGCGCACTTGCATCTTCTTACCACAGTTGTGTTGCTGGTCAGACAGCTCAACGTTCTGTTGCAGCCTGTTATGATTTGGCGTTCCAGCAGTAGTGTCACTCTTCGTTCTACCTGCAATTTCGTGCCGCTGTTCCACACGCGCTCCTGCTTCTCATTCGCTTTTATTCTCCCACCTTCATTCCCAGTTTGGTGGGAATAACGACGTGAGGTGGAGACACTGCTGACTTACCAGGGAATGCTGTGGCAAACGCGCGCGCGCACACACTCCACGAGCTGATCATCACCCTCATTCTCTGCCGTCACCGTTCATTCATTTTACGCCAACGGAAAATAGATCCTCCTTCTCCTAGAGTTGGAGTGCAGTTGTCTTTTCTTTTTCTGCTGAAGGAGGAAAAGAGAAAACATTGCTGCTGAAGGTGGATATGGAGTGAAGGACAGTCACCAGCGTGTGTACAAGTCAGTTGGCAAGGTTTCCTGTCAGCGTCACAGGGCGGGATCCCTGTTTAGGAATCCGACTTTGCATCGTCCAGACCTGGATACAGCTCCCAGTCTGGTAATGAAGATTTATTTCTCTAATTGTGAATTATCCGATTGAAAACGAATTCCTAGTTACGCACAGAATACACCCGCTGATCCTGCCAGAGTCAGCCCAGTGATTGTTTGCATTCATCTAGAAGGGCAAAGGCAGCAGATACACCGGTAAACTAGCTCCGCGAATCCCCCTCCTATCATCTCAGCTTTCTGAGTTGTAAAGATCTCGTTGTAGCTTCGCTAGCGCTGGATCAAAGTCCTGGAACGCCTTCCCTAGCAGCCTCATGGCTGGAGCTCCGTGCTGAGGAGTTCAAGGGTTCAGGAAAGTAACTCATCCCCCTGATCTGTCGGGTAATCAGGGATGGGCAGTAAATCCTACCCTGGATGAGTGGCGCTGGAAGAGCACAACAGTTCAGGCAGGCATCCAAGGAGCAGCAAAATCGACGTTTCGGGCAAAAGCCTACCCCATCGAGTGACGCCGATCTCCCAGGAATCCGTTTCAAAAAGGGGCAGGTCCTAAACGGACACCTGCTATCGGTCGGAAATAGGTTGAGAACGGCAGCGAGGGAGTGTAATAAAAGTGAAAGACAATGCCGACCGCGAGGCATGAGGCAGGAAGTGAGTGTAGAGCTGGTGGTACAAAGCTCAGAGTTGGTGCTAATGGGTCACCCTTTACTGCTCACTGTTTACACTGACTCACACACCACTCCTGGTCAGTTCATTTCAGTGACACTTTTCCCCTTGGTGTGAGGTTCCCTCTGGAGCGTAATAACGCCCTTAATGGGCCCAGAGAGGATGACACATCCTCTTTATCCTGTCAGTTTAAAGAGGTGAAAACATCGAATTCAAGAGCAGGTTGTGTTTTTCCGTGCCGTTTGCGTGGAGAATGTTGAGTCGTGAACTCTCTCTTCTTTGCAATTCTCACTGAGTAAGATCGAGACGGAAAGCACGTTGACGAGCCCTTGTCTTCAAGTGGTGAATGAACTGTACCTGTGCACTCAGCGCCCAACCGCGCGCGCTGTGGCGCCATGGCTTAGATGGTTAAAGCGCCTGTCTAGTAAACAGGAGATCCTGGGTTCGAATCCCAGTGGTGCCTGCTTGCTGTGCCAACAGTGCGCACTTGCATCTTCTTACCACAGTTGTGTTGCTGGTCAGACAGCTCAACGTTCTGTTGCAGCCTGTTATGATTTGGCGATCCTGCATCTCGTTCCAGCAGTAGTGTCACTCTTCGTTCGACCTGCAATTTCGTGCCGCTGTTCCACACGCGCTCCTGCTTCTCATTCGCTTTTATTCTCCCACCTTCATTCCCAGTTTGGTGGGAATAACGACGTGAGGTGGAGACACTGCTGACTTACCAGGGAATGCTGTGGCAAACGCGCGCGCGCACACACTCCACGAGCTGATCATCACCCTCATTCTCTGCCGTCACCGTTCATTCATTTTACGCCAACGGAAAATAGATCCTCCTTCTCCTAGAGTTGGAGTGCAGTTGTCTTTTCTTTTTCTGCTGAAGGAGGAAAAGGAGAAAACATTGCTGCTGAAGGTGGATATGGAGTGAAGGACAGTCACCAGCGTGTGTACAAGTCAGTTGGCAAGGTTTCCTGTCAGCGTCACAGGGCGGGATCCCTGTTTAGGAATCCGACTTTGCATCGTCCAGACCTGGATACAGCTCCCAGTCTGGTAATGAAGATTTATTTCTCTAATTGTGAATTATCCGATTGAAAACGAATTCCTAGTTACGCACAGAATACACCCGCTGATCCTGCCAGAGTCAGCCCAGTGATTGTTTGCATTCATCTAGAAGGGCAAAGGCAGCAGATACACCGGTAAACTAGCTCCGCGAATCCCCCTCCTATCATCCCAGCTTTCTGAGTTGTAAAGATCTCGTTGTAGCTTCGCTAGCGCTGGATCAAAGTCCTGGAACGCCTTCCCTAGCAGCCTCATGGCTGGAGCTCCGTGCTGAGGAGTTCAAGGGTTCAGGAAAGTAACTCATCCCCCTGATCTGTCGGGTAATCAGGGATGGGCAGTAAATCCTACCCTGGATGAGTGGCGCTGGAAGAGCACAACAGTTCAGGCAGGCATCCAAGGAGCAGCGAAATCGACGTTTCGGGCAAAAGCCTACCCCATCGAGTGACGCCGATCTCCCAGGAATCCGTTTCAAAAAGGGGCAGGTCCTAAACGGACACCTGCTATCGGTCGGAAATAGGTTGAGAACGGCAGCGAGGGAGTGTAATAAAAGTGAAAGACAATGCCGACCGCGAGGCATGAGGCAGGAAGTGAGTGTAGAGCTGGTGGTACAAAGCTCAGAGTTGGTGCTAATGGGTCACCCTTTACTGCTCACTGTTTACACTGACTCACACACCACTCCTGGTCAGTTCATTTCAGTGACACTTTTCCCCTTGGTGTGAGGTTCCCTCTGGAGCGTAATAACGCCCTTAATGGGCCCAGAGAGGATGACACATCCTCTTTATCCTGTCAGTTTAAAGAGGTGAAAACATCGAATTCAAGAGCAGGTTGTGTTTTTCCGTGCCGTTTGCGTGGAGAATGTTGAGTCGTGAACTCTCTCTTCTTTGCAATTCTCACTGAGTAAGATCGAGACGGAAAGCACGTTGAAGAGCCCTTGTCTTCAAGTGGTGAATAAACTGTACCTGTGCACTCAACGCCCAACCGCGCGCGCTGTGGCGCCATGGCTTATATGGTTAAAGCGCCTGTCTAGTAAACAGGAGATCCTGGGTTCGAATCCCAGTGGTGCCTGCTTGCTGTGCCAACAGTGCGCACTTGCATCTTCTTACCACAGTTGTGTTGCTGGTCAGACAGCTCAACGTTCTGTTGCAGCCTGTTATGATTTGGCGTTCCAGCAGTAGTGTCACTCTTCGTTCTACCTGCAATTTCGTGCCGCTGTTCCACACGCGCTCCTGCTTCTCATTCGCTTTTATTCTCCCACCTTCATTCCCAGTTTGGTGGGAATAACGACGTGAGGTGGAGACACTGCTGACTTACCAGGGAATGCTGTGGCAAACGCGCGCGCGCACACACTCCACGAGCTGATCATCACCCTCATTCTCTGCCGTCACCGTTCATTCATTTTACGCCAACGGAAAATAGATCCTCCTTCTCCTAGAGTTGGAGTGCAGTTGTCTTTTCTTTTTCTGCTGAAGGAGGAAAAGAGAAAACATTGCTGCTGAAGGTGGATATGGAGTGAAGGACAGTCACCAGCGTGTGTACAAGTCAGTTGGCAAGGTTTCCTGTCAGCGTCACAGGGCGGGATCCCTGTTTAGGAATCCGACTTTGCATCGTCCAGACCTGGATACAGCTCCCAGTCTGGTAATGAAGATTTATTTCTCTAATTGTGAATTATCCGATTGAAAACGAATTCCTAGTTACGCACAGAATACACCCGCTGATCCTGCCAGAGTCAGCCCAGTGATTGTTTGCATTCATCTAGAAGGGCAAAGGCAGCAGATACACCGGTAAACTAGCTCCGCGAATCCCCCTCCTATCATCCCAGCTTTCTGAGTTGTAAAGATCTCGTTGTAGCTTCGCTAGCGCTGGATCAAAGTCCTGGAACGCCTTCCCTAGCAGCCTCATGGCTGGAGCTCCGTGCTGAGGAGTTCAAGGGTTCAGGAAAGTAACTCATCCCCCTGATCTGTCGGGTAATCAGGGATGGGCAGTAAATCCTACCCTGGATGAGTGGCGCTGGAAGAGCACAACAGTTCAGGCAGGCATCCAAGGAGCAGCGAAATCGACGTTTCGGGCAAAAGCCTACCCCATCGAGTGACGCCGATCTCCCAGGAATCCGTTTCAAAAAGGGGCAGGTCCTAAACGGACACCTGCTATCGGTCGGAAATAGGTTGAGAACGGCAGCGAGGGAGTGTAATAAAAGTGAAAGACAATGCCGACCGCGAGGCATGAGGCAGGAAGTGAGTGTAGAGCTGGTGGTACAAAGCTCAGAGTTGGTGCTAATGGGTCACCCTTTACTGCTCACTGTTTACACTGACTCACACACCACTCCTGGTCAGTTCATTTCAGTGACACTTTTCCCCTTGGTGTGAGGTTCCCTCTGGAGCGTAATAACGCCCTTAATGGGCCCAGAGAGGATGACACATCCTCTTTATCCTGTCAGTTTAAAGAGGTGAAAACATCGAATTCAAGAGCAGGTTGTGTTTTTCCGTGCCGTTTGCGTGGAGAATGTTGAGTCGTGAACTCTCTCTTCTTTGCAATTCTCACTGAGTAAGATCGAGACGGAAAGCACGTTGAAGAGCCCTTGTCTTCAAGTGGTGAATAAACTGTACCTGTGCACTCAACGCCCAACCGCGCGCGCTGTGGCGCCATGGCTTATATGGTTAAAGCGCCTGTCTAGTAAACAGGAGATCCTGGGTTCGAATCCCAGTGGTGCCTGCTTGCTGTGCCAACAGTGCGCACTTGCATCTTCTTACCACAGTTGTGTTGCTGGTCAGACAGCTCAACGTTCTGTTGCAGCCTGTTATGATTTGGCGTTCCAGCAGTAGTGTCACTCTTCGTTCTACCTGCAATTTCGTGCCGCTGTTCCACACGCGCTCCTGCTTCTCATTCGCTTTTATTCTCCCACCTTCATTCCCAGTTTGGTGGGAATAACGACGTGAGGTGGAGACACTGCTGACTTACCAGGGAATGCTGTGGCAAACGCGCGCGCGCACACACTCCACGAGCTGATCATCACCCTCATTCTCTGCCGTCACCGTTCATTCATTTTACGCCAACGGAAAATAGATCCTCCTTCTCCTAGAGTTGGAGTGCAGTTGTCTTTTCTTTTTCTGCTGAAGGAGGAAAAGAGAAAACATTGCTGCTGAAGGTGGATATGGAGTGAAGGACAGTCACCAGCGTGTGTACAAGTCAGTTGGCAAGGTTTCCTGTCAGCGTCACAGGGCGGGATCCCTGTTTAGGAATCCGACTTTGCATCGTCCAGACCTGGATACAGCTCCCAGTCTGGTAATGAAGATTTATTTCTCTAATTGTGAATTATCCGATTGAAAACGAATTCCTAGTTACGCACAGAATACACCCGCTGATCCTGCCAGAGTCAGCCCAGTGATTGTTTGCATTCATCTAGAAGGGCAAAGGCAGCAGATACACCGGTAAACTAGCTCCGCGAATCCCCCTCCTATCATCTCAGCTTTCTGAGTTGTAAAGATCTCGTTGTAGCTTCGCTAGCGCTGGATCAAAGTCCTGGAACGCCTTCCCTAGCAGCCTCATGGCTGGAGCTCCGTGCTGAGGAGTTCAAGGGTTCAGGAAAGTAACTCATCCCCCTGATCTGTCGGGTAATCAGGGATGGGCAGTAAATCCTACCCTGGATGAGTGGCGCTGGAAGAGCACAACAGTTCAGGCAGGCATCCAAGGAGCAGCAAAATCGACGTTTCGGGCAAAAGCCTACCCCATCGAGTGACGCCGATCTCCCAGGAATCCGTTTCAAAAAGGGGCAGGTCCTAAACGGACACCTGCTATCGGTCGGAAATAGGTTGAGAACGGCAGCGAGGGAGTGTAATAAAAGTGAAAGACAATGCCGACCGCGAGGCATGAGGCAGGAAGTGAGTGTAGAGCTGGTGGTACAAAGCTCAGAGTTGGTGCTAATGGGTCACCCTTTACTGCTCACTGTTTACACTGACTCACACACCACTCCTGGTCAGTTCATTTCAGTGACACTTTTCCCCTTGGTGTGAGGTTCCCTCTGGAGCGTAATAACGCCCTTAATGGGCCCAGAGAGGATGACACATCCTCTTTATCCTGTCAGTTTAAAGAGGTGAAAACATCGAATTCAAGAGCAGGTTGTGTTTTTCCGTGCCGTTTGCGTGGAGAATGTTGAGTCGTGAACTCTCTCTTCTTTGCAATTCTCACTGAGTAAGATCGAGACGGAAAGCACGTTGACGAGCCCTTGTCTTCAAGTGGTGAATGAACTGTACCTGTGCACTCAGCGCCCAACCGCGCGCGCTGTGGCGCCATGGCTTAGATGGTTAAAGCACCTGTCTAGTAAACAGGAGATCCTGGGTTCGAATCCCAGTGGTGCCTGCTTGCTGTGCCAACAGTGCGCACTTGCATCTTCTTACCACAGTTGTGTTGCTGGTCAGACAGCTCAACGTTCTGTTGCAGCCTGTTATGATTTGGCGATCCTGCATCTCGTTCCAGCAGTAGTGTCACTCTTCGTTCGACCTGCAATTTCGTGCCGCTGTTCCACACGCGCTCCTGCTTCTCATTCGCTTTTATTCTCCCACCTTCATTCCCAGTTTGGTGGGAATAACGACGTGAGGTGGAGACACTGCTGACTTACCAGGGAATGCTGTGGCAAACGCGCGCGCGCACACACTCCACGAGCTGATCATCACCCTCATTCTCTGCCGTCACCGTTCATTCATTTTACGCCAACGGAAAATAGATCCTCCTTCTCCTAGAGTTGGAGTGCAGTTGTCTTTTCTTTTTCTGCTGAAGGAGGAAAAGGAGAAAACATTGCTGCTGAAGGTGGATATGGAGTGAAGGACAGTCACCAGCGTGTGTACAAGTCAGTTGGCAAGGTTTCCTGTCAGCGTCACAGGGCGGGATCCCTGTTTAGGAATCCGACTTTGCATCGTCCAGACCTGGATACAGCTCCCAGTCTGGTAATGAAGATTTATTTCTCTAATTGTGAATTATCCGATTGAAAACGAATTCCTAGTTACGCACAGAATACACCCGCTGATCCTGCCAGAGTCAGCCCAGTGATTGTTTGCATTCATCTAGAAGGGCAAAGGCAGCAGATACACCGGTAAACTAGCTCCGCGAATCCCCCTCCTATCATCCCAGCTTTCTGAGTTGTAAAGATCTCGTTGTAGCTTCGCTAGCGCTGGATCAAAGTCCTGGAACGCCTTCCCTAGCAGCCTCATGGCTGGAGCTCCGTGCTGAGGAGTTCAAGGGTTCAGGAAAGTAACTCATCCCCCTGATCTGTCGGGTAATCAGGGATGGGCAGTAAATCCTACCCTGGATGAGTGGCGCTGGAAGAGCACAACAGTTCAGGCAGGCATCCAAGGAGCAGCGAAATCGACGTTTCGGGCAAAAGCCTACCCCATCGAGTGACGCCGATCTCCCAGGAATCCGTTTCAAAAAGGGGCAGGTCCTAAACGGACACCTGCTATCGGTCGGAAATAGGTTGAGAACGGCAGCGAGGGAGTGTAATAAAAGTGAAAGACAATGCCGACCGCGAGGCATGAGGCAGGAAGTGAGTGTAGAGCTGGTGGTACAAAGCTCAGAGTTGGTGCTAATGGGTCACCCTTTACTGCTCACTGTTTACACTGACTCACACACCACTCCTGGTCAGTTCATTTCAGTGACACTTTTCCCCTTGGTGTGAGGTTCCCTCTGGAGCGTAATAACGCCCTTAATGGGCCCAGAGAGGATGACACATCCTCTTTATCCTGTCAGTTTAAAGAGGTGAAAACATCGAATTCAAGAGCAGGTTGTGTTTTTCCGTGCCGTTTGCGTGGAGAATGTTGAGTCGTGAACTCTCTCTTCTTTGCAATTCTCACTGAGTAAGATCGAGACGGAAAGCACGTTGAAGAGCCCTTGTCTTCAAGTGGTGAATAAACTGTACCTGTGCACTCAACGCCCAACCGCGCGCGCTGTGGCGCCATGGCTTATATGGTTAAAGCGCCTGTCTAGTAAACAGGAGATCCTGGGTTCGAATCCCAGTGGTGCCTGCTTGCTGTGCCAACAGTGCGCACTTGCATCTTCTTACCACAGTTGTGTTGCTGGTCAGACAGCTCAACGTTCTGTTGCAGCCTGTTATGATTTGGCGTTCCAGCAGTAGTGTCACTCTTCGTTCTACCTGCAATTTCGTGCCGCTGTTCCACACGCGCTCCTGCTTCTCATTCGCTTTTATTCTCCCACCTTCATTCCCAGTTTGGTGGGAATAACGACGTGAGGTGGAGACACTGCTGACTTACCAGGGAATGCTGTGGCAAACGCGCGCGCGCACACACTCCACGAGCTGATCATCACCCTCATTCTCTGCCGTCACCGTTCATTCATTTTACGCCAACGGAAAATAGATCCTCCTTCTCCTAGAGTTGGAGTGCAGTTGTCTTTTCTTTTTCTGCTGAAGGAGGAAAAGAGAAAACATTGCTGCTGAAGGTGGATATGGAGTGAAGGACAGTCACCAGCGTGTGTACAAGTCAGTTGGCAAGGTTTCCTGTCAGCGTCACAGGGCGGGATCCCTGTTTAGGAATCCGACTTTGCATCGTCCAGACCTGGATACAGCTCCCAGTCTGGTAATGAAGATTTATTTCTCTAATTGTGAATTATCCGATTGAAAACGAATTCCTAGTTACGCACAGAATACACCCGCTGATCCTGCCAGAGTCAGCCCAGTGATTGTTTGCATTCATCTAGAAGGGCAAAGGCAGCAGATACACCGGTAAACTAGCTCCGCGAATCCCCCTCCTATCATCTCAGCTTTCTGAGTTGTAAAGATCTCGTTGTAGCTTCGCTAGCGCTGGATCAAAGTCCTGGAACGCCTTCCCTAGCAGCCTCATGGCTGGAGCTCCGTGCTGAGGAGTTCAAGGGTTCAGGAAAGTAACTCATCCCCCTGATCTGTCGGGTAATCAGGGATGGGCAGTAAATCCTACCCTGGATGAGTGGCGCTGGAAGAGCACAACAGTTCAGGCAGGCATCCAAGGAGCAGCAAAATCGACGTTTCGGGCAAAAGCCTACCCCATCGAGTGACGCCGATCTCCCAGGAATCCGTTTCAAAAAGGGGCAGGTCCTAAACGGACACCTGCTATCGGTCGGAAATAGGTTGAGAACGGCAGCGAGGGAGTGTAATAAAAGTGAAAGACAATGCCGACCGCGAGGCATGAGGCAGGAAGTGAGTGTAGAGCTGGTGGTACAAAGCTCAGAGTTGGTGCTAATGGGTCACCCTTTACTGCTCACTGTTTACACTGACTCACACACCACTCCTGGTCAGTTCATTTCAGTGACACTTTTCCCCTTGGTGTGAGGTTCCCTCTGGAGCGTAATAACGCCCTTAATGGGCCCAGAGAGGATGACACATCCTCTTTATCCTGTCAGTTTAAAGAGGTGAAAACATCGAATTCAAGAGCAGGTTGTGTTTTTCCGTGCCGTTTGCGTGGAGAATGTTGAGTCGTGAACTCTCTCTTCTTTGCAATTCTCACTGAGTAAGATCGAGACGGAAAGCACGTTGACGAGCCCTTGTCTTCAAGTGGTGAATGAACTGTACCTGTGCACTCAGCGCCCAACCGCGCGCGCTGTGGCGCCATGGCTTAGATGGTTAAAGCGCCTGTCTAGTAAACAGGAGATCCTGGGTTCGAATCCCAGTGGTGCCTGCTTGCTGTGCCAACAGTGCGCACTTGCATCTTCTTACCACAGTTGTGTTGCTGGTCAGACAGCTCAACGTTCTGTTGCAGCCTGTTATGATTTGGCGATCCTGCATCTCGTTCCAGCAGTAGTGTCACTCTTCGTTCGACCTGCAATTTCGTGCCGCTGTTCCACACGCGCTCCTGCTTCTCATTCGCTTTTATTCTCCCACCTTCATTCCCAGTTTGGTGGGAATAACGACGTGAGGTGGAGACACTGCTGACTTACCAGGGAATGCTGTGGCAAACGCGCGCGCGCACACACTCCACGAGCTGATCATCACCCTCATTCTCTGCCGTCACCGTTCATTCATTTTACGCCAACGGAAAATAGATCCTCCTTCTCCTAGAGTTGGAGTGCAGTTGTCTTTTCTTTTTCTGCTGAAGGAGGAAAAGGAGAAAACATTGCTGCTGAAGGTGGATATGGAGTGAAGGACAGTCACCAGCGTGTGTACAAGTCAGTTGGCAAGGTTTCCTGTCAGCGTCACAGGGCGGGATCCCTGTTTAGGAATCCGACTTTGCATCGTCCAGACCTGGATACAGCTCCCAGTCTGGTAATGAAGATTTATTTCTCTAATTGTGAATTATCCGATTGAAAACGAATTCCTAGTTACGCACAGAATACACCCGCTGATCCTGCCAGAGTCAGCCCAGTGATTGTTTGCATTCATCTAGAAGGGCAAAGGCAGCAGATACACCGGTAAACTAGCTCCGCGAATCCCCCTCCTATCATCCCAGCTTTCTGAGTTGTAAAGATCTCGTTGTAGCTTCGCTAGCGCTGGATCAAAGTCCTGGAACGCCTTCCCTAGCAGCCTCATGGCTGGAGCTCCGTGCTGAGGAGTTCAAGGGTTCAGGAAAGTAACTCATCCCCCTGATCTGTCGGGTAATCAGGGATGGGCAGTAAATCCTACCCTGGATGAGTGGCGCTGGAAGAGCACAACAGTTCAGGCAGGCATCCAAGGAGCAGCGAAATCGACGTTTCGGGCAAAAGCCTACCCCATCGAGTGACGCCGATCTCCCAGGAATCCGTTTCAAAAAGGGGCAGGTCCTAAACGGACACCTGCTATCGGTCGGAAATAGGTTGAGAACGGCAGCGAGGGAGTGTAATAAAAGTGAAAGACAATGCCGACCGCGAGGCATGAGGCAGGAAGTGAGTGTAGAGCTGGTGGTACAAAGCTCAGAGTTGGTGCTAATGGGTCACCCTTTACTGCTCACTGTTTACACTGACTCACACACCACTCCTGGTCAGTTCATTTCAGTGACACTTTTCCCCTTGGTGTGAGGTTCCCTCTGGAGCGTAATAACGCCCTTAATGGGCCCAGAGAGG
The DNA here is from genome assembly GCF_047496795.1 of Chiloscyllium punctatum. Classification (NCBI taxonomy): domain Eukaryota; kingdom Metazoa; phylum Chordata; class Chondrichthyes; order Orectolobiformes; family Hemiscylliidae; genus Chiloscyllium; species Chiloscyllium punctatum. The sequence continues at coordinate 30,968,565 of NC_092783.1, forward strand.
ATGACACATCCTCTTTATCCTGTCAGTTTAAAGAGGTGAAAACATCGAATTCAAGAGCAGGTTGTGTTTTTCCGTGCCGTTTGCGTGGAGAATGTTGAGTCGTGAACTCTCTCTTCTTTGCAATTCTCACTGAGTAAGATCGAGACGGAAAGCACGTTGACGAGCCCTTGTCTTCAAGTGGTGAATGAACTGTACCTGTGCACTCAGCGCCCAACCGCGCGCGCTGTGGCGCCATGGCTTAGATGGTTAAAGCGCCTGTCTAGTAAACAGGAGATCCTGGGTTCGAATCCCAGTGGTGCCTGCTTGCTGTGTCAACAGTGCGCACTTGCATCTTCTTACCAGAGTTGTGTTGCTGGTCAGACAGCTCAACGTTCTGTTGCAGCCTGTTATGATTTGGCGATCCTGCATCTCGTTCCAGCAGTAGTGTCACTCTTCGTTCGACCTGCAATTTCGTGCCGCTGTTCCACACGCGCTCCTGCTTCTCATTCGCTTTTATTCTCCCACCTTCATTCCCAGTTTGGTGGGAATAACGACGTGAGGTGGAGACACTGCTGACTTACCAGGGAATGCTGTGGCAAACGCGCGCGCGCACACACTCCACGAGCTGATCATCACCCTCATTCTCTGCCGTCACCGTTCATTCATTTTACGCCAACGGAAAATAGATCCTCCTTCTCCTAGAGTTGGAGTGCAGTTGTCTTTTCTTTTTCTGCTGAAGGAGGAAAAGAGAAAACATTGCTGCTGAAGGTGGATATGGAGTGAAGGACAGTCACCAGCGTGTGTACAAGTCAGTTGGCAAGGTTTCCTGTCAGCGTCACAGGGCGGGATCCCTGTTTAGGAATCCGACTTTGCATCGTCCAGGCCTGGATACAGCTCCCAGTCTGGTAATGAAGATTTATTTCTCTAATTGTGAATTATCCGATTGAAAACGAATTCCTAGTTACGCACAGAATACACCCGCTGATCCTGCCAGAGTCAGCCCAGTGATTGTTTGCATTCATCTAGAAGGGCAAAGGCAGCAGATACACCGGTAAACTAGCTCCGCGAATCCCCCTCCTATCATCTCAGCTTTCTGAGTTGTAAAGATCTCGTTGTAGCTTCGCTAGCGCTGGATCAAAGTCCTGGAACCCCCTCCCTAGCAGCCTCATGGCTGGAGCTCCGTGCTGAGGAGTTCAAGGGTTCAGGAAAGTAACTCATCCCCCTGATCTGTCGGGTAATCAGGGATGGGCAGTAAATCCTACCCTGGATGAGTGGCGCTGGAAGAGCACAACAGTTCAGGCAGGCATCCAAGGAGCAGCGAAATCGACGTTTCGGGCAAAAGCCTACCCCATCGAGTGACGCCGATCTCCCAGGAATCCGTTTCAAAAAGGGGCAGGTCCTAAACGGACACCTGCTATCGGTCGGAAATAGGTTGAGAACGGCAGCGAGGGAGTGTAATAAAAGTGAAAGACAATGCCGACCGCGAGGCATGAGGCAGGAAGTGAGTGTAGAGCTGGTGGTACAAAGCTCAGAGTTGGTGCTAATGGGTCACCCTTTACTGCTCACTGTTTACACTGACTCACACACCACTCCTGGTCAGTTCATTTCAGTGACACTTTTCCCCTTGGTGTGAGGTTCCCTCTGGAGCGTAATAACGCCCTTAATGGGCCCAGAGAGGATGACACATCCTCTTTATCCTGTCAGTTTAAAGAGGTGAAAACATCGAATTCAAGAGCAGGTTGTGTTTTTCTCTGCCGGGGATATCTTTAACAAAAAAAAATCTAAATCCAAAATTGAGAAAAATCACCTCAGACTTCAACTTATTAAGTGGAGGAATTACAGTGAACTTTACATCGTTTAATTTTAAAATTGTAAAACCGAGTGCCAAGGTGATCTGGATATACCAAAGGAACAATATTGTTTTCAGAAAATACTGATTGAGTTGAATCTTCGGTTACCTCCACTTAATCTAGAGACTGCTGCATGTCATTTGTCTGTATGGAGTACCATTCGTAGCTTTATTCTATGTAAAAGGGCAAACAACACAAAACTCAACACTGGCACCTGGTCAATTGTTTTAATGCAATCGCAGTTAAAAGTACTAAATCGTAGTTTTGGAATCTATTCGCCATTCAAGTGAAACCTTTCATCACACATACCATCACAATCACTCAAAAATTCAAACTGGATATCTTTTAAATTGTGTATGAAAATTTAGCAAAATGACCAATCTCTCAAAGGGGCCTACAACCCCTATAACCATTTTCCTGATCAGATATTTTCTCACAGATTGCCTCCCTTCCCAACTACAGAGAGGGACTGTCCCATTTTAATTTATGATTCTTTTGCTCTGGTGTAAATAATTTCCACCGGCTATATCAATACTGCGGGGTGAGAAATTTGCCGAGCCTGCCCTCTCTCCTTATTATATATTAATTAACACCGGCCATATTCTGAAAGGGCAAATACCTCTGCCTGGGGCTACAAGGGGAATCCACACGAGTGGCTCCATTAGGCTCTATTTCTGAGATACAGTCAGCAACCCCCCACCCCCTCCACTGAAATGTTGTGCCTGTATTGCAAGAGTACAGGCTTTCAGTTGATACTGCAGTAAGTCCTTTGGCAGTGAAACGTTTCACACTTGAATCCTCAATGTGTCCTGAAAGAGAAGCAAAGTACGGATATGACCCCTCTGCGGCATTTTAACATCCTCAGATGGAGTGAGAGAGCCGGACAGGGAGGGAAATAATATGTGGCACCAGGAGCGGTGGCTGAGGAGCAGAATGGGAAGGGAGGAAAGTGCTGGCGGCGAAGGAGAATGATAAACCAGCAGCATCTGACCAGTAGCTGCTGCTCAATCGACAACAGGACAGCAGCAGCAGCCTCGGCGATCCGGGGCTACCAAGTAACGAGAGTGAATTAGAGGGTGGGGCTTTCTTTTAGTGAAAGCACGAAATCATGATTAAGTAAAGCTGCTGGATTGTTTTTATCCTCTAACTGCCCTCCCTTGTTTCTTCCTTCCCATTCTTTCTCTTTCCCTCTTTTGGCAGCTTCTCCTTCTTCCCCGTCACGTGTACAACTGCAGCAAGTCCCTGTTTGGAGCCCTGATGTGTGCACTCGCAGCACGTTCGACCGCAGGCGCTCGGTGGTGTGCACCATTCAGCGGAGTCTGGTGTTGGAGCTGCTGGACGAGCCCAACATGGCCCCTCAGAGCTATCAATCCCCTGACTCCTGAAGAAAACAACTCATTGGTACGCGACAGAGAGGGAGGACAGGCTAGTTTTGTGTGTGCTGCACAGTTTGGGTTTTCTCCGTGTCTAGTTACCTATTTCACCTGATAAGTTTGTTAAAAAAAATGAGGCCGAGGTGAATCTGTAAGTTCTGGGTGAATTTAAGCTCGGATCAGGCGTAGAATTCAAGAAAATAAACATTTGAATTAAACGCTGTAAAAGTGGCAAGGCTAAAGTAGTATTTATGAACCAAGAATCTGAAGGAATCAGCCTCTGCCCTCGTAGTTTACTACCAGTGTTTGGTAATTTACTGGAAATTGTTAGCAGGAGTCTGGTATTGAAGCTGCTGGACAAGCCCATCATGGCCCCTCAGAGCTATCAATCCCCTGACTCCAGAAGAAAACAACTCATTGTAAATGAGATGGAAATGGACAATATTTTCTATTTCTATGATGAGCTCAGTTTGCAACAGCTTCACGACTTTGAAACTGCAGACAACAGGATGACAATGCATGTAAGTGGGGTCCATGACTGTTGGTTGGACAGCTGGTTTGTGATACATAGTGACACCGACAGCATAGGTTCAATTCTCAAACCAACAGAGGTTACCATGACACCAACTTCTGAATCTTGCCTCCTCATTAGAGGGTGCAAAACAATGTAAACACCATAGCGATGAGCTAAATTCAAATCACGCATCCATGACTTGGAGCTAAAATTTCAGGAGGAGATATTGCAATACATGCCTGATGTTCAGGCACTGTTAGAATGGACTGTTGTGCTGTTTCAGTAATGCAAATGCAAGGAACTTTGTTAAGAACTAACCTTGTTTGAAACAAACAAGTACATTGCTTGGGATGGCACGGTAGGTCAGTGGTCAGCACTGCTGCCTCACAGTGTCAGGGATCTGGGCTTGATTCCAGCCTCGGGCAACCATGTAGAGTTTGCACATTCTCCTTGTGTCTGTGTGAGTTACCTACCACAATCTAAAGATATGCAGGTTAGGGGAATTGGTCATGCTCTTTGGAGGGTTGGTGTGGACTTGTTGGCCCCAAGGGCTGTTTCCAAACTGTAGAAAATCTAAAAAGTGAACATGAAGGTGCAGTAAAGGGCTGCCAGTTCCTATCTGAGTTACAGAGATGGACAGCATGGAAACAGACCCTTCAGTCCAACCAGTCCATGCTGACCAGATATCCTAACCTGATCTAGTCCCACTTGCCAGCAACCAGCCCATATCCCTTCCTACCATCAGATGTTGCAATTGTATTAGCCTCTACCACTTCCTTTGACAACTCATTCCATACAAATACCACCCTCTGCATGAAAACGTTTCCCCTTAGGTCTCATTTACATCTTTCCCCTCTCACCCAAAACCAATGCCCTCTACTTTTGGACTCCCCCACCCCAGGTAAAAGACTTTGTCTACTTATCCTATCCATGCCCCTCATGAATTTATAAGTCTCTAAAGATCACCCCTCAGCCTCCGATGCTGCAGGGAAAATAGACCCAGTTTTTTCAGCCTCTCCCTATGGCACAAATCCTCAACCCTGGCAACATCCCTGTAAATATTTTTTGAACCCTTTCAAGTTTCACAATATTCTTCTGATAGGAAGGTGACCAGAATTGCATGCTATATTCCAAAACTGTCCTAACTAATGTCCTGTACAGCCACAACATGACCTCCTAACACTTGTGCTCAATACTCTGACCAATAAAGGTAAGCATACCAAATGCCTTTTTCATTATCCTATCTACCTGTCACTTCACTTTCAAGAAGCTATGAACCTGCACTTTAAGGTCTCTTTGTTCAGCAACACTCCCTAGGTCCTTACCATTAAGTGTATAAGTCCTGCCCTGATTTGCTTTCCCAAAATGCAGCACCTCGCATGTATCTAAATTCAACTTGTCTGCCACTCCTCAGCCCACTGGCCCATCTGATGAAGGATGTGTAGTGCATTCTGCAGATGTAGTTAGAATATTGCGATAGTTCACAGTCTGTGTGAAGAAGTGTAACAGCAATTGAAGGCAAAAGAGGTTTACACATGTTTCAGTCACATTGAGCTGTTGAACATAATAGGCTGGACGTTTTCATCAGGGTGAACTAACAGTGATTTCAAGTACCTTTGAATACAGTCGTTCACAAAGATTGAGAGATCGTTATGGTGTGAACTTCTCCTTTGCTGATAGCAGTTTAAATTTGGCACATAGTTGATAGGATCTTCAGTTACGTCAGAGCAGTGATGCCAGCAAATAAGGCAAGCAACCAATCAAACCAAAGTATTCTCAAAGACAGCAAACTGATATTTTAAATTTAATTTTTCATAAAGCAAAATAAATGAAAGTGATGAATTACAAAGCTATTATACACAGACTTGAAAAACATGTTTCCTGTTTAAACAAAAATAGAACTTGAACTCTGCAAAGTATTAGCTTTTTCAGGGCCATTAATAATTTAATAAGCTTACTGAAACCCAAATGTGCCTCATTCACATTCAAGGGTTTTTGTGGTGAGACTAAAACAATGAAGATTTGTGCACTCATAACTTGCTGATTGTACTCTGAGGTGGGGATGAATAGTTGTTCCTCAGCAGGAATATTGAATCATAAATAGCAACTTCTGGATTTCCAAGCCAGATTGCACTGATGTACTTTCCTTCACACCCCCGCTGGATCGCGGATCTCAGGCCCGGTCTTGCTTGGGTGACTTAACAGTTATTCCTGTGTGATGGGAAAATATGAAAGTCAGATGTTCACTTTGGTTTTCAAGAGATTCGCTCAGTTCTTTGAAGCAACTTTCTCAAAAGTTGATCTTAGTTGCAGTAAATTGATATGATATTATTTTGAGAAATAGGTGCACTGAAGTACTTTGCATTTCATGATAATCCCTTTGATGTAGGAGAATTTGAAGAATTGTAATGTTGGCATGGACAATGAATGGAAGCTGGAGAGAATGCAGTTCTTGTTAATTTGCACCCTTAAAGTGCCAATATTAGCTGTTGGAAAAAACTATTTACTGCATCTTCTACTCTGAGCTCAAATTATTAATCCATTGGATGTTAGGATAATTTTTAGGTAATGTGATTACAACATTCTTTTAGATGACTATGTTGAATTGCAGGCTGCATTGCAAGGATATATTAAAATATAAAATAAATATTTGTCTCTCTTCATCTAAAATTGACTAGAGTATTTACAACGAAATTGTGAAGTGTTTGTAAATAACTTATATTGAGAGCTCTTGCCTTGAGAGTGCTTGCCTTGAGAGAAATGGAGTTGGCACCAAGGTATTCTTAATCATGCTGGCAATTTCAAAGAATGGTGATTTTAAAATCAATTATGGACTATGTTGTTTAATGTGTAGCTTTAACTAAACAATGTGGTTCACGATGGAGTGACTGCTTTTATGTGACACATCTGACAGTGGAAATCAAAGTAAACATTACTTTCAAAGTTTGTGAGAAGGTTTGTAGCTCGGATGCTCATTGTTGTGGTTCTGTTCACCGAGCTGGGAATTTGTGTTGCAAACGTTTCATCCCCTGACAGAAGAGGCATGACAAACTGTGAGACAAAGTATCGTACCCCTGATAATAAGGAAAGACAAACACACAATCTCAACACCAAGAAGAGGGAAGCACTAAAAACACTAAGAGATGATAAGAACATAATCATACTACCAGTAGACAAAGGCAGAATAACGGTCATCCTGGACAAAGCAGAGTACATCCAGAAAGCGCAACAACTACTTGCAGATACCAACACCCACCAAAAGAGAGAGTTTGACAGCTCACCGATAGGATAAACAACACACTGAGGAACCTGCAAAAAAACAGACAGATAACCAGGTTTGACCTACAGAGAATGAAACCTGAAAGCAACACCATCCCCAGATTCTATGGACTACCTAAAGTGCACAAACCAGTTATCCCACTCAGACCCATTGTATCGCTACCAGGGACACCATCACACAAACTGGCTAAAGAACTACAACAGAAACGGAAACACTGATCAGCAGATCCAGACATTCTATACAGTTAACACAGGAATTCTTGGACATCAGCAAAAATATACACATAGACGAGGAAGATTCAATGTAGCAGCATTGTCCACCTCTATCGACAAAACCCTAGCCCGAGATACAATAGCCAACCTGCTGGACATACAGAACAGACAACAAGACGGAGAACCTAGCAACAAAGACTGCATACTCAAACTACTGGACCTGTGCCTCACAACACACTTCACATTCAACAACCAAATATATGAACAAATCAACGGCACACCCATGGGCTCACCCATCATTGGACTCATAGCAGAAGCGGTAATGCAAAGGTTAGAACAAACAGTCTTACCGCAAATTCAACCCGAACTCTGGGTCAGATATGTAGATGACACCTTTGTAATCATTAAAAACACAGAAATAGAGAACACACACCAGATCATCAACGCCACACTGACAGGAATCAGATTCACTAGAGAGGAAGAAAAGGACAACCAACTCCCATTCCTAGATGCGATGGTACAGACAACACCAAATAGAGAATTCACCACAAAGGTATACAGGAAAGCCACACACAGAGACCAAGTCCTGAACTACGAAAGCAACCACCCCAACACACACAAAAGAAGTTGCATCAAGACACTGTTCAAAAGGGCCACAACTCACTGCAGCACACCAGAACTGTAAAAAGAGGAAGAAGAACACCTCTACAATGTATTCGCCAAAAATGGATACCCCCACAATTTCATCAACAGATGCCTAAGGGAAAGACAACAGAATGAGGACATGCAAGTTACCATTTATCAAGAACATTTCTGAACTGACAGCCAGACTACTATGACCACTAGGACTCATAACAGCACACAAACAGCTAACGTATCCATGAACACCAACTAGCCATGAAACAACACAACCAGCTATCCTTAGTAGCCACAAACATGGATGACAAGCAACATGAGTTCGACTTGGACAACACTACTATTATTAGGACAAACCAAACAGAGAACAGCCAGGGAATTTCTAAAGGCATGGCACTCATCCACAGGTTCTATCAACAAACACATCGATCTGAACCCAATATACCGGCCACTGCAGCGGACAATTGGAACTGACAACCGGAAGCGGCAGAGACAAATCACTATAAATGCCAAAGGAAACATCACAGAAGCGCTTCACAGGAGGCTCCCAAGCACTGAGGATGTCACCTAGACAGGGGATGAAATGTCTGCAACACAAATTCCCAGCTCGGCGAACAGAACCACAATAAACATAATTTTAAAATTGGATTTTGGTTTGATTCAGGATTTTTAGTGTACATCAAAAACAATTGAACTGTGGGAGTCTTCTATTTGTTATCTTGAGCTGTTAAACATTGTTTGAGATTTAGGTGCATTACTGTCCTTGCTGAAGCAAGAGTACTCAATATATCAGTGCAATGTATCTTCAGACGTACAAGTTATAGAATCTGAATTTAGATTGTTTACGACTGACTTGTTTTCCAGTATTCAGTGAGCTGTGCTGTCAGCTTTTTCAATTGCCAATGAGTTAAATAGTCTTGAAGAGCAACTCCTCTTTACCTTTTCTGGAACTGTTGATCCATTGTATCATTGCATAAAACCTCAGCTTCTTTCCAGTTTCCTGGACACTACTCTGGAAAAGAATGCTATGACTGACCATTGGCTGTGGGTCTGATATTCATTCAAAACCAATTATAATAGTGTTATAATATTGTTTTATTTTACAGCTGCAAAAGGGATGATAATTGACAATGTGTAGAACCATGTCTGTTTTCTCAATACTTTTGTCCATTAGAAGTGAAAATCTTAAGTTTTGATTGGTTAAAATTGTGTTTGCCTACTTCACTAAAAAGGATTCCCTTCAAGTTATTTGCCAACTTGCAGATCCGCTGCCTGTTGCTGTAGGTGAACTAAATAGTTGAGAATTATACTCAGTTGTGTATCCTTTTCAGTTGCCTTATCTTTTTTTAAAAAAGCCATCCCGAAGTGCTTCACAAGGATGTCATGTGCTAAAATGTAAGTGAGAGTAATTATTTTACAAAATGACCAACAAAATTCAATTTCTTTCTAAAAACCTGACCTTCCTACTTCATAGCTTGTTAGTTATTTGGTGATAGTTCAGAAAATGATAGGTCTACTATAATTAAAACCATGTTATTCTGTATTGCACCAAGACAACTATTATTATTGAGAATTCTAAAATCCAGATATGACGCTGAATTGCATTGGAGATGTTAGGTCAGATGATTGAAACTTGGTCAGAGAGATTATAAAGGACTGCTTTCAAGGAGGAAAGTGAACTGGAGAAGATTAGGAGGGAAATTCCAAGTGGTAGAGTCTTGGAAACTGTAGGTAGAACAATCAGCAAGGAAAATCTGGATTGCCCAAGTGGTTGCCATGCTTGAAGCAACTGTGGAGATGGAGAAACCCAGGAAAAGAGATTGTCATGGGACTTCTGCTGGTGCTAAAGTGATTTGTTTCAGTTGGAGCCTTGAATGAATATAAACATCATATTAGTCTTAGATCACACCTGAAAGATGGCTTATGTATTTTCTTTCAGCTTGGCTGATGATTCAACATCTAAATAAGGATAGAGATATGTCCCCCATTGTTTTCCTTAGGGTCTTCCCTATGAATATATACAGGAATTGCTGAACATTGTTCAAGAACCCCTGTAAAAGCAAGAGGGTATTCTACATAAACACTTTGTTTTTGCAGAGAGCAGTTTTCTTGCAAGAAGCAAAAATAAGTCAAAGATCAGGAAGGGCAGTAGGAATTGAAAAGTTCTGTATATGTTTGAAACTCATGATCTCTCTGTACAATTTTGCTTCTTACTCTAAAGTTTGCAAGTGCTTTGAATAAACTTACCTCGAATTTGGGCATTGTTCCTTTTGAACTGCCAACATCACACCTGTCAGTGAATTTTAAATGAAGCCTTTTTTTTAAGAAAGGGTTAAGTTTTTTTTGAAAAATGTGAGCCGGAATTATTCACCCACTGCAATTTTATAAAGACACCTACAGTGAAGGTGCACAGTTGCTGAATAGTGAAGCTGCAGTTTGACAAAGTGGTGAAGAAGGTTTTTGGCATGCTTTCCTTCATTGGTCAAAACATTGAGTAAAGGAGTTGGGATGTCATCTTGAGACTTTATGGAACATTGGTGAGGTTTTGGAATACCGCTAAAACCTGCTTTTTGAAAGTTTACTTTATGCCACTTCACTTTTACGACGGATCTACATTAGAACCTGTTTTCGCTAACCTAACTGAAAGAAATCCAAAGAGGATTTTCACTTGCATGAAAAAAGGCAATTTTTTTCCCATATAAATTAATGTTTATTTGCTTTACGCTATTTCGACTTACAAAAGGTTTCATAGGAACGCTCTACTTTCGGATAATGGGGGAAACCTGTACTGCTAGCGAGTTCTGAGAAGATTTGTGGCTCAGGTTGAGCTGAATATGTTACATCCAGAACTTGTACTGTGTATATTTCTGGTCATCCTTCTATAGCAAGGATGTTGCTAAACTTGAGAGGGTGCAGAAAGGACTTACAAGGATGTTATATGGAGAGGCTGAATAAGCTGTTTTTTTTACCTTGAATGCTGGAGACTGAGGGTTTAGAGGTTTATAAAATCATGAAGGGCATGGATACAGTGAGTAGCCAAGGTTTTCTTCCTAGGATGGGGGAATCCAAAACTAGAGGACATAGGTTTATGGTGAGAAGGAAAAGATTATAAAGGACCTGAGGGCAATATTTTCACACAGAGGGTGATGTGTGCATGCAACGAGCTGCCAGAGATAATTGTGAAGTGGTGGGAGTGGGTACATTTAAAAGGCATCTGGATGAGTAAATGAATAGGAATGGGTTAGAGGGATATGGGCTAACTGCTGGCAAATGGGATTAGGCCAGATTTGGATACCTGATTGGTGTGGATAAATTGAACTGAAGGGTCTCTTTCCATACTACATGACTCCATGACTCTATTATTACTCAGTTGGAGTCTGTTTGTAATGTGTTTTCCAACAGCAGTTATGCTGTTGCAATAGGCTGGTGATATTTTAATAACTGAATCAGAGCTGCTCTCAATCTGTTACATCAAAGCATCCTGAAATATCACTGATTTGCCTCACCAAATCCACTTTCAATTGGCACTTAACTTGAGAATAATTCCACCTCTGTTTGTCTGATATAACTCTGAACAAACATTTAAAGAAGTTTTCCCAAGACATTAATTGGCTTTGAAATACAGCTCAAAGCCCCCCGTATTGAAGCATAACCAGAAACATTTGTTTTTCTTGTTATCGCTTTCACTCATTCTCTTGTCTTGTGATCAGTTTATCTTTAGTTTGCTCTCACTATTTCCCCTTGTGCTCTGTTTAGTTTCTCTGATTTTTGCTCTGGGAGTCCTCCAATAATACAGTATTACTTTCCACTGGAATTATGTTCATTTGCAATGTTAATTGTAAGAACAAACCAGAACACTATGTAACAAAAATCATGTGAATGTTCTGAATGGACCTGGATCCAGGAAACTAATGCCTGACTATTGTCAATTGGAAAGGGCATGTTTTGCAACTCGACTTGGCATATTTTCAGTTGTCAATCACATCCAGTAATCAAACCCTAAGTTGTTGTGTTTGGGTCTATTTGGTCATTTTAATGATCAAACATTATCAGTCAGTGAAATGAATCAGCATTACAAAACCAAGATAGAGTAGCATACAATATATTTTTACTGTCTTTCAAATCTTTGACTCTTAAGCTACTTTAATCATTGAATCATAGAATCCTGTCAGTGTGAAAGCAGGCCATTTGGCCCACTAATTCCACGCTGACCCCCTGAAGAGCATCTCAACCATATCTATCTCCCCTATCCTGTCTCCTTTAGTTTACTCCCACCTTTCAATGTTAGAAAATTGAATGGACAAAACTAAATCAAAGTCATGAAGCTACACCTTCATTTTAATTGGTGAAATTAGATGGTTATTTTCTCTGTTAAATTTGATTTTGTTTTTTAAACTTAATTTTATTATCCATCAACCTGAATCATTTACCATTAATTTATGCCCTGCCAAGAATTGGTATGATTTCCTCATTTTTAAAGCAATTCATGTTGTCTTTGTGGATCTGAAAATGAAAAAAAATTTAACAGTTCTTAATCACGAAACAGTACTGTAGTGTCCAAAGGACTTAACTATCGACATGAACTGCTGCAGGGAACAGCTGTGTGGCATGAAATCCTTGATCACTTTGATTTTGAGCTTCATAAGATTAAGTACAAGACCTATACCAGATGCTTGAATTTGTGCATTTTAATAGCCAAGAGGTTGAAGGTGCCATATTTCAGAAGAGGTCTTAAACAAAGGGCAGCTCTGCCCCTCAGACTGACATTAATGATTCAATGGCATTATTTTTGCCACAACAAAACTTGTGTTTTTATAGCAGAAAGCAAATTATCCCAAAGAGTTTTGCACTTTATAACTACTGTGAGAGTAGTTTGGCACAGTCACATGAAGTGATAATCAAGTAGATGGTCAAAGGCTGCTTGAAAGATGTAGGTTTTGAGGATTCATCAGGGAAGAGAGAGGCAAAGGAGTTTAGGGAGGGAATTTCTGAATTTAGACCCATTCCAACAATTCTGGAACAATTACACTTGACCTGGTATAAGAAAATCCTTTGTTTCAGTGCCTAAGTACATCTAAGCTTCAACTTGGCACACAAGTTGACACCACCTTTCAGCAAATAAATACAGTATGTTCTTAGGGCTTGCTTTTGAGATTGGTATACAAGATCAACCAAGCAAAATAGGTCATATTGCTAAGAGGATGTGCACATTTAAGACATGTCTGCACAGAGTAGTTTGACAACTGATGAACAACACATTTTAAATTGTCTAGTAATTATCTAATTGCATCATCACTGTTTGTGGAACTCTGAATGTGTATTTACTGTTGTTTGCTACATTACGAGAGTGATTACACTTCAGTGTACTTCATAGGTTGTAAGCATTCTGGGAATCCTGGCAATCTTGAAAGACATGACATAAATGCAAGCTATTATTTTTTTTCTTTATAATGTTTAATCACTGTCAGAAGTACTCTTTACAGAATCAATCGTAGCATCCTATGATCAAGGTTGGAAATGCTTTTGAAATGTTTTCCGAACTCTTCTGAACAATCTAAATGCTGGAGCCATATATTTCTATGACTGTCGTGACTAGTCTTTTCCTTGCAACCAATATATAAAAGAAAACATTCTGAGTATAATGTGGGGAAAGAAAAATGGATTAGATGGCACCGTTGGAGGCATTTTAAGTAGAAAATTCTTAACAGATGGTGCAAAAATTACTATTTCTGGAAGACACTGGAGTGCAGGAGGACTTACTTGCAGCAGTCAGTCATTTTAAAATAGACTACCACACCACCACATTGCATGTGATTTTCTTGGGATATTTGGACCAGAACTCACAGAACTGAGCCCAGAAGTTACAAAGTCTTCTGCAACCAGATGAATCAAATATTAAAGGTTTTGTTATTTCTTGATTATTTGTCTCAAATCTGTTTGGTTTCTTTCATGAGGACAATGTTAAGAGGTGCCTGAATGTAATTTGCATTCACTTTGAATTAGGTGGGAACTACATTTTGTTTGGTGTTCTTAAAATTACTGCAATAAGCTGTGATATAGGAGGCTGTTGGATCGTTTGCTGCAGAGCTGGCCTCAGGATGTGGAGAAATCAACGTTTCATTGTTGGGAGGAGTGAATCCGGTTGGTAGATGGAAATGAGTGTCGATTAGAGGAATGGATGGTGACTGGAAGGTCAGGTTGAGTGGGTCCGGCTGAGATGCTTGGCGAAATGTGCCCTGAGTTTACATTTGGTTTCACCAATGTAGAGAAGACTCCATCGTGAGCACCAGGATAAAGACAAGGTATCTCTTTATCCTCACCGACCATCCCATAACCTGATCTCCCAGTTACAGCCCATTTTAATTCCCCTTCCCACTCCCTTTCTGACATGACTACACTTGCCCTCCTCCAATGCCACAGTAAATCAGACCTCAAATTGGAGGAATGACATATCATCTCCCACCTGGGCAGCCTGCAGCCTGGAGAACTGAACATTGAGTTCTCCAATTTCAAATAACCTCCCTGGCCATCCCCCAACTCCCTTTCCAGCCCCTCCCCATCCCTCCCACTGTTCCCTGCCACCAACTGGATTCATTCCTCCCATTGACCAACCACATTGTACTATCTATCTGAGTTCACCTGTCCCCACATCACCACCCTGTCCCTGCCACCTCCTTTATCTGCAGCTCCCCCCACACCCAGCCCCAGTTCTGAAGAAAGATTACACTTGAAACGTTGACTTCTCCACCTCCTACTGCTGCCTGACTTGCTGTCCTCTTCCAGCCTCCTGCTTATATTCCAGGAAATTGGAAGATGGTTGATTTATCAATTTTTGAGAAAATTTGTAGCTTAGGTTAATGGTAAGTATGGAGGTCAACCCACTGAGCTGGAAGGTTTGTTTTCAGACATTTTGTCACCACGACTAGGTAACATCATCACTGAGAGGCTCCAATGAAGTGCAGGTGGTATGTCCTGCCTCTCTATTTATAGGTCTTTGTTTCTTAAGGCGGGTGATGCCATTTCTGGTTCCTTTTTTCAAGGGAAGGTAATGTTTATTGATGGCATTCCAGTTGGAATGCCAGGCCTCTAGATTTTTCGTGCATGTCTTTATTTCACCTGTCCTTGGAAGTGTACATTGTCCCAGTCAAAGTGGCATCCTTCTTTGTCTCTATGTGTAGAAACTACTGAGAGTGGGTTGTGTCTTTTGGTGGCTCGTTGGTGTTCGTGTATCCAAGTTTCCTGCTTGTTTGTCCAACGTAGTGTTTTTTACAGTTCTTGCATGGTATTTTATAAATGACATTAGTTTTGCTGGTATTATCTAATGGGTCCTTTACGTTCATTCGTCATTGTTTAAGTGTGTTGATAGGTTTGTGGGCTACTGTGATGCCAAGGGGTCTGAATGGTCTGGAAGTCATTTCTGATATGTCTTTGGTGTAAGGTAATGCAGCTATAGTTTTTGGTTTATATCAATTCGAGAGAGACTGGGCTGAGAATAGAGGTGAAACTGTGATGTTGTACCTCATTGGAGGGCAGACTTTCATCGCAGCATGGTTTATGGGGAAAAAAATATCTTTCAGTGAAAACCCTGGGTGATATGGTGAAAGTATATTGCTGGAATTAATATTGTATTCTTCTGACATCCAGCACAGACTTCTCCTGTTCTGTAAATAAAGAGAAAACATGCCCTAATGAAGGGTTACCTTAAACGATGAGCTGATTTTTCTTTTCATAAATGCAGCCAGACATGAGTATTTCCAGCACACTTCGTTTTTATTTCAAATTTGAGGCATCTGCATATTTTGCTTTTGCATGGTAAACTTTGGTCCCATGATTGAAATTTGTCTCTCAGCAAATCACTTATGGTTGCCGTATTATCCTGAAGGATAGCATGTGCAATGCTGTGTTTGTTGCACACGCTGGTGAATACAGATGCAAATAACTTGCGTATATCTGGCAAACCATTTTGTAGACCTGATAAGATGCAACTTAATGGCACTTTCAGCAAAATTAATTACTGCTGATTTGTGCTCATTGCTTCTGTGCTTTCAGACTGTCTTGTGCTTGAGAGAGGAGCTAAACAAAATGCATAAAGCAGTGGTGACAATTTATCAAATGGCTAGCTCAGCATCTGTCTTGTTGTTTGTACCGATGAGATGGCTGCATCTCTCTTTTGTCACTCAGTGCTTTTAGAACCAAATAGCGATTATCTTGTGTTACCATGGAAACATCATTGTATATGATTTGCTACTTAGTCGCTTTACAATAGCATTTGAGTACAAGAAAGGATCTGACATGATCATTCCAGTTGAACTTATGATTTTCTGTTTTGAAAATTGGTAACGCTTGTAAGAAATTCTTGATGTTTATACTCTCAAGTGCTTTTTGGTCATGTTTACTCTTGAAGTAGAGGAGGGTGGATCTTTCTTTTGAATGAACAATGGCTACAGTCATTAAAATTTCAGTTTTGAAGTAACTGTCAAATTGGCTCAGTGATTAACCTGATTCAATATTGGAATTACATATGACAGCATATTGTTTGCCTAATGGCTTATTAATATTTAAATTCTGAATTGGATGAGCTTCCCACAGTATGCCAAAAACAAGTGATTTTAATGATCGTTTGCTACCATCTCCATCATAAAGTATAGGGTTCGGTTCCCCTCCCCCACCCTAGTCTCCAGTGCAGCAGTGAACCTAAACACACACTTCCGCTCTCCCAGTCAAATGCAGCAGTAAATCCTGGTCTCTCTCTCTCTCTCTCTCTCTCCCCCCCTCACCCCAACCCCCTAGTCTGCAATGCAGCAGTGAACCCTGTCTCTCCCCCCACACCAGGACCAGCACAGTGAACCCTATCTCTTTCGCTTTCCACCCTAGTTCCCAAAGCAGCAGTGAACCCTGTCTCACTGTCCTCCCCACACCCCGGTCCCCAATGCAGCAGAAAACCCTGTCTCTCTCTTTCTCACCCCCACCGTCCCAGTCCCCAATGCAGCAGTGAACCCTGTCTCTCCCCCACCCCAGTTCCCAATGCAGCAGTGAACCTGTATCTCTTTTCACACCCCCTCTCCTCAATGCATCAGTGAACCCTGTCTCTCTCTCTCTCTCCCTCCCCCAACGCAGCAGTGAGCCCTGTATCTCTCACTCTCTCTACACAGTCCCCAATGCAGCAGTGAACCTTGTCTCTCTCTCTCTCTCTCTCTCTCTCCACCCACCCCAGTCCCCAATGCAGCAGTGAACCCTGTCTGTCTCTCTGCCCACCCCCAATCCCAAAGTCAGTGAACCCTGACTCTCTCCTCCCCCACCCCAGTGCCAAATACAGCAGTGAATCTTGTCTCTCTCCCCCTAGTCCCCAAAACAGTGAACCCTGCCTCTCTCTCGCCACCCACCTGATCCCCAATGCAGCACAGTGAATACTGTCACTCTCTTCCTCCCCCCACCACAATCTCCAATGCAGCAGTGAACCCTGTCTCTCTCTTCCCCCCCCCCCCCCCCCAAGTTCCGAACGCAGCAGTGAACTGACTCTCTCCCTCCCCCCAACCAGTCCCCAATGCAGTGAACCCTGTCTCTCTTTCCCCACCCTAGCAGTGAACTGTCTCTCTTTCTCTCCTTCCAAGTCCCCAATGAAGCAGTGAAACCAGTCTCTCTTTCTCTACTCCCGTCCCCAAAGCAGTGAACCCTGCCTCTCTCTCCCCCCAGTCCCCAATGCAGCAGTGAAACCGGTCTCTCTCTCTCCCAATCCCAGTCCCCTGAGCAGTGAACCCTGTCACTCTTCCCCCCAACCCCAGTCCCCAACCCTGTCACGCGCTCTCACCCTCTAGTGCCCAATGCAGCAGAGTTAATCCTGTCTCTCTTCTCCCAGTCACCAATGCAGCAAAATGAACCCTGTCTCTCGCTCTTTCGCTCATCCTCCAGTGACCAATGTAGCACAGTGAACTGTCTCTCTCCCTTCCCCCACCCCAGTCTCCAATGCAGTGAACCCTGTCTCTCTCACTTTCTCTTCTCCCCAGTCCCTAATGAAGCATTGAAACCTGTCTCTCTCCCCACACCAGTCACTAAATCAGCAGTGAACCCTGTCGCTCGCTCTCTCTCTACCCCACTGTCTCCAAGTCAGTAGTGAACCCTGTTGCTCTCTTACCCCCAAGACCCCACTCAGCAGTGAACCCTGTCTGTCTCTCACTCTCCCCACCCTAGCTGTGAATCCTGTCCCTCTCTCTCATCCCAGTCCCCAATGCAGCAGTAAATCCTGTTTCTCTTCTGAATCCTGTCTATCCACCCACTCATCCCCAATGCAGTCAACCCAGTCTCTCCAACTTCCTCTCCCCACATCCTTGTCCCCAATGCAGCAGTGAACCTTGTCTCTCTCCCCACCCAAGTCCCTAGCGCAGCTGTGATCTTTGTCTCTCTCTCTCCTCACCCCAGTCCCAAAAGCAGCAGTGAACCCTGAATGTCTGTCTCTCTCCCTCTCTCCACCTAGTCTCCAATGCTGCACAGTGAAACTGATCTGTCTCCCCACCCCAGCTGTAAACCCTGTCTCTCTCTTGCCCCCACCCAATCCCTAAATGAGCACAGTGAACCCTGTCTCTCTCTCTCTCCCCCCCCAACCCCACCAGTCCCCAGTGCAGCAGTGAACCCTGTCTCTCACTCTCTTCCTCCTCCCCAATCCCCAACTCTGCACAGTGAACGTTGTCCCTCTCTCTCTCTCCCCATCCTAGTCCCAAATGCAGCAGTGAACCCTCTCTCTCTACCGCCCCAGTAACCAATGAAGCAGTTAGCCCTGTTTTTCTCTCTCTCCCCACCCCAGTCCCCAAAGCAGCAGGGAACCCTGTCTCTCTCTTCCCCCAGTCCCCAACTCAGCACAGTGAATCCTGTCTCTCTCCCCACCCCAGTCCCCAATGCAACAATGAACCCTGTCTCTCCCTCTACCCCCCCCAGGCCCCAAAGCAGCAGTGAACCCTGTCTCTCTCTCTCTCCCCCTCCCCACCCAAGTCCCCATTACAACTGTGAACCCTGTCTCAGTCTCTCCCCCCAGTCCCCAATGCAGCAGTGAACCCTGTCTCTTTCTCTCTTCCAACCCGTCCCCAATGCAGCAGTGAACCGTGTCGCTTGCTCTCACCCTCCAGTGCCCAATGCAGCACAGTTAATCCTGTCTGTCTCCCCCCAGTCACCAATCCACCAAAATGAACCCTCTCTCTCATCGTCCGTGCCCAATGTAGCACAGTGAACGGTCTTCTCTCCCTCCCCCCACCACCCTAAGTCCCCAATGCAGTGTACCCTGTGTCTCTCTCTCCTCCCCAGACCCCAATGAAGCATTGAAACCTGTCTCTCTCCTCACACCAGTCACCAAACAGCACAGTGAACCCTGTCTCTCTCTACCCCACTGTCTCCAAATCAGCAGTCCTGACACAGCCCTGTTGCTCTCTTACCCCCAAGTCCCCCATTCAGCAGTGAACTCTGTCTCTCACTCTTCCCACCCTGTGAATCCTGTCTCTCTCTCTCATTCCAGTCCCCAATGCAGCAGTGAATCCTGTCTCTCTCTCTCTCTCGCCCTCCAGTGCCCAATGTAGCAGTTAGCCCTGCATCTCTCTCCCACTATCCCAGTCCCCAACCCAGCCGTGAACCCTGTCTCTCTCTCCCGCTCCCAAATCAGCAATGAACCCAGTCTCTCTCTGCCACCCTCCAGTATCCAATGCAACAGTGAATCTTGTCACTCTCCCCAACCCAGTCCCCAAAGCAGTACAGTAAACCCTGTCTCTCTCCCCACCCCAGTCCCCAAAGCAGTACAGTAAACCCTGTCTCTCTCCCCACCCCAGTCCCCAATGCAGCAGTGAACCCCGTCTCTTTCCCCCCCAGTCCCCAAGTCAGCATAGTGAACCATGCCTCTCGCACTCTGGTGACCAATGCAACAGTGAACCCTGTCTCTGTCTCTCGCTCCCCTCAGGACTCAATGCAGCAGTGAACCCTGTCTCTTGCTCTCTCTCCCCACCCCAATCCGTCTCTCGCCCCACCCCAGTCCGCAAAGCAGCACAGTGAATCCTGTCTCTCCCCACACCCCAGTCACCAATGAAACAGTGAACCCAGTCTCTCTCACCACCCCAGTCCCCAAAACAGCAGAGTTAACCCCGTCTCTCTCCTCACGCCAGTCCCCACGGCAGCAGTGAACCCTGTCTCTCTCACTCGCTCTCTTCCCCCCTCCTATCCTAGACCCCAATGCAGCAGAAAACCCTGTCTCTCTCCCCACACCAGTCCCCAATGCAACAGTGAATCCTGTCTCTCTCCCTCTCGCACTCTGGTGACCAACGCAATAGTGAACCTGGTCTCTCACTCGCTCTCCCTACCCCAGTCTCCAATGCAGCACAGTGAGCCCTGTCTCTTGCTCTCTCTTTCTACCTCAGTCCCCAAATCAGCACTGAACCTTGTCTCTCTCTCCCCATCCCAGTCCCCAAATCAGCACAGTGAACCCAGTCTCTCTCCCCACCCCAGACCTCAAAGCAGCACAGTGAACCCGGTTTCTCTGTCCCCACACCCATTCCCAATGCAGTGAACCTTGTCTCTCTCCCACCCAAGTCCCCAGCACAGCTGTGATTCCTGTCTCTCTCCTCCCCCAGTCCCAAACGTAGCAGTGAACCCAGTCTCTCTCCCCAGACCCAGTCCCCAGTAGAGCTTTGAACCCTGTATCTCTCTTCCCCCCACCCCAGTACCCAGTGCAGCTGTGATCCCTGTCTCTCTCGTCTCTCCCCCACCCAAGTCCCCAATGCAGCCGTAAACCCTGTCTCTCTCCACACTAGACCCCAAATGAGCACAGTGAACCCTGCCTCTCTCTGCCCACCCCAGTCTCCAAAGCAGCAGTGAATCAGGTCCCTCTCTCTCTCCCCACCCCGGTCATCAATGCAGCAGTGAAACCTTCTCTCCTTCTACCACCCCAGACCCCAATGAACCATTCAACCCTGTCTCTCTCTCTTTCTCTCCCCCCACCCCCACTCCATTCCAGTCCCCAATGCAGCTGTAATCCTTGTCTCTTTCTCCTCACCCCAGTGCAGCAGTGAACTCTCTCTCTCTCTCTCTCTCTCTCTCTTACCCCCCCCCCCCCCGGCCCTAAAGCAGCAGTGAACCCTGTCTCTCTCCCCACCCCAGTCTCCAAAGCAGCACAGTGAGCCCTGTCTCTCTCTCTCTCTCTCTTCCACCCCAGTCCCCAATGCAGCAGTGAACCCTGACTCTCACACTCTTTCCCCCCACCACCCATTCCCCAATACAGTGAACCCTATCCCTCCCTCTCTCTCTCACCCTACCCTAGAACCCAATGAAACAATTAACCCTGTCTCTCTCTCTCCCCCCATTCCAGTCCCCAATGCTGCAGTGAACCCTGTCTCTCTCTCCCCTACTCCAGTCCAGCTGTAATCACACTCTCTCCCCTCACCCCAGTCCCAAATGCAGCAGTGAACTCTCTCTCTCGCCACCACAGTCCCCAGTACAGCTGTGAACCCTGTCTCTTCCCCTCTCTCCCCCAAGTCTCCAATGTAGCAGTGAACCCTGTCTCTCTCTCTCTCTCCTCCCACAACCCAGGCCCCAAAGCAGTGAACCCTGTCTCTCTCTCTCTTCCCCCCCCCCCCCCCATCCTAGTCCCCAATGCAGCAGTGATCCGTCTCCCTTCCTCACCCTCCAGAGCCCAATGCAGCAGTTAACCCTCTCTCTCCTCCCAGTTTCCAGTGCAGCAAAATAAACTGTCTCTCTCCCTCTCCCCTCACCCCTGTCACAAATGAAGCAGTGAATCCTGTCTTTCTCTCCCCACATTCCAGTCTCCAATGCAGGAGTGAACCCTGTCGCGCTCTCCTCCCACCCCAGTCTCCAATGCTGCACAGTGAACCCTATCGCTTTTCAGTCTCCCCACCCCAGCCATGAACCCTGACTCGCTCTTTCTCCCCCCATCACCAAATCAGTGAACCCTGTCTGTCTCTCTCGTCCCCCCAGTCCCCAATGCAGCAGTGAACCCTGTCTCTCCCTCTACCGCCCCAGATCCCAATGAAGCAGTGAAACCTCTCTCCTCACCCCCCACCCCAGTCCCCAGCGCAGCTGTAATCCCCATCTCTCTCCACCCCAGTCCCCAATGAAGCAGTGAACCCTGTCTCTCTCTCTTCCCCCACCCCCAGTCCCCAATGCAGCAGTGAACCCTGTCTCTTTCTCCCCACCTGTCCCCAATGCAACAGTGAACCCTGTCTCTCTCTGCCCGCCCCCAGTCTCCAAATCAACAGTGAACCCTGTGTCTCCCCATCACAGCCTGAAACCCTCTCTCCCCCCAGAGACCCCAAATCAGCACAGTGAACCATCTCTCTCTCCCCACCCCAGTCCCAATGCAGCAGTAATCCCTGTCTCTCTCCCTCCCCATCCCAGTCCCCAGCACAGCTGTGAACCCTGTCTCTCTCCCCCCTTTCCCCAAATAAGTGAACTCTGTCTGTCTCTGTCCCCAGTCCCCAAATCAGTGAACCCCTGTCTCTCTCTCATCCTCCAGTACCCAATGCAGCAGAGTGAACCCTGTCTCTCCCTCTACCGCCCCAGATCCCAATGAAGCAGTGAAACCCGTCTCTCTCTCTCCTCACCCCCCACCCCAGCTGTAATCGCCATCTGTCTCTCTCTCCCTCGTCACCCCAGTCCCAAATTTAGCAGTGAACCCTGTCTCTCTCTCTCTCTCTCTCTCTCCTCCCACATCCCAGGCCTCAATGCAGCAGTGATCCCTGACTCTCGTTCTCCACACCCAAGACCCCAGAGCAGCTGTGAACCCTGTCTCTCTCTCTCTCTCTCCTCACCCCATCCCAAATTAGGTGAACCATGTCTCTCTCTCTCTCTCTCTCTCTCCCCACCACCCAATCCCCAAATGAGCACAGTGAACCCTGTTCCTCTCTCCCTACCCAGTCCCCAGAGCAGCTGTGAACCCTGTCTCTCTCTCTCTCTCTCTCTCTCCTCACCCCATCCCAAATTAGGTGAACCATGTCTCTCTCTCTCTCTCTCTCCCCACCACCCAATCCCCAAATGAGCACAGTGAACCCTGTTCCTCTCTCCCTACCCAGTCCCCAGTGCAGCAGTGAACCCTCTCTCTCTCTCTCTCTATTCCCACCCAAGTACCCAATGCAGCAGTGAATCCTGCCTCTCCCTCTAACCCCCAGTCCTCAATGAAGCAGTGAACTCTTTCTCTCTCTCTCTCTCTCTCTCTCTCTCGCCCCCACACCCCTGCCCCCAGTGCAGCATAGCGAACCCGGTCTCTCTCTTTCTCCCCACCTCAGTCCCCAATGCAGCAGTGAACCCTGTCTCTCTCTCTCTCTCTCTCTCTCTCCCCCCACACCCCAACTCTGAACCTGGTCTCTCTCTCCCCACCCCAGTCCCCAATGCAGCAGTGAACCCTGTCTGTCTGTCTCCCCATCGCAGCCGTAAAACCCTTTCTCTCTCTTCTCCCCCCTCCCCCAAAGACCCCAAATCAGCAGAGTGAACCGTCTCTCACTCTCTCTCCCCACCCAAGTCCCAAATGCAGCAGTGATCCCTGTCTCTCTCTCCCTCCCCACCCAAGTCCCCAGCACAGCTCTGAACCCTCTGTCTCACCCCACACTCGCCAATGAAGTAGTGAACCCTGTCTCTCTCTCTCCCTCCCTCTCCCAACCAGTATCCAATGCAGCAGTGAACCCGGTATCTCTATCCCCCCACCCCAGTCTCCAATGCTGGACAGTGAACCCTGCCTGTCTCCCCACCCCAGCCGTGAACCCTTTCTCCCTCTCTGCCCCCTAATCCACAAATCAGCGGTGAACCCTGTCTCTCTCTCTTTCCCCCCCACCAGACCCCAAATGAGCAGTGAACCCTGTCTCTCTTCTCTCTCCCCCCCCCCCCCCATCTCCAGTGCTGCACAGTGAACCCTGTCTCTCTCCCCACCCATCTCCAACGCTGCAGTGAGCCCTGTCTCTGCCCCACTCCAGTCACCAATGCAGTGAACCCTGTCTCTCACTCACTCACTCTCACCCTGCCCATCCTAGTCCCCAATGCAGCTGTGATCCCTGTCTCTCTCCCCACCCCAGTCATTAAGGAACGCAGTGAACCCGGTCTCTTTCTTACCCCCAAGTCCCCAATGATGCAGTGAACCCTGTCCCTCTGCTGCATTTGGGATTGGGGGTGGGGGTGGGGGGGAGACAATGAGCCCTGTCTCTCTCCCCAAACCCAGTCCCCAGTAGAAATGTGAATCCTGTCTCTCTCTCTCCCCACCCCCCCATTCCTGAATGCAGCAGAGAACCCTGTCTCCCTCTTCTCCACCAGTCCCCAATACAGCAGCGAACCCTGTCCTTCCCTCTACCGCCCCAGACCCCAATGAAGCAGTGAACCCTGTCTCTCTCTCTCTCTCCCCCCCCCCCCCCCCCATTTCAGTCCCCAACCCAGCCGTGAACCTTGTCTCTCACTCCTCCCCGTCCCCAAATCAGTGAATCCAGTCTCTCTGCCACCCTCCAGTATCCAATGCAGCAGTGAACCCTGTCTCTCCCCAATCCAGTTCCAAAAGCACCACAGTGAACACACTCTCTCTCTCTCTCCCCCCACACCCCAGTCCCAAATTCAGCAGTGAACCCTGTCTCTCCCTCCAACCCCCACTCCCCAGTGAAGCAGTGAACCCTTTCTCTCTCCCCAGCCCAGTCCCCAAATCAGGACAGTTAACCGTCTCTCTCTCCTCACGCCAGTCCCCACGGCAGCAGTGAACCCTGTGTCTCTCTCTCTCTCTCTCTCTTCCCCTCTATCCTAGACCCCAATGCAGCAGTGGACCCTGTCTCTCTCTCTTCCCCTCAGTCCCCAAATCAGCACAGTGAACCGTCTCTCTCCTTGCCCCAGTCCCCAGTACAGCTGAGAACCCTGTCTCTCCCTCTCCCCCCAAGTCCCCAATGCAGCACAGTAAACCCTCTCTCCCCACACGTCCCAAATGCAGAAGTGAACCCTATCTCTCCCTCTACCACGCCCCAGTCCCCAATGCAGTACAGTAAACCCTGTCTCTCCCTCCTCACCCCAGTCCCAATGCAGCACAGTAAACCCGGTTTTCTCTCTCCGTCCCCACCTAGTCCCCAAATTAGCACAGTGAACCCCATCTCTCTCTTCCCCCTAGTCCCCAATGCAGCAGTGAACCCTGTCTCTCCCTCTCACTCTCGCCCTCTAGTGCCCAATGCAGCACAGTGAACCATGTCTCAGTCTCACCCCACCCATCCTAGTCTCCAATGCAGCTGTGAACCTTGTCTCTCCCCCTACTCCAGTCGCCAATGCAGTGAACCCTGTCTCTTCCTGCCCCAGTCCCCAAATCAGCACAGTGAACCCTGTCTCTCCCCACTACAATTCCAAATGCAGGCGTGAATCCCATCTCTCTCTCTCCACCCCCACCCCACCCCCAGTACCCAATGCAGCAGTGACAAAGGGTCAGTTAGACTCTAAATGTCAGCTCTTTTCTCTCCTTACAGATGCTGCCAGACCTGCTGAGATTTTCCAGCATTTTCTCTTTTGGTTTTTTTCAGCAGTGAATCCTGTCACTCTCTTCCCACTCCCAATCCCCAATGCAGCACAGTGAACCATCTCTCTCTCTCTCTCTCCGCAGTCCCCACATCACTTCAGTGAATCCGGTCTCTCTCTCCATACCCCATTCTCCAATGCAGCATAGTAAACCCGGTCTCTCCCTCTACCGCCCCAGATCCCAATGAAGCAGTGAAACCTGTCTCTCTCTCTCTCCTCACCCCCCACCCCAGTCCCCAGCACAGCTGTAATTCCCATCTCTCTCTCTACCCCAGCCCCCAATGAAGTAGTGAACCCTGTCTCTCTTCCCCCCCACCCCAGTCCCCAATGCAGCACAGTGAACCCTGTCTCTTTCTCCCCATTGCAGCTGTGAAACCCCCTCTCTCTCCCCCCCAAGCCCCCAAATCAGTAGTGAACCATCTCACTCTCTCCCCACCCCAGTCCCAAATGCAGCAGTAATCCCTGTCTCTCTCCCTCCTCACCCCAGTCCCCAGCATAGCTGTGAACACTGTCTCTCTCTCTCTCCCCCTTCCCCAAATAAGTGAACACTGTCTCTCTGTCCCCAATCCCCAAATCAGCAGTGAACCCTGTCTCTCTCTCTCACCCTCCAGTACCCAATGCAGCAGAGTGAACCCTGTCACTCCCTCTACCGCCCCAGATCCCAATGAAGCAGTGAAACCTGTCTGTCTCCAGCACAGCTGTAATCCCTGTCTGTCTATCTGTCTCTCTCTCCCTCGTCACCCCAGTCCCAAATTTAGCAGTGAACCCTGTCTCTCTCTCTCCTCCCACATCCCAGGCCTCAATGCAGCAGAGAACCCTGTCTCTCTCTCTCTCCCCCCACCCCAGTCCCCAGAACAGCTGTGAACTCTCTCACGCCTCCTCAGTCCCCAATGAAGCAGTGAACCCTGTCTCTCTCCATGTCCCTCTCCAACGCTGCACAGTGAACCCTGTCTGTGTCTGTCTCCCCACCCCAGCAGTGAACCCCGTCTCTCTCTCTCAACTCATGTCCTAAATTGAGCAGTGAACCCTGTCTCTCTCCCCACCCCAGTCGCCAAAGCAGCACAGTGAACCCTGTCTCTCTCTTACCAAGTCCCCCACGCAGCAGTGAATCCTGCATCTCTCACCCCACCCCAACTCCCCAAGGCAGCAGTGAACCCTGTCTCTCCGCCCTGACCCCAGCCACAATGAAGCAGTGACTGGATTAGCGGTGCTGGAAGAGCACAGCAGTTCAAGCAGCATCCAACGAGCAGCGAAATCGACGTTTCGGGCAAAAGCCCTTCATCAGGAAGGAGAAAGACAGGGTTCACTGCTACATTTGGGACTGGGGTGACGAGGGAGGGAGAGAGAGAGAGAGAGAGAGAGAGAGAGAGAGAGAGAGAGAGAGACAGAGAGAGAGAGAGAGAGAGAGAGAGAGAGAGACACAGACAGACAGGGATTTCCTGATCGTTGGATGCTGCCTGAACTGCTGTGCTCTTCCAGCACCACTAATCCAGTATTTGGTTTTCAGCATCTGCAGTCATTGTTTTTACCACAATGAAGCAGTGAACCCAGTCTCTCTCCCCACCCCAGAAACCAAAGCATCAGTGAACCCTGCCTCTCTCTCTTCCCGCAGTCGCCAATCCAGCAAAATGAAACCTGTCTTCCTCTCTCTCCTCACCCTAGTCCCAAATGCAGCAGTGAACCCTGTCTCTTTTTCCCCCCTGTGCCCATTGCAGCAGTGAACCCAGTATCTCCCCCAGACCCCATGTACAGCAATGAACCCTGTCTCTCTTCATCCACTCTAGTCCCCAATGCAGCACAGTGAACCCTGTCTCTCTCTCTCACCTCACCCCAATCCCAAATCAACAGTCAACCCTGTCTCTCTCCCCACCCCAGTCCCCAAATCAGCACAGCAAACCCGGTCTCTCTCTATCGCCACCCCAGACCCCAAATCAGTGAACCTTGTCTCTCTGTCCCAACTCCAGTCCCCAATGCAACAGTGAATCCTGTCTTTCTCCTCCCCCACCCCAGACCCCAATACAGCACAGTGAACCCTCTCTCCCCCAGATCCCAATGCAGCAGTGAACCCTCTCTCCCCCAGATCCCAATGCAGCACAGTGAACCCTGTCTCTTTCCCCAAGACCCCAATGCAGCAATGAACCCTGTCTCTCCCCCGCCACCCCAGTGATCCCTGACTCTCTCCTCCCCAAACCCAGTCCCCAAAGCAGTGCAGTGAATCCTGCCCGTCTCTCTCCCCCAAGCCCCCAAACCAACAGTGAACAGTCTCTCTCTCTCTCCCACATCCCCAGTCCCCAATGCAGCAGTCAACCCTGTCCCTCCCTCTCCCACCCTAGTCTCCAATGCAGCAGTGAAACCTGGCTCTCACTCTTTCCCCCTCCCCGCCCAACAGTCTGAAGCGCAGCTGTGATCCCTTGTCTATCCCCACCCCAGTCCCCAATGCAGCTGTGAAACCTGTCTCTCTCCCCACCCCAGTTCCCAATGCAGTGAACTCTCTCCCCCAGTGCCTAATGCAGCACAGTGAACCCTGTCTCCCTGTCTCTCTCCTCACCCCAGTCCCCAGTAGAGCTGAGAACCCGGTCTCTCCCTCTCTCCCCACACAATCCCAAATGCAGAAGTGAACCCTATCTCTTCCTCTACCACGCCCCGGTCCACAATGCAGTGAACCCTGTCTCTCTCTTCCTTTTCCCCTCAGTCCCCAATTCAGCACAGTGAACCCTGTCTGTCACTCTCGCTCTCCTCCCATATCCCAGGCACCAAAGCAGCAGTGAACTCTGCCTCTCTCCCCACCCCAGTCTCCAATGCAGCACAGTGAACCCTGCCTCTCTCACTCACCCCGCCCATCCTAGTCTCCAATGCAGCTATGATCCCTGTCTCTCTCCCCACCCCAGTCCCCAAATCAGCATAGTGAACCCTGTCTCTCTCTCTCTCCCCAACCCAATCGTTAAGGAACGCAGTGAACCCTGTCTCTTTCTTACCACCAAGTCCCCCAATGCAGCAGTGAACCCTGTTTCTCACTCCACCCTCACCCTCACCCTCTCCACCCCCCCCCCCCCCCCCCCCCGCCCCCGCCACTCCAGTGGCCAATGAAGCAGTGAACCTTGTCTCTCTCTCTCTCCCCCCCGCTGCACCCCAGTCTCCAATGCAGCAGTGAACCGTCTCTCTCTCTCTCCCCCCGCACCCCAGTCTCCAATGCAGCAGTGAACCGTCTCTCTCTCTCCCCCCACACCCCAGTCTCCAATGCAGCACAGTGAACCCTGTCTCTCGCTCTTTGCCGCACAGTCCCCAAATTAGTGAACCCTGTGTCTCTCCCCACCCCAGTCCCCAAAGCAGCACAGTGAACCCTCTCTCTCTCCTCACGCCAGTCCCCACGGCAGCAGTGATCCCTGTCTCTCTCACTCTCTTCCCCCCTATCCTAGACCCCAATGCAGCAGAGAACCCTGTCTCTCTCCCCACCACAGTCCCCAATGCAGCAGTGAACCCTGTCTCTCTCTCCACACCCCAGTCCGAAATGCAGCAGTGAACCCTGTCTCTCCCTCTAATCCCCAGTCCCCAATGAAGCAGTGAACCCTGTCTCTCCCTCTAATCCCCAGTCCCCAATGAAGCAGTGAACCCTGTCTCTTCCTCTCATCCCCAGTCCCCAATGAAGCAGTGAACCCTGTCTCTCCCTCTCATCCCCAGTCCCCAATGAAGTAGTGAACCCTTCCTCTCTCTACCCACCCCAATCCCAAATCAGCAGAGTTAACCCGGTGTCTCTCCCCACTACAGCTAAGAACCCTGTCTCTCCCTCTCTCCCCACAGTCCCAAATGCAGCAGTGAACCTTATCTCTCCCTCTACCATGCTCCATTCCCCAACACAGCAGTGAACCCTGTCTCTTTCTCTCTTCCCCCCACAGTCCCCAATTCAGCACAGTGAACCCTGTCTGTCTCTCTCTCTCTCTCTCTCTCTCTCTCTCCCTCCCCCTCTCCTCCCATAACCCAGGCACTAAAGCAACAGTGAATCCCGTCTCTCACTCTCTTTCCCCCCCCGGCCCCCCAGCCATCCTAGACCTCAATGCTGCAGAGAACCCTGTCTCTGTCCCCACCCCAATCCAGCACAGTGAACACAGTCTCTCTCTCCCCCCACACCAGTTCCCAATGAAGCAGTGAACCCTGTCCCTCTGCTGCACTTGGGATCGGGGGGGAAGACAATGAGCCCTCTCTCTCCTCAAACCCAGTCGCCAGTAGAGATGTGAATCCTGTCTCTCTCTCTCTCCCCACGCCCGCATTCCTGAATGCAGCAGTGAACCCTGTCTCCCTCTCCCCCACCACAGTCCCCAATACAGCAGCGAACCCTGTCCCTCCCTCTACCGCCCCAGACCCCCAATGAAGCAGTGAACCCTGTCTGTCTGTCTCTCCCCCCATTCCAGTCCCCAACCCAGCCGTGAACCCTGTCTCTCTTCCCCCCCCTCCCCCCCCGCCCCACCCCGTCCCCAAATCAGTGAATCCAGTCTCTCTGCCACACTCCAGTATCCAATGCAGCAGTGAACCCTGTCTCTCCCCACCCCAGTCCCAAAAGCAGCACAGTGAACACTGTCTCTTCCCACACCCCAGTCCCAAATTCAGCAGTGAACCCTGTCTCTCCCTCCAACCCCCACTCTCCAATGAAGCAGTGAACCCTTTCTCTCCCCACCCCAGTCCCCAAATTAGGACAGTTAACCCAGTCTCTCTCCTCACGCCAGTCCCCACAACAGCAGTGAACCGTCTCTCTCACTCTCTCTCTTCCCCCCCATCCTAGACTCCAATGCAGCTGTGAACCCTGTCTCTCTCTTTCCCCAGTCCCCAATGCAGTAGTGAACCCTGTCTCTGTGTCTCTGTCTCTCTCTCTCTCTCTCTCTCTCTCTCTCCCCCTTCCTCTCAGTCCCCAAATCAGCAGTGAACCCTCTCTCTCTCACCACTACAATTCTAAATGCAGGCGTGAACCCCATCTCTCTCTTCACCCCCTCCCCACCGTACCCAATGCAGCAGTGACAAAGGGTCAGTTAGACTCTAAATGTCAGCTCTTTTCTCTCCTTACAGATGCTGCCAGACCTGCTGAGATTTTCCAGCATTTTCTCTTTTGGTTTTTTTCCAGCAGTGAATCCTGTCTCTCTTCCCACTCCCAATCCCCAATGCAGCACAGTGAACCCTCTCTCTCTCCCTGGTCCCCAAATCACTACAGTGAACCCTGTCTTTTTGTCCATACCCCATTTTCCAATGCAGCATAATGAACCCTGTCTCTGTTCCTGTCCTGTCCCCAATGCAGCTGTGAATCCTGTCTTTCTCTCTCTCTCTCCCCCACACCAGTCTGCAGCACAGCTGTGAACCCTGTCTTTCTCACTCACCTCACCCCAGTCCCAAATGCAGCAGTGAGCCTAGTCTCTCTTGCTCCCCCCTCCCCCACCCCAGTCCCCAATACAGCAGCGACCCTGTCTCTCTACCCCCCATTCCAGTCCCCAACCCAGCCGTGAACCATCTCTCTCCCCCCGTCCCCAAATCAGTGAATCCAGTCTCTCTGCGCCACCCTCCAGTATCCAATGCAGCAGTGAACCCTGCCTCTCTCCCCACCCGTCCCCAAAGCAGCAGTGAACCCTGTCTCTCCCCCCGCACCAGTTCGCAATGCAGCAGTAAACCCTGTCTTTCCCTCTAACACTCAATCCCCAATGAAGCAGTGAACCCCATCTCTCTCCCCACACCATTCCTCAATGCAGCAGTGAATCCTGTCTCTCCCTCTCGCACTCGTGACCAACGCAACAGTGAGCCCGGTCTCTCTCTCTCTCCCCACCCCAGTCTCCAATGCAGTACAGTGAACCCTGTCTCTTGCTCTCTTTCCCCCCCCAGTCCCCAAATCAGCATAGTTAACCCTGTCTCTCTCTCTCTCTCCTCACACCAGTCCCCGTGGCAGCAGCAAACCCTGTCTCTCACTCTTCCCCCAAATCCTAGACCCCAATGCAGCAGTGAACCCTGTCCTGCTCTCTCTCCTCATCCCAGCCCCCAATGCAGCAGTGAACTCTATCTCTCTCTGTAACCCCCAATCCCCAAATCAGCACAGTGAACCCAGTCTCTCTCCCCACCCCAGATCTCAAAGCAGCTGTGAACCCGGTCTCGGTCCCCACACCCGTTCCCAATGCAGTGAACCTTGTCTCTCTCCCACCCAAGTCCCCAGCACAGCTGTGATTCCTGTCTCTCTCTCCTCCCCCAGTCCCAAACGTAGCAGTGAACCCAGTCTCTCTCCCCAAAACCAGTCCCCAGTAGAGCTGTGAACCCTGTATCTCTACCCCCACCCCAGTACCCAGTGTAGCTGTGATCCCTGTCTCTCTCGCGCTCTAGTCTCTCCCCCCACCCAAGTCCCCAATGCAGCTGTGAACCCTGCCTCTCTCCACACTAGACCCCAGGTAGAGGGATAGACAGGGTTACACTGTGCTGCATTGGGTACTGGAGGGTGAGAGAGAGACAGGGTTCACTGCTGATTTGGGGACTGGGAACAGAGACAGGGTTCACTGCTGCATTGGGGACTGGAATGTGGGAAGAGAGTGAGAGAGGATTCACTGATTCATTTGTGACAGGGGTGAGGGGAAAGAGAGAGAGAGAGACAGGGCTCATTTTGCTGCCCTGGAGACTGGGAGGAGAGAGAGGGGGTTAACTCTCTGCATTGGGATCTGGAGGGTGAGGGAGAGACACAGGGTTCATTGCTGCATTGGTGACTGGGATGGAAGAGCGAGACATGGTTCACTGCTGCTTTGGGGCCTGGGTTGTGGGAGGGGAGAGAGACAAGGTTCACTGCTACATTGGAGACTGGGGGGAGAGAGGGGAAGAGACAGGATTCACAGCTGGACTGGGGTGGTGAGAGAGAGAGACAGTTCACTGCTGCATTTGGGACTGAGGGGAGGAGAGAAAGGGATTACAGCTGCGCTGGGGATGGGTAGGGGAGACAGATAAGGTTCACTGCCACATTGGGGACTGGAATGGGGCGGGGGAAGAGAGAGACAGGGTTCACTGTGCTGATTTGGGGACTGGGGTATGCAGAGAGACAGGGTTCACTGTTCATTTTGGGACGGGGCGGAGAGTGAGAGACAGGGTTCTCCGCTGCACTGGGTACTGGAGGGTGAAAGAGATGGTTCACTGCTGATTTGGGGATGGGGGGGTGGGGAGAGAGCAAGAGAGTGAGAGAGACAGACTTCACTGTATTGGGGACTGGGTGGCAGGGGGAAAGAGTGAGTGTGTCAGGGTTCACTGCTGCATTGGGGACTGGAATGTGGGGAGAGAGAAAGAGGATTCACTGCTTCATTTGTGACGGGTGAGGGGAAAGAGGAAAAACAGTTTTGCTGCACTCTGAACTGGGAGGGGAGAGGGTTAACTGTGCTGCATTGGGCTCTGGAGGGTGAGGAAGGGAGACAGGGATCACTGCGTATTGGGGACTAGGATGGGGGAAGAGTGAGTGAGAATGACCGGCTTCATTGCTGCACTGGGGACTGGGGTGGAAGAGAGACAGGGCTCACTGTACTGCTTTGGAGACTGGGGTGGGGAGAGAGAAAGGATTCACTGCTGCTTTGGGGCCTGGGTTGTGGGAGAGAGAGACAGGGTTCACTGCTGCATTGGACCCCAAATGAGCACAGTGAACCCTGTGTCTGCCCACCCCAGTCTCCAAAGCAGCAGTGAACCCTGTCCCTCTCCTCACCCTGGTCACCAATACAGCAGTGAAACCTTCTCTCCTTCTACCGCCCCAGACCCTAATGAACCATTGAACCCTGTCTCTCTCTCTCTCTCTCCCCCCCCCCCCCCCCCCCCCCATTCCAGTCCCAAATGCAGATGTAATCCTTGTCTCTGTCTCCTCAACCCAATGAAGTGAACCGTGTCTCTCTCTCTCTCTCCCCCCCCAGTCTCCAATGCAGTGAGAACCCTGTCTCTTTCTCTTCCCACACAGTCCCAATTCAGCGAACCCTGTCTCTCTCCTCCCACAGTCCAGGTTACAAAGCAGTGAACCCTGTCTCTCTCCACCTCATGTCCCCAATGCAGCAGTGAACCCTTTCTCTCTCTCTCTGTGCTCACCCCAGTCCCAAATGCAGCACAGTGAACCCTGTCTGTCTCTCTCCCCACGAGTCCCAAATGCAGCAGTGAACCCTGTCTCGCCCTCTACCCAGCAATCCCCAAAGCAGCAATGAACCCTGTCTCTCTCTCCCCCCCCACCCAGTCCCTAATGCAGCACAGTGAACCCTGTCACTCACTCTCCTCCCACAACCCAGGCCCCAAAGCAGCAGTGAACCCTGTGTCTCTCCCCACCACAGTCTCCAATGCAGAAGTTAACTCTGTCTCTCTCTCTCGCCCCACCCGAGTCCCTAATGCAGCAATGAACCCTGTCTCTTTCTCTCTCCCCACCCGATAACCAAATGCAGTCAACCCTGTCTCTCCCTCTACCCCACAGAGTCCCCAATGAAGCAGTGAACCCTGTCTGTCTCCCTCCAGTGCCCAATGCAGCACCGTGAACCCTGTCTCTCTCTCTCTCTCCACCCAGTCCCCAAATCAGCAGTGAACCTGGTCTCTCCCCTCACTCGTGAACCCCATCTCTCTTATTCTCTCTCCTCACTCCAGTCCCAAATGCAGCTGTGAACTCTGTCTCTCTCTCAGCCCTCCCAGTCCCCAATGCAGCAGTGTATCCTGTTTCTCTCTCTATGCTCGGGGGGGGGGGGTGGGAACATGAGCTATATACCGGTGGTGAGATATGATGGAGATGAGGCAATAGCAAGAGGTAGCGCAGCCAGTGGGAAGGAATTCCCTGGGAAAGAACCAAGGGATCGGTTTAAGTGTGTTTGCTTTAATGCAAGGAGTATCAGGAACAAAAGTGATGAGCTTAGAGCATGGATCAGTACCTGGTGCTGTGATGTTGTGGCCATTACAGACGTGGGTTTCTCAGGGGCAGGAATGGTTGCGGGATGTTCCAGGGTTTAGAACATTTAAAAAGAATAGGGAGGGGGTGTAGCACTGCTAATCAGAGAAGGTATCACAGCTACAAAAGTTACCATTGTCGAGAAAGGTCTGCCAACTGAGTCAGTATGGGTGGAAATTAGGAACAGCAAGGGAGCAGTCACCTCATTAGGGGTTTACTACAGGCCCCCCAATAGCAGCAGGGAGATTGAAGAAAGCATAGGTCGGCAGATTTTGGAAAAAAGTGTGAATGTAGTAGGGTTGTTCTAATGGGTGACTTTAACTTTCCCAATATTGATTGGAACCTCCTTCAAGCAGATGGTTTGGAAGGTGCTATTTTTGTAAGGTGTGTTCAGGAGGATTTCCTAACTCAGTACGTTGACAGGTCGACGAGGAGAGAGGCCATTTTGGATTTGGTGCTCGGCAATGAGCCGGGGCAAGTGTCAGATCCTGTGGTGGGAAAGCATTTTGGTGAGTGACCACAAGTGCCACACATTCTACATAGCTATGGAGAAGAGAAGCAGGCACAATGGGAGGATATTTAATTGGGGAAAAGGAAACTATAATACTATCAAATGCGAGTTGGGAAGCATGGACTTGGAGCAATTGTTCCATGGAAAGGGCACTATAGACATGTGGAGACTGTTTAAGGAACAGTTGTTGCGAGTGATGCACAGATGTCTTCCTCTGAGACAGGCAAGAAGGGGCAAGATAAAGGAACCTTGGATGACGAGAGCAGAGGAGCTTCTCATCAAAAGAAAGAAGGCAGCTTACATAAGGTGGAGAAAGCTAGGGTCTTGCTCAGCTCTAGAGGATTACAGGCAGGTGAGGAAGGAGCTCAAAAATGGTCTGAGAGCCAGGAGGGGGCACGAAAAAGGCTTGGCAGGAAGGATTAAGGAGAATCCAAAGGCATTTTACACGTATGTGAGGAATAAGAGAATGACCAAAGAAAGAGTAGGGCCGATCAGGGATAGCATAGGGAACTTTTGTATAGAGTTTGAGGTGGTAAAGGAAGCCCTAAATGAGGTTTGTGCTTCAGTCTTTACTAAAGAAAAGGACCTTGTAGTGAATGAAACCATTGAGGAGCAGGAGAGCATGCTGGAACAGAGAGATTGTGTTGAAAATGTGTTGAAAATGTTGACAAATATTAAGATTGACAAATCGCCAGGGCCAGACCAGATTTGTCCTCGGTTGCTTTGGGAAGTGAAAAATGTGATTGCTTCGCCACTTGCGAAGATCTTTGCATTCTCGCTCTCCACTGGAGTCATACCTGAAGACTGGAGGGAGGCAAATGTAATTCCTCTCTTCAAGAAAGGAGATGGGGAAATCCCTGGCAATTACAGGCCAATCAGTCTCACATCTGTCATCTGCAAGGTGTTAGAAAGGATTCTGAGGGACAGGATTTATGACCATCTGGAGGAGCATGGCTTGATTAAAGGCAGTCAGCACAGCTTTGAGGGGGGCAGGTCTTGCCTCACAAATCTTATTGAGTTCTTTGAGGATGTTACTAGACAAGTTGATGAGGTTCGAGCGGTGGCTCTTGTGTATATGGACTTCAGTAAGGCATTTGATAAGGTTCCCCATGGTAGGCTCATTCATAAGGTCAGGAGGAATGGGATACAGGGAAATTTAGCTGTCTGGATACACAATTGGCTGGTCGACAGAAGACAGTGAGTGGTAGTGGAAGGAAAATATTCTGCCTGGAAGTCAGTGGTGAGTGGTGTTCCACAGGGCTGTTCTTGGGCTTCGACTGTTTGTAATTTTTATTAATGACTTGGATGAGGAGATTGAAGGATGGGTTAGCAAGTTTGCAGACAACACAAAGGTTGGAGGTGTAGTTGACTGTATAGAGGACTGCTGTAGGCTGCAGCGTGACATTGACAGGATGCAGAGATGGGCTGAGGTGGCTGATGGAGTTCAACCTGGATAAATGCGAAGTGATACATTTGGAATGTCGAACTTGAAAGTTGAGTACAGGATTAAAGACAGGATTCTTGACAGTGTGGAGGAACAGCTTGGTGCACAGGTACATAGATCCATTAAAATTCCCATCCAGGTGGACAGGGTTGTTAAGAAAGCATATGGTGTTTTGGCTTTCATGAATGGGGGGATTGAGTTTAAGAGCCGTGAGACCTTGTTACAGCTCTATAACATTTTGGTTAGACCGCACTTGAAATACTGCGTCCAGTTCTGGTTGTCCTATTATAGGAAAGATGTGGATGCTTTGGAGAGGGCTCAGAGGTTTACCAGGATGCTGCCTGGATTGGAGGGCTTATCTTATGAAGAGAGGTTGACTGAACTCGGACTTTTTTCATTGGAAAAAAGGAGGAAGAGAGGGGACCTAATTGAGGTGTACAAGATAATGAGGGGCATAGATAGAGTTGATAGCCAAAACTTTTTCCCAGGGCAGAAATTGTTAACACGAGGGGTCATAGTTCTAAGCTGTTTGGCGGAAAGTATAGAGGGGATATCAGAGGCGGGTTCTTTACGCAGAGAGTTGAGAGAGCATGGAATGGGTTGTCAGCAGTTGTGGAAGCCAGGTCACTGGGGATATTTAACAGACTGCTGGACATGCATATGATTACAGAAATTTGAGAGTTCGTACATTAGGTTTACCTCACGAGGATCAATGGTCGGTACAACATCGTGGGCTGAAGGGCCTGTTCTGTGCTATACTGTTCTGTTCTATGTTCTATGTACCTGGTCTCTCCCACCACTTGAGAACCCTCTCTCTCACCCCAGTCCAAATGCAGCTGTGAATCCTGTCTCTCTCTCACACCCTTCAGTCCCCAATGCAGCAGTGAACCCTGTCTCTCTCTCTCCCCCCAAGACCCAATGCCACAGTGATCCCTGTCTCTCTCCCCAACCCAGTCCCAAATCAGCACCATGAACCCTGTCTCTCTCTCTCTCTCTCTCCCCCTCTCTCACCTCACCCCAGTTCCCAAATGCAGTGAAGCCCTGTCTCCCCCTCTACCCCCCAGTCCCCAAAGCAGCAGTGAACCCTGTCTCTCTGTCCTCATCCCAGTCCCAAATACAGCAATGAACACCTTCTCCCACCCCACCCCAGTCCCAATTACAACTGTGTACCGTCTCTCCCTCTCTTCCCCCAGTCCCCAATGCAGCAGTGAACCCTGTCTCTCTCTTCCACCCCAGTCCCCAATTCAGCAGTGAACCCTGTCTCTCACTCCTCACCCCAGCCCCAAACCAGCACAGTGAACCCTGTCTCTCTCTCTCCCCACCCCAGTCGCCAATGAAGCAGTGAACCCTGTCTCTCTCTCTCTCTCTCCTTCCACAACTGAGGCCATAAAGCAGCAATAAACCCCGTCTCTCTCCCGACCCCAGCTGCCAAAGCAACACAGTGGTCTCTCTCTGTCCCCGTCCCAAATGCAGTGAACCCGGTCTCTCTCTCTCTTCTCACCTCAGTCCACAATGCAGCACAGTGAACCCTGTCTCTCTCTCTCTCTCTCCCCCCCAACCAGAGTCCCAAATGCAGCAGTGAGCCCTGTCTCTCCCTCTACTCCCCCAGTTCCCAAAGCAGCAGTGAACCCTGTGTGTGTCTCTCTCTCCTCACCCCAGTCCCAAATGCAATGAACCCTGTCTCTCTCCCTCCCAACCCCAATCCCCATTACAACTATGAATCTTGTTTCTCTCTCCTCCCACAACCCAGCCCCCAAAGCAGCAGTGAACCCTCTCTCTCCCCAACCTCGTCCCCAATGCAGTACACACTGAACCCTGTCTCTCTCCCCACAACAGTCCCCAATACAGCACAGTGAACCTTGTCTCTCTCCTCACCCCAGTCCAGCTGTGATCTGTCTCTCTCTCCTCCCACAACCCACCCCCAAAGCAGCAGTGAACCCTGTTTCTCTCTCCCCACCCCAGTCCCCAAAGCAGCACAGCGAACCCGGTCTCTGTCTCCACCCACAATCCAGGCCGCAAAGCAGCAATGTCTCTCTCCCCCCCCACCCCAGGCCCAACGCAGCACAGTGAACCCTGTATCTCTCTCTCTCTCTCTCTCTCTCTCTCTCTACCCTCCCAGTTCCCAATACAACAGTGAACCTTTTCTCCCCACCCAAGTCCCCAGTGCAGCAGTAAACCCTGTCTCTCTCTCACCCTCCACCCCAGCGCAACTGTGATCCCTGTCACTCTCCCCACCCCAGGCCACAAAGCAGAAGTGAATCCTGTCTGTGTCTCTCCCCCACCCAAACCCCTCCACCTCCCCACCCTGCAGTCCCCAAAGCAGCAGTGAACCCTGTCTCTCTCCCAACCCCAGTCCCAAAACAGCAATGAACCCGGTCTCTACCCACACCAATCGCCAATGCAGCAGTGAACCCTGTCTCTCACTCGCGCTCTCTCTCTCTCATCACCCCCCGCCCAAATCCCCAGCGCAGCTGTGATCGTCTCTCGCTCTCTCTCTCCTCATCCCAGTCCCCAATGCAGCAGTGAGCCCTGTCTCTCCCTCTATCCCCCCGGTGCCCAATGAAGCAGTGAACCGTTTCTCTCCACACCCCAGTTCCCAATGCAGCACTGAACCCTGTCTCTCCCTCTCCCACCCCCGTCCCCAAACGCAGCGAACCCTGTCTCTCCGTCTCCCAGTCCTGTCCCCAAACGCAGCAGTGAACCCTGTCTCTCCCTCACCCACCCCCGTCCCCAATGCAGTAGTGAATCCTGTTGCTCGCTCTTCCCACTCCCATCCCCAAACGCAGCGCAGTGAACCCAGTCGCTCACTCCCATCACCCCAGTCCCCAAACGCAGCACAGTGAATCATGTCTCTCACCCCTCCCACCCCGTCCCCAAACGCAGTGAACTCTGTCTCTCCCTCTCCCACCCCCATTCCCAACCGCAGCAGTGAACCGTCTCTCCCTCTCCCACCCCCAAACGCAACACAGTGAACCCTGTCTCTCCCTCTCCCACCCCAGTTCCCAAATGCAGTGCAGTGAACCCTGTCTCTCCCTCCCCTCACCCCAGTCCCAAACGCAGTGCAGTGAACCCAGCCACTCACTCCTCCCATCCCCGTCCCCCCTTCTCCCAATTTCATCCCCAACGCAGTGAACCCTGTCTCTCCCTCTCCCACCACCGCCCCCAATGCAGCAGTGAACCCTGTCTCTCCCTCTCCCACCACCGCCCCCAATGCAGCAGTGAACCCTGTCTCTCCCTCTCCCACCACCACCAATGCAGCAATGAACCCTGTCTCTCCCTCTCCCACCACCACCAATGCAATGAACCCTGTCTCTCCCTCTCCCACCACCATCCCCAATGTAGCAGTGAACCCAGTCTCTCGCTCCTCTCACCCCAGTCCCAAACGCAGCGCATTGAACCCTGTCTCTCCCTCTCCCAGCCCCGTCCCCAAACGCAGCGCAGTGAACCCTGTCTCTCCCA
The DNA here is from genome assembly GCF_047496795.1 of Chiloscyllium punctatum. Taxonomy (NCBI): domain Eukaryota; kingdom Metazoa; phylum Chordata; class Chondrichthyes; order Orectolobiformes; family Hemiscylliidae; genus Chiloscyllium; species Chiloscyllium punctatum. The sequence continues at coordinate 31,008,230 of NC_092783.1, forward strand.
GCCCCGTCCCCAAACGCAGTGCAGTGAACCCTGTCTCTCCCTCTCCCAGTCCCCGTCCCCAATACAGCAGTGAACCCCATCTCTCCCTGTCCCACCTCCATCCCCAATGTAGCAGTGAACCCAGTCTCTCCCTCACCCACCCCGTCCCCAAACGCAGCACAGTGAAACCTGTTTCTCCCTCTCCCACCACCATCCCCAATGTAGCAGTGAACCCAGTCTCTCGCTCCTCTCACCCCAGTCCCCAAGCGCTGCGCAGTGAACCCTGTCTCTCCTTCTCCCACCCCCATCTCCAAAATGCAGCACAGTGAACCCTGTCTCTCCCTCTCCAACCCCAGTGCCAAAACGCAGTGCAGTGAACCCTGTTTCTCCCTCTCCCACTCCCGTCCCCAATGTAACAGTGAACCCTGTCTCTCGCTCCTCTCACCGCAGTCCCAAACACAGTGCAGTGAACCCTGCCTCCATCTCCCACCCCCGTCCCCAATGCAGCAGTGAACCCCGTCTCTCCCTCTCCCAGCCCCCGTTCCCAATGCAGTGAACCCAGTCACTCCCTCTCCCACCCCGTCCCCAATTCAGCAGTGACCCGTCTCTCCCGCCCCCACTCCTGTCCCCAAACGAAGCTCAGTGAACCCTGTTTCTCCCTCTCCCACCCCTATCCCCAATGTAGCAGTGAACCCTGTCTTTCACTCCCCTCACCCCAGTCCCAAACGCAGTGCAGTGAACCCTGTCTCTCCCTCTCCAACCCCCATGCAATGAACCCTGTCTCTCCCTCTCCCACCCCCGTCCCCAAACGCAGCGCAGTGAACCCAGTCTCTCCCTCTCCCAGCCCCGTCCCCAAATGCAGCGCAGTGAACCCTGTCTCTCCCTCTCCCACCTCCATCCCCAATGCAGCAGTGACCCCCGTCTCTACGTCTCCCATCCCCGTCCCCAATGCAGCAGTGAACCCCATCTCTTCCTCTTCCCCTCCCCCCACCCCCAGTCCACAATTCAGCACAGTGAACCCGGTCTCTCTCTACTCCCACAACCCAGGCCGCAATACAGCAGTGAATCTGTCTCTCTCCGCACCCCAGTCCCCAATGTAGCAGTGAACCCGGTCTCTCTCTCCCCACACCAGTTCCCTCTACCACCCTCCACCAAGACCCCAATGAAGCAGTGAACCTGATCTCTCTCCTCAGCCCCAACCACAGTCCCCAACGCAGCTGTGATCCCTGTCTCTCCCCACCCCAGTCCCTAATGCAGCACAGTGAACCCAGTCTCTCTCTACCCACATCTGTTCCCAATGCAACATTGAACCCTGTCTTGCCGTCTAGCCCCCAGTCCTCAATGAAGCAGTGATACCTCTTTCTCTCTCCCAACCCCAGTCCCCAATGCATCAGCAAACCCTGTCTCTCTCCCCCCAACCCAGTCCCAAATGCAGTGAACTCTGTCTCTCCCTCCACCCCCCACAGTCCCCACTAAAGCAGTGAACTCTGTCGCTCTCTCCCCCCACCCCAGTCCCCAAAGCAGCAGTGAACAGTCTCTCTCACCCCACACCAGCCCACAATGCAGCAGTGAACCCTGTCTCTCTACCTCTCCCCAGTCTTCAAATGGGCAGTGAACCCTGTCTCTCACCTTCGCCCTCCAGTGCTCAATGCAGCAGTTAACCCAGTCTCTTTCCACCGCCTCCCAGTCCCCAATGCAGCAAAATGAACCCTGTCTCTCTCCCTCCTCACCCCAGTCCCCAGTGAAGTCGCGAACCTGTTACGCTCTCACCCACCTGCCCACTCCAGTCCCCAATGCAGCAGTGAACCCTATCTCCCTCTCGTTCCACCCAGTCCCCAATGCAGCATTGACCCGACACTCTCCCCTCCCCAATTCCCAAAGCAGTGAACCGTCTTTCTCCCCACACCTGCTACCAATTCAGCAGTGAACCCTCTCACCTCCTCTAATCCCCAGTCCTCAATGGAGCAGTGAACCCTGTCACCCCCAGTCCCCAATACAGCATAGTAATCCCTCTCTCCCCCCACCCCAGTCCCAAATGCAGCCGTGAACCCTATCTCACTCTCCACTCACCACAGTCCCCAATGCAGCAATGAACACTTTCTTTCTCTTTCCATGTCCCAAATTCAGCAGTGAACTGTCTCTCTCTCCTTGCACAACCCAACCCCAAAGCAGTAGTGTATCCTGTCTCTCGCTTCCACCCCAGTTCCCAATGCAGCAATGAACCCTGTCTCTCTCTCCCCCCCAACCCAGTCCCCAATGCAGCAGTGAACCCCATCTCTCTCCCCCCAATCCAGTAGTGAACCCCGTCTCTTTCTTCCCCCAGTCCCCAATGCAGCAGTGAACCCTGTCTCACTCTTCCCCCCTCCCCCCCACCCACCCCAGTCCACAATGCAGCACAGTGAACCCTGTCTCTCCCTCTAACTCACCCCCCCTCCAAGTCTCCAATGAACCAATGTCTCTCTCCCCACCCCAGTCCCCAATGCAGCACGGTGAACCCAGTCTCTCTCTCCCCATACCTGTTCCCAATGCAGCTTTGAACCCTGTCTTGCCCTCCAGCCCTAGTGCTCAATGAAGCAGTGATCCCTTTTTCTCTCTCCCAACCCCAGTCCCCAATGCAGCAGCAAGACCTGTCTCTCCCCCCCAACCCAGTCCCAAATGCAGCAGTGAACTCTGTCTCTCCCTCTACAGTCCCCAACAAAGCAGTGAACTCTGTCGCTCTCTCTCCCCTTACCCCAGTCCCCAAAGCAGCACAGTGAACAGTCTCTCTCGCCCAACCCCAATCCAGCAGTGAACCCTATCTCCCTCTCTCTCCACCCGGTCCCCAATGCAGCAGTGACCCCTGACACTCTCCCCTCCCCAGTTCCCAAAGCAGTGAACCGTCTCTCCCCACAGTCCCCAATTCAGCAGTGAACCCTCTCACCACCTCTAATCCCTAGTCCTCAATGAAGCAGTGAACCCTGTCACCCCCCAGTCCCCAATGCAGCACAGTAATACCACTCTCCCCAGCCCAGCCCCCAATGCAGCAGTGAACCCTGTCACCCCCAGTCCCCAATGCAGCACAGTAATACCACTCTCCCCAGCCCAGCCCCCAATGCAGCAGTGAACCCTGTCTCTCTGCTCCACAACTAGGCTTCAATGCTGCAGTGAACCTTGTCTGTCTCTCTCACTACCCCAACTGTGAACCCTCTCTCACTCTTTCCACCACCTCCCCCCCCACGTCTCTCTCTCTCCTCACCCCAGTCCCCAATGCAGCAGTGAACCCTGCCTCTCTCCCCACCCCAGACCCCAATGCACCAGTGAACCCTGTCTCTCTTCCCCACAGTCCCCTCTGTAGCAGTGAACCCTCTCTCTCTCTTCCCCCAGTCCCAAATGCAGTGAACCCTGTCTCTCCCCACCCCAGTCCCCAATGCAGCAGTGAACCCTGTCTCTCTCTCGCTCCTCACCCCGTCCCAAATGCAGTGAATCCTGTCTCTCCTCACCCTGCTCTCCCCAACCCAGTCCCCAATGCAGCAGTGAACCCTGTCTCTCTCGCTCTTATCCCCCAATCTCCAATGCAGCAGTGAACCCTGTCTCTCCCTTCCAGTCCCCAATGCAGCAGTGAACCCTGTCTCTCCCTTCCTTCCAGTCCCCAGTGCAGTGAACCCTGTCGCTCTCTCTCTCTCTCCACTCGCCACAGTTCCCCAATGCAACAGTGAACGCTGTTTCTTTCTCTTCCCATGTCCCCAATTCAGCACAGTGAACCTTGTCTGTCTGTCTCTCTCTCCTTGCAGAACCCAGGCCCCAAAGCAGTAGTGTATCCTGTCTCTCTCTCTCTCTCTAACACCCCAGTCCCAAATGTAGCAGTGAACCCTGTCTTTCTCTCTCTCTCTCCCTGCCAGTCCCCAGTGCAGTGAACCCTATCTCTCTTTCCCTGCCAGTCCCCAGTGCAGTGAACTCTCTCTCTCTCTCTCTCTCTCTCTCTCTCTCTCTCTCTCTCCCCCCCCCAATCCCCAAAGCTGCAGTGAACCCTGTCTCTCCCACCCCAGTACCCAATGCAGCACAGCGAACCCTGTCTCACTCACTCTCCACAACCCAGCCCCCAATGCAGTGAACCCTCTCTTTTTCTTTCTCCCCCCACCCCGTCCCCAATTCAGAGTGAACCCTGTCCGTGTCTCTCTGCTCCCACAACCCAGGTCCCAATGCTGCAATGAACCTTGTCTGTCTCGCTCCCTCCCTCGCCCCACCCCAGATGTAAACCTTCTCTCACTCTTTCCCCCCTGTCCACAATGCAGTGAACCCTGTCTCCCTCTCTCTTCCCCCAACTTCCCAATGCAGCAATGAACCCAGTCTCTCGCCCCACCCCAGACTCCAATGCAGCACAGTGATCCCTCTTTCTCTCTCTCTCTCCCAATCCATCCCCAATGCAGCAGCGAACCCTGTCTTGCCCTCTAACCCCCAGCCCCAAATGCAGTGAACCCTGTGTCTCTCTACCCCACAGTCCCCAATAAAGCAGTGAACTCTCGTTCTCTCTCCCCCCACCCCAGTCCCCAAAGCAGCAGTGAACAGTCTCTCTCGCCCTACCCCAGCCCACAATGCAGCAGTGAACCCTGTCTCTCTCTCTATCCCTCCCCAGTCTTCAAATGACCAGTGAACCCTATCTCTCACCCTCCAGTGCCCAATGCAGCACAATTAACCCAGTCTCTGTCTCTGCCGCCTACCAGTCCCCAATGCAGCAAAATGAACCCTGCCTCTTTGCCTTCTCACCCAAGTCCCCAATGAAGCCGCGAACCTGTCACGCGCTCAGCCACCTGCCCACTCCAGTCCCCAATACAGCAGTGAACCCTGTCTCTTCCCCCCCCCCCCACCCCAGTCCCCAAATGAGCAGTGAACCCTGTCTCTCACCCTCCACTGTCCAATGCAGCACAGTTAACCCTGTCTCCCCAACCCAGTCCCCAATGCAGCAGTGAACCCTGTCTCTCTCCCCACCACAATACCCACTGCAGCAGTGAACCCGGTCTCTCTCTCCCCCCAGTCCCCAATGCAGCAGTGAACCCTGTCTCTCTCTCCACTCACCACAGTCCCCAATTCAGCAATGAACACTTTCTTTCTCTTCCCATGTCCCCAATTCAGCACAGTGAACCCCCTCTCTCTCTCTCTCCTTGCACAATCCAGGCCCCAAAGCAGTAGTGCATCCTGTCTCTCTCTCCCACCCCAGTCCCGAGTGCAGTGAACCCTGTCTTCCCCCATCGCGCCCCCCCCCCCCCCCCCACCGAGTCCCCTATACAGCAGAGAACCCCGTTTCTCTCTATTCCCCCAGTCCCCAATGCAGCAGCGAACCCTCTTTTTCTTTCCCCCCCACCCCATCCCCAATTCAGAGTGAACCCTGTCTCTCTCTGCTCCCACAACCCAGGCCCCAATGCTGCAGTGAACCTTGTCTGTCTGTCTCTCTCCCTCCCTCCCTCCCTCGCCCCACCCCAGCTGTGAACCCTCTCTCACTCTTTTCCTCCCCCCGTCTCTCTCCCCAACCCAGTCCCCAATGCAGTGAACCCTGTCTCTGTCCATCCTAGCCCCCGACACAGCTGTGAACCCCCTCTCTCTTCTCCCCCCCGCCCCCAACCTAGTCCTCAATACAGCTGTGAACCATGTTTCTCTCCTCACCCCAGTGTCCAATGCAGCAGTGAAGCCTGTCTCTCTCCACTCACCACAGTCCTCAATGCAGCAATGAACACTCCTTCTTTCTCTTCCCATGTTCCCAATTCAGCACAGTGAACCGTCTCTCTCTCTCCTTGCACAACCCAGGCCCCAAAGCAGTAGTGTATCCTGTCTCTCTCTCTCTCTCTCTCTCTCTCTCTCCAGATTCTGGATTAGTGCTGGAAGAACACAGCAGCTCAGACAGCATCCATGTAGCTTCGAAATCGACATTTCGGGCAAAAGCCCTTCATCAGCCCTTTATTCCTGATGAAGGGCTTTTGCCCGAAACGTCGATTTCGAAGCTACTTGGATGCTGTCTGAACTGCTGTGCTCTTCCAGCACCACTAATCCAGAATCTGGTTTCCAGCATCTGCAGTCATTGTTTTAACCTCTCTCTCTCTCTCCCACCCCAGTCCCCAATGCAGCAGTGAACCCTGTCTCTCTCCCCACCCCAGTCCCCAATGCAGCAGTGAACCTTGTCTCTCTCCCTACCCCAGTCCCTAATGCAGCAGTGAACCCTGTCTCTCTCTCTCTTCCCCACAGTCCCCACTGCAGTGAACCCTCTCTCTCACCCCCAGTCCCAAATGCAGTAAACCCCGTCTCCCTCTCTCCTCACCCCAGTTCCCAATGCAGTGAACCCAGTCTCTCTCTCTCTCTCTCTTCCCCCCACCCCCCCAGTCCAACAGGAACCCTCTCTCCCTATCCCCCCCCCCGACCCCGAGTCCCCTATGCAGCAGTGAACCCTGTTTCTCTCCCCACCCCAGTACCCAATGCAGCATGTGAACCCTCTCTTTTTATTTCCCCCCACCACATCCCCAATTCAGAGTGAACCCTGTCTCTCTGCTCCCACAACCCAGGCCTCAATGCTGCAGTGAACCTTGTCTGTCTCTCTCTCCCTCGCCCCACCCCAGCTGTGAACCCCCTTTCACTCTTTCCCCCCTGTCCACAATGCAGCAGTGAACCCTGTCTCTCTTCCCAATGCAGCAGTGAACCCTGTCTCTCTCCATCCTAGCCCCCGGCACAGCAGTGATCTCTCTCTCTCGCGCCCCCACCCCCTCCAATCCTAGTCCTCAATACAGCTGTGACCTGTCTCTCTCCTCACCCCAGTCCCCAATGCAGCAGTGAACCCTGTCTCTCACCCCCCCCCAAACCCAGTCCCCAATGCAGTGAACCTCGTCTCTCTCCCCCCCAACGCAGCATTGAACCCTGTCTTGCCCTCTAGCCCTCAGTCCTCAATGAAGCAGTGATCCATCTTTCTCTCCCAACCCCAGTCCCCAATGCAGCAGTGAACTCTGTCTCTCCCTCGACCCCCCACAGTCCCCAATAAAGCAGCGAACTGTCGCTCTCTCCCCCCCCCCAGCCCAGTCCCCAAAGCAGCACAGTAAACAGTCTCTCTTGCCCCACCCGAGCCCACAATGCAGCAGTGAACCCTGTCTCTCTCTCTATCCCTCCCCAGTCTTCAAATGGACAGTGAACCCTATCTCTAACCCTCACCCTCCATTGCCCAATGCAGCAGTTAACCCAGTCTCTTTCTCTCTACCGTCTCCCAGTCCCCAATGCAGCAAAATGAACCCTGTCTCTCTCTCCTCACCCAAGTCCCCAATGAAGCCGCGAACCTGTCACACTCTCACCCACCTGCCCACTCCAGTCCGCAATGCAGCAGTGAACCCTATCTCCCTCTCTCTCTCTCCACCCAGTCCCCAATACAGCATTGACCCCTGACACACTCCCCACCCCAGTTGCCAAAGCAGCAGTGAACCCTCTCACCTCCTCTAATCCCTAGTCCTCAATGAAGCAGTGAACCCTGTCACCCCAGTCCCCAACGCAGCACAGTAATCCCTCTCTCCCCAATGCAGCAGTGAACCCTGTCTCTCTCTCTCTCTCTCTCTCTCTCATCCCCTAATCTCCAATGCAGTGAACCCTCTCTTCCTCCCCCAGTCCCCAATGCAGCAGTGAACCCTGTCTCTCTCTGCCCCTCCACACACACCCCCCCTCCCCCAGTCCCCAATGCAGCACAGTGAACCCTGTCTCTCTCCCCAACGCAGCAGTGAAACCTGTCTCTCTCCATCCTTGCCCCCAGCACAGCTGTGAACTCTCTCTTCTCTCCCTCCCCCCCACCCCCATCCTAGTCCTCAATACAGCTGTGACCTGTCTCTCTCCTCACCCCAGTCACCAATGCAGCAGTGAACCCTGTCTCTCCCCACCCATCCTCAAATTAGCAGTGAACCCTGTCTCTCTCCCCACACCAGACCCCAATTGCACCAGTGAACCCTGTCTCTCTTCCCCACAGTCCCCTCTGTAGCAGTGAACCCTCTCTCTTCCACCCCAGTCCCCAGTGCAGTGAACCCTGTCTCTCTCTTCCCCCCCCCAGTCCCAAATGCAGCTGTGAACCCTGTCTCCCTCTCTCCTCACCCCAGTCTCCAATGCAGCAGTGAACCATCTCCCTCTCTCCTCACCCCAGTCCCCAATGCAGCTGTGAACCCTGTCTCTCTCTCTCCTCTCCCACAATCCAGGCCCCAATGCAGCAGTGAACCCCATCTCCCTATTCCCCCAGTCCCCAACACAGCTGTGACCCCTGTCTGTCTGTCTCTCTCTCTCTCTCCCCCCAACCCAAGTCTCCAATGCAGCAGTGACCCCTGTCTCTCGCTCTCCCCACCACAATCCCCAATGCAGCAGTGAACCCTGACTCTGTCTCCCCACAACACAGTCCACATTGCAGCAGTGATCCCTGTCGCTCCCTCTACCCCCAAGTCTCCAATGAAGCAGTCAACCCCCCTCTTTCTCTCCTCACCCTAGTCCCCAGCACATTCGTGATCCCTCTCTCTCCTCCCACAACCCAGGCCCCAAAGCAGCAGTGAACCCTGTCACTCTCCCCACCTGACCCCAATGCAGTAGTGAACCCTGTCTCTCTCCACCCACCCCAGACCCCAATGCACCAGTGAACCCTGTCTCTCTCTTCCCTTCAGTCCCCAATGCTGAACCCTGTCTCTCTTCCCCACCCCATTCCACAATGCAGCAGTGAACCCTGTCTCTCTCCCCTCCCCCACCAGAGCAGTGAACCATGTCTCTCTCCACCCAGTCCCCAGTGCAGCAGTGAACCCTGTCTTTCTCTCTTCCCCCTCAGTCCCCAATACAGCAGTGAACTGTCTTTCTCTCTTCTCCCACCCCCACCCAGTCCACAATGCAGCACAGTGAACCCTGTCTCTCTCCCCAACCAAGTCCCCAACGCAGCAGTGAACCCTGTCTCTCTCCATCCTAGCCCCCAGCACAGCTGTGACTTCTTTCTTTTTCTCTCTCTCTCTCTCTCTCTCTCTCCCCCCTTCCACCCCCCCCATCCCAGTCCTCAATACAGCTGTGACACTTCTCTCTTCCCCACCCGGTCCCCAGTAGCGAACCCTGTCTCTCTTCCCCACCCGGTCCCCAGTAGCGAACCCTGTCTCTCTTCCCCACCCGGTCCCCAGTAGCGAACCCTGTCTCTCTTCCCCACCCGGTCCCCAGTAGCGAACCCTGTCTCTCTTCCCCACCCGGTCCCCAATAGCGAACCCTGTCTCTCTTCCCCACCCGGTCCCCAATAGCGAACCCTGTCTCTCTTCCCCACCCGGTCCCCAATAGCGAACCCTGTCTCTCTTCCCCACCCGGTCCCCAATAGCGAACCCTGTCTCTCTCCCTCTCCACCCAGTCCCCAATGCAGCAGTGAACCCTGTCTTTCTCTCTACCCAGTCCCCAATGCAGCAGTGAACCCTGTCTTTCTCTCTTCTCCTACCCCCACCCAGTCCCCAATGCAGCAGTAAACCCTGTCTCTCTCCATCCTAGCCCCCAGCACAGCTGTGACCTCCCTCTCTCTCTCTCTCTTCATCACCCCCATCCTAGTCCTCAATACAGCTGTGACCCATCTCTCTCTCCTCACCCCAGTCCCCAATGCAGCAGTGAACCGTCTCTCTTCCCCACACCAGACCCCATTGCACCAGTGACCCCTGTCTGTCCCCACCCGTCCCCAAATTAGCAGTGAACCCTGTCTCTCTTCCCCACACCAGACCCCATTGCACGAGTGAACCCTGTCTCTCTTCCCCACACCAGACCCCATTGCACGAGTGAACCCTGTCTCTCTTCCCCACACCAGATCCCATTGCACCAGTGAACCCTGTCTCTCTTCCCCACACCAGACCCCACTGCACCAGTGAACCCTGTCCCACTTCCCCACACCGGATCCCATTGCACCAGTGAACCCTGTCTCTCTTCCCCACACCGGACCCCATTGCACCAGTGAACCCTGTTTCTCTTCCCCACACCAGACTCCATTGCACCAGTGAACCCTGTCTCTCTTCCCCACACCGGACCCCATTGCACCAGTGAACCCTGTTTCTCTTCCCCACACCGGACCCCATTGCACCAGTGAACCCTGTCTCTCTTCCCCACACCGGACCCCATTGCACCAGTGAACCCTGTCTCTCTTCCCCACACCGGACCCCATTGCACCAGTGAACCCTGTTTCTCTTCCCCACACCAGACCCCACTGCACCAGTGAACCCTGTCCCACTTCCCCACACCGGATCCCATTGCAGCAGTGAACCCTGTCTCTCTTCCCCACACCGGACCCCATTGCACCAGTGAACCCTGTTTCTCTTCCCCACACCAGACCCCATTGCACCAGTGAACCCTGTTTCTCTTCCCCACACCGGACCCCATTGCACCAGTGAACCTTGTCTCTCTTCCCCACACCGGACCCCATTGCACCAGTGAACCCTGTCTCTCTTCCCCACACCGGACCCCATTGCACCAGTGAACCCTGTCTCTCTCTCTCCACCCAGTCCCCAATAGTGAACGCTGTCTCTCTCTCCACCCAGTCCCCAATAGCGAACCCTGTCTCTCTCTCCACCCAGTCCCCAATAGCGAACCCTGTCTCTCTCTCCACCCAGTCCCCAATAGCGAACCCTGTCTCTCTCTCTCTTCACTCTCATTCCCCAATGCCGCATCGAACCCTGTCTCTCTCTCTTCACTCTCATTCCCCAATGCAGCATTGAACCCTGTCTCTCTCTCTCTTCACTCTCATTCCCCAATGCAGCATTGAACCCTGTCTCTCTCTCTCTCTCTCTTTCTTCACTCTCATTCCCCAATGCAGCATTGAACCCTGTCTCTCTCTCTCTTTCTTCACTCTCATTCCCCAATGCAGCATTGAACCCTGTCTCTCTCTCTCTTCACTCTCATTCCCCAATGCAGCATTGAACCCTGTCTCTCTCTCTCTTCACTCTCATTCCCCAATGCAGCATTGAACCCTATCTCTCTCTCTCTTTTCACTCTCATTCCCCAATGCAGCATTGAACCCTGTCTCTCTCTCTCTCTTCACTCTCATTCCCCAATGCAGCATTGAACCCTGTCTCTCTCTCTCTTCACTCTCATTCCCCAATGCAGCATTGAACCCTGTCTCTCTCTCTCTTCACTCTCATTCCCCAATGCAGCATTGAACCCTGTCTCTCTCTCTCTTCACTCTCATTCCCCAATGCAGCATTGAACCCTGTCTCTCTCTCTCTTTCTTCACTCTCATTCCCCAATGCAGCATTGAACCCTGTCTCTCTCTTCACTCTCATTCCCCAATGCAGCATTGAACCCTGTCTCTCTCTCTCTTCACTCTCATTCCCCAATGCAGCATTGAACCCTATCTCTCTCTCTCTTCACTCTCATTCCCCAATGCAGCATTGAACCCTGTCTCTCTCTTCACTCTCATTCCCCAATGCAGCATTGAACCCTGTCTCTCTCTCTCTTCACTCTCATTCCCCAATGCAGCATTGAACCCTGTCTCTCTCTCTCTTCACTCTCATTCCCCAATGCAGCATTGAACCCTGTCTCTCTCTCTCTTCACTCTCATTCCCCAATGCAGCATTGAACCCTGTCTCTCTCTCTCTTCACTCTCATTCCCCAATGCAGCATTGAACCCTGTCTCTCTCTCTCTTCACTCTCATTCCCCAATGCAGCATTGAACCCTGTCTCTCTCTCTCTTCACTCTCATTCCCCAATGCAGCATTGAACCCTGTCTCTCTCTCTCTTCACTCTCATTCCCCAATGCAGCATTGAACCCTGTCTCTCTCTCTCTTCACTCTCATTCCCCAATGCAGCATTGAACCCTGTCTCTCTCTCTCTTCACTCTCATTCCCCAATGCAGCATTGAACCCTGTCTCTCTCTCTCTTCACTCTCATTCCCCAATGCAGCATTGAACCCTGTCTCTCTCTCTCTTCACTCTCATTCCCCAATGCAGCATTGAACCCTGTCTCTCTCTCTCTTCACTCTCATTCCCCAATGCAGCATTGAACCCTGTCTCTCTCTCTCTTCACTCTCATTCCCCAATGCAGCATTGAACCCTGTCTCTCTCTCTCTCACTCTCATTCCCCAATGCAGCATTGAACCCTGTCTCTCTCTCTCTTCACTCTCATTCCCCAATGCAGCATTGAACCCTGTCTCTCTCTCTCTTCACTCTCATTCCCCAATGCAGCATTGAACCCTGTCTCTCTCTCTCTTCACTCTCATTCCCCAATGCAGCATTGAACCCTGTCTCTCTCTCTCTTCACTCTCATTCCCCAATGCAGCATTGAACCCTGTCTCTCTCTCTCTCTCTTCACTCTCATTCCCCAATGCAGCATTGAACCCTGTCTCTCTCTCTCTCTCTTCACTCTCATTCCCCAATGCAGCATTGAACCCTGTCTCTCTCTCTCTCTCTTCACTCTCATTCCCCAATGCAGCATTGAACCCTGTCTCTCTCTCTCTCTCTTCACTCTCATTCCCCAATGCAGCATTGAACCCTGTCTCTCTCTCTTCACTCTCATTCCCCAATGCAGCATTGAACCCTGTCTCTCTCTCTCTCTTCACTCTCATTCCCCAATGCAGCATTGAACCCTGTCTCTCTCTCTCTCTCTTCACTCTCATTCCCCAGTACAGCATTGAACCCTGTCTCTCTTCCCCCTCAGTCCCCAATACAGCTGTAACCGTCTCTGTCTCCCCCCACCCCAGCCCCCAATGCAGCAGTGAAACCTGTCTCTCTCCCGTCCCCAATGTAGCTAAAGCAGGACCGCGAACACAACCTTTCCAGCCCGTGACCACTTTCCCCTCAACTTTTGGGACATTGCCCCCAATAACAATGACGACAGTAGCCGTTGCCCTGCGCCGCCGAAGTCCCTCAGCCCATCCCCTATTTAGTGCAAAACCGGAATGGAGAGGTTCAAATGAACGTTTTCTGAAACCTCACCGACGACACTAGCTCACATACCTTACCCCCCCTCCCCCCTTTAACAACTGATCTGGTTTTGTTTCCTGCTGCGCTTTTCCAGCACCCACTCTCATCTAGACTCTGCTTTCCAGCCTCTGCACTGCGCTAGCATGCGAACCTCCGCGGAAACTCCGATCACGTGCAGCGATAGAGCCCCGCCCCCCTCCATTCCAATTGGTTCGGTCCTTCAGTACCGCCTCTTCCTTTCTATTGGCCGAATCCGCGTTCTATCACCCAGCCCCCTTTTGCACTGGAGCATGCGCAGTATTTCCTGATTCTCCGCTCCAGGGTTGGGATTGAGGGTTCACCCTGAGGTGGGGAAGGAATGTGAACCAGCTGCTTTCCTCCACGATCCTCAGATATCTTCGAGAGCTGGAACACAAGCTCAATTATAACTGGTTTTACAGTCAGCAGCAACAACGGTTTCCCAATCTGAAAATGAAACGTTAACTCTGATTTCACTTCACTGATGTTGCTAGACCTGTTTAGCTTTTCCAACAACTTTCGTTTTTGTTTGTGAATAAATACTGTGTATGTGTCTTTACAAAATGTCGCTGGTCTGCAGTAGAGTGGGCTTAATGATGTGACTCTGCTCCAGGGAAGGAGTGAGGGAGAACACAGGTTTCCCCACTGACAAACAATTGAGGAAGAAAATATGACTTCCATCTCACATCACCCCATCCTGATAGTGGTGTCTGGGCCTCTGAAGGTAGAAGTGGAGCAGTCTTGAAGGAAACTCTTCGGGGATCTGACACTTTGAGTGGAGACCAAAAACATCTGCACAGTGAGAGCAAGGATTTGAGCAACTTGACTGGCTGTCTGTTGAAATTTACAGGATACACCCACTTCAAGTAATAGGAAGCAGCTGAACTACAAATTGGATTCCACCAAGTGTGTACATGAGTGGGTTGACAAAATATTCAGTTTCCTACAACAGGGAGACAGACCCTTTGGCCCAACTGGTCAATGCTGAACAAAATGTCCATCCAGGCTAATACCATTTCCCTGCACTTAGCTCATATCCTGCTAATCCTTTTCTTACACATGTATGTGTTCAAACACCTTTTAAATGTTGTTAACCACGCCTGCTGGCAGCTGTTTCCATATGGTTTGTGTAAAAATGTTGTCCCTCATTTCCCTTTTATTCTTTCCCTGCTAATCTTAAACCAATACCTCTCGCCCTTAATTCCCCAACATTGGGAAATGACTGAGTGCACTCATCCTATCCATGCCTCTCATGAACTTAATCACTTCTATTAGATCCCCCCAAGCCCCCAGTCTCCTGTGCTGTAAAGAAAAAAATCCTAGCTTGTCCAACCTCTCCCTATAACTCAGGTCATTGAGTACTAGCAACATCCTTGTAAACTTCTTTTGCACTGTTTCCAGTTTAATAACATCCTTCCTATAGCAAGGTGACCAAAACCGAACACAATACTCTCAAGTTCGATCTCACCAATGTCCTGTATAACTATGACGTAACTTCCCAACGTCGATACTCAAAGCCCTGACTGATGAAGGCCAGTATGCTAAAAGCCTTCTTCACTACCCTCCAGCTTGTCCAATTTATCTGTCAAGCCCCATATTTCTGCAACTGATTGATTGCTTGATTGTTTTTTGCCATGTACCCCTACGTACAGTGAAAAGCTTTCTTTTGTAATGAGTGTAAGTACATACTGATCATTGGCTACTTTGACAGAGTGAGGTGTGGAAGGTTACGACTGCACAGGAGGTGCACAAAGCAAGATCAACATTAGATTTGAAATTACAGAGGGCAATGTGTTGTCCATTTAGTAATTATCCAAATATGCTGTGAATATCTGTCCCTCTCGACCATAGTCTGGACTTTACAATAATACTTGAGCTTCCTCATGCTACTGCCCGCATGAACAGCTAAGATGGACAAACATAGATGTTCAGTGGACAGGCAGAGATCAAGGGATGTAATGATGGGCTTATGCCTGAAATATTGACTTTCCTGCTGCTCAGATGCTGCCTGACCTGTTGTGCTTTTCCAAAACCATACTTTTTGACTTTAGTGTTCGTCTTCCTGGACTACCGTGTGCCATTGGTATGAAGTTTGGAAACAATGAAATGGCATATGTTAGGCTGTTGTTCGCTTTCCAGAGTGTCCCATGTTGGACAGGGGGATTCAGCAGCTTTGACTCATGTCTTTGAAACTTGGTCTGTGCCTGTCTACTGAGTGCCTGTGTTTGTCTTTCTTCGCCGATCGTGTGGTCTGCAACACGAGGAAGCCCCTCGAGTATTATTGTTATGGACCAGCAATCTAACCTGTAGCTGAGGTGCTTCTGACTGACTCCTGTTATTGAACATGTAGTGGATGTGCTAGGGATGGCTTGCTGTGAGCTGCCTCACAGGGAGACCTGAGGACTTGGTGACCTAACTCTGATTGGAGCTTGGGGACTGTTGTTACAGCATCTGGGTCTGCAACATGAACAACAAATGGAGCAGAGACTGCAAAGCGGAGAAGTTCTGAAACCACGGAGTGAGTGTGTATGTGGAAAGGGATTTGCTGTATCCACCCTTGGGTTTCCAAGAACAGCTTCCTCAGCTACACCTAACCTAGGATCAGAGTGTGCAGATCTGAGTCTGCACTCAGAGTCTGGTGAACTTGTAGAATAGTCAATTATATAATGCTGTGGAAGCCATGGCTATTAGGGAAAGAAAAGCTCAATAAAGCCAAAGGCCTACAGCAGTGCCGATCTTACATTTTTCCAATGGGTAATCGGATTGAGGGATGTGAACATACTATGGTGAAAGTGCCTTCAGGAGATAGTCAGCCATGTATGAGGATGGGGAGGCTCACTGGTCTGAATGTCTTACTCTTTTCCAGATGTTTTTATGCAGTCTGTGGGAAAGTTCTGTAAATGATGTCATAATCTTACATGCATTTAAAAGGAGACATCTTCAGATCGATATGACAGTGTTCCCTTTTTCCAATATGGAGCTCAGATGTTCATACAACACGGAACATAGAACATAGAACATTACAGCGCAGTACAGGCCCTTCGGCCCTCGATGTTGTGCCGCCCTGTCATACTAATCTGATGCCTATCCCACCTACACTATTTCATATACGTCGATATGCCTGTCCAATGACGACTTAAATGCACTTAAACTTGGCAAATTTACTACCGTTGCAGGCAAAGCATTCCATACCCTTACTACTCTCTGAGTAAAGAAACTACCTCTGACATCTGTATTAAACCTAGCTCTCCTCACTTTAAATTTGTGTCCCCTCGTGTTTGCCGTTTCCATACTTGGAAAAAGGCTCTCCCTGTCCACCCTATCTAACCCTCTGATTATCTTGTATGTCTCTATTAAGTCACCTCTCAACCTTCTTCTCTCTAACGAGAACAGCCTCAAGGCCCTCAGCCTTTCATCGTAAGACATTCCTTCCATACCAGGCAACATCCTAGTAAATCTCCTCTGCACCCCTTCCAAAGCTTCCACATCCTTCTTATAATGCGGTGACCAGAACTGTACACAATACTCCAAGTGTGGCCGTACCAGAGCTTTATACATCTGCAGCATAACCTCCAGGTTCCGGAACTCAATCCCTCTATTAATAAAGGCCAAAACACTGTCTGCCTTCTTAACAACCCTGTCAATCTGGATGGCAACTTTCAGGGATCTGTGTACATGGACACCGAGATCTCTCTGCTTATCCGCACTCCCAAGAATCTTACCATTAGCCCAGTACTTTGCATTCTAATTACACCATCCAAAGTGTATTACCTCACACTTATTCACATTAAACTCATTTGCCACCTCTCAGCCCAGCTCTGCATCGTATCTATGTCTCTCTGCAACCTACTACATCCTTCGTCACTATCCACAACTCCACCGACCTTCTGTCCGTTTTTTTCTGTAACACCTCGGAACAGTTTGATACAATTGAGTGACTTGCTTCGTTGTTTCAGAAACCTTTAAAGAGTTTATCACATATCTGTGACTCTGGAGTCACTTTTAAATAACAATGACCAATGCAGCACAGGAACAAACCTTTCAGCCCTCCAAGCCTTTCCATACTAAAATTATCTTCACTTACATGATTCATATTCTTCTATTCCCTTCCTAATTATTCATTCGTCCAGATGCTTCTTGAATGCTGTTATTGTGTAAGCTTCCACCACTCCTCTAGTAACACATTCCTGACACTCACCATCCTTTGTGGGAAAATGGGACTCGCACATCTCTTTTAAACTTCCTCTCTCGCACCTTGAACCTGTGTCCCCTAGTAACTGCCTCCTTCACACTGGGGAAAAAGTCTTGTACTCTATCTGTGCCATTCACAGTCTTGTGAACTTTGATCAGGTCTCCATCAACCTCATAGGTTTTATACCAGACCAGAACAGGATGATAGACTTGCTTTCCGAAAGTACATTGGTGAAGCAAATTGGTTTTCAAAATCTCCATTGGCTTCACGATCATCGTTACAGATACCAGTTTTTAGATCTCAATATTTTATTAATCGTTGTTAACTTCCACCCACTGCCAGATCATTAGACGAGTTTGGGTTACTAATTCAGTGCCATTTCCACAGCCGCACGATCTCCGCATGGGGACCGATCAGAAACAACACTCAGCAGTTTATTTTTGTGCTGCTTGACACCTGGGTCAAAATGAACTACCACCAATTTGACTAAAGCAATGAGACTGAAGGATTAGTAATTTTCAGATTGGAATTACTCTCCTCTCAGGGGAGTTGACAATTTTCCATATTGCCTGGTAGATGTCAGAGCTGGAGCTGAAACGAAACAGCATCCCCAGGGACATGGCTTGCTGCACAGCGCAAGTCTACAGGCCTCTTTTTCAGGAATGGTGTCAGGGTGCATTGCCTTTGTTGTATTTACTGCAGTTAGCTCTTTCTTGATGTCATGATCAGTGAATCGAATTGTTTGAAGACGCACACCTGTGATTGTGTGGCAATCATGACGAGGGTGAGGTGGATCATCCACTCAATACATCTGGCTGAGAATTGTGCACATACTACAACCTTGCCTTTTACACTGATGTGCTGAGCTGTTCCATTATTTAGGTTGGTGATATTTGTGGAGCCCTCTCCTCCAGTGAGTTGTTCAATAGTCCATTATTTGTGGCTGGATGTGGCAGGACTGCAGGGCTTACATCTGATCTGTTGGTCTTGGGATCATTTTGCCCTGTGTATCAGACGTTAGTTCTGCTGTTTGGTATGTACCAGTCTTTAACGGGTTGACATCAGCTTTAGGTGCAGTTTTAGGTTTTTGACCATGACATGTTCACCTGCACTCGTCACTGAACCACAGCTTGGCTTGATGGTAATAGTAGACTGAGGGATTATCCCAAAGAAAACATTTCAGATGGTGATCGAATACAATTCTGCTTCTGCTGCTGCTATGGTCTATAGCACCACATGAATGTCCAGTTTGAGATGCAATATCTGCAATACAATTCTGCTGCCTGTCCCCCAATTCACACCGAGACCCATTCACCCATCATCCCTGTCCTCAGTGATCTACACTGGTCTCTGATGTGGTAACACTTCCATTTTAATATTCTCATACTTCTGAGGGTCTCACCATAGTAAGCCAACTCCACTCAGTCACAGGTTTATTTGGAAGCACTAGCTTTGGGAGCACTGCTCCTTCATCAAGTGTTTGTGGATAATAGGATTGCAAGACACAGAATGGAGAGCAAATGGTTACAGTGTGATATAACTGAAATTATATATTGATGAAGACCTGGATTGTTTGTTACATCTCTCAACTTTTAGAATGACCATATTGGTTTCAGTTCTTCCATATCCACAACCACCTGATGAAGGTGCAGCGCTCCCAAAGCTAATGCTTCCAAATACACCTGTTGGACTATAACCTGGTGTTGTGTGATTTTTAACGTTATACGCCCCAGTCCAACACCGGTGTCTCCAAATCATCTTCTGTGTTGAAAGTGAATGTGTTTTCCTCTGTTTCTCTCTCTGATCATGATTAAGAGTTCTGAAGTGTCAGTCATGCTGTCCTTGTATAGTTTTTGGAACCAATTTGTGCGCCTTGTGTTCGCATTTTCTTCCTGGTGTATGGTCCACCATGTCAGACAGGGCATTTGAGCAGCTTTGAAATATGTCTCTGAAACTTATTTAAAAACTGAAATTGTTGGAGAAACAAATAGTTCTGGCAGCATCCGTGGAGTGATAACAGATTAATCTTTCGGATCCAGTGAACATTGGACTCCACTTTCAGAGAACCGTGCACCTGAACTCCAAGTTCCTCAGTTCCACTACACTTCACCTTACCATTCACCATGAAATTCCTACCTTGATTTGACTTTCCAAAATGCAACACCTCACATTTATCTATATTTGTCGGTCCACTTCCTCAGCTGATCAAGGCGTTGCTGCAATTTTTGATAACTTTGTTCAATGTCCACGATACCGCTTATTTTAGTGTCATCTGCAATCTTACTAATCATGCCTTGTACATTCTCATCCAAATCATTGATGTAGATAGCAAATAGTAATGGACTCAGCATCAACCCTTCACTGGGAAGACACATTGCTTGTGTCTCAGATGTAATAGTGGCTGAAGGACCTAGGGTAATGGATGAACTGAAGGGAATTTATAGTAGACAAGAAATGGTGTTGGATAGACTGTTATGTCTGAAGGCTGATAAGTCCCCATGACCTGATGGTCTGCATCCCAGGATACTTAAGGAGGTGGCTCTAGAAATTGTGAATGCATTGATAATCATTTTCCAAAGTTCTATAGATTCAGGATCAGTACCTGTAGATTGGAGGATGGCTAATGTTGTCCCACTTTTCAAGAAGGAGGGAGAGAGAAAACAGGGAATTATAGACCGGTTAGCCTGTTGCCAGTGGTGGGAAAGATGATGGAGTCAATTATAAAAGATGAAATTACGACTCCTATGGATAGCAGTAACAGGATAGGTCAGAGTCAGCATGGATTTACGAAGGGGAAATCATGCTTGACTAATCATCTGGAATCTTTTGAGGTTGTGACTATGAAGATGGACAAGGGAGAGCCAAGGGAGACCACTCCCTCCGTGACTCCCTTGTCAGGTCCACACCCCCCACCAACCCAACCTCCACGCCCGGCACCTTCCCCTGCAACCGCAAGAAATGCAAAACTTGCGCCCACACCTCCCCCCTCACTTCCCTCCAAGGCCCCAAGGGATCCTTCCATATCCACCACAAATTCATCTGCACCTCCACACACATCATTTACTGCATCCGTTGCACCCGATGTGGCCTCCTCTATATTGGGGAGACAGGCCGCCTACTTGCGGAACGTTTCAGAGAACACCTCTGGGACACCCAGACCAACCAACACAACCACCCCGTGGCTCAACACTTCAACTCCCCCTCCCACTCCACCAAGGACATGCAGGTCCTTGGACTCCTTCATCGCCAGACCATAGCAACACAACGACTGGAGGAAGAGCACCTCATCTTCCGCCTGGGAACCCTCCAACCACAAGGGATGAACTCAGATTTCTCCAGTTTCCTCATTTCCCCTTCCCCCCAACTTGTCTCAGTCAAATCCCTCGAACTCAGCACCGCCTTCCTAACCTGCAATCTTCTTCCTGACCTCTCCACCCCCACCCCACTCCAGCCTATCACCCTCACCTTCACCTCCTTCCACCTATCGCATTTCCAACGCCCGTCCCCCAAGTCCCTCCTCCCTACCTTTTATTTTAGCCCACTTGGCACACTTTCCTCATTCCTGAAGAAGGGCTCATGCCCGAAACGTCGATTCTCCTGCTCCTTGGATGCCTGACCTGCTGCACTTTTCCAGCAACACATTTTCAGCTCTGATCTCCAGCAACTGCAGTCCTCACTTTCTCCTACCCAGGTGGACAGGGATGTTAAGAAGGCATACAGTCTGTTAGCATTTATTGGTAGAGGGATTGAGTTTTGGAGCCATGAGGTCATGTTGCAGCTGTACATAACTCTGGTGTGGCCACACTTGGAGTGTTGCATACAGTCCTGGTCACCGCATAGGGTGTATGTGGAAGCATTGGAAAGGGTGCAAAGGAAATTTACCAGGATGTTGCCTGGTATGGATGGAAGGTCTTCTGAGAAAAGGCTGAGGGACTTGAGGTTGTTTTTGTTAGAAGAAGGTTGAGAGGTAAGTTAATAGAGACGTACAAGATGATCAGAGGATTAGATAGGGTGGACAGTGAGAGTCCTTTTCCTCGGATGGTGATGGCTAGCATGAGGGGAAATACCTTTAAATTGAGGGGTGATAGATATAGGACAGATGTCAGAGGTAGTTTCTTTACTCAGAGAGTAGTAATGGCATGGAATGCCCTGCCTGCAACAGTAGTAGATTGACTAACTTTATGGCACTTAAATGGTTATTGGATAAACATGTGGATAATGGAATAGTGTATTGGTATTGTGATATTGGTATCACAGGTTGGTGCAACATTGAAGGCTGAAGGGCATGTACTGTGCTGTAATGTTGTATGTTCAATGCTCTATAAGTGGCTTGGAGGGAAATTTGCAGTGCTGCTCTTGTCTTTCTGGATGGAAGTGATCATGGGTTTGGAAGGTGCTGCCTGAGGATCTTTGAGCAATTTCTGCAGTGCATCTTTGACTTTTTTTGATTATTAGAAGCTATCATGAAATTTGATTAGAACTTTGCCTTTGAAGTATGTTACAAAAAAGATAATTCTGAAAATGGGGAGCAGTACAAGAAAGATTATAAGGATCCTGGCATTTTGTTGACGTTAGGAGAAAGGGAGGACTGTGTTTGCTGGAGCTCAGAGTTGAGAGTGTTGTGCTGGAAAAGCACAGCATCCATGGAGCAGGAGAATCGATGTTTCAGGCATAGGTCCTTCATCGTTTTGTTAATGTTGAGAAGGCTTCTTGCAGCTGAAATGTAAAAGTAGATTTGGAAGCTTTCTTGTCAATTAAGAGGGCAAATTGGTGAAAACAACAAAATGGCGAATTTGTAGAACAGTATGTGGTTAAGTGAGGTCAGTCCAAAGATGTGCAGGTTAGGTGAATTGGCCACGCTAAATTGCCCGTAGTGTTAGGTGAAGGGGTAAATGTAGGGGAATGCGTTGGGTGGGTTGCTATTTGGAGGGTCGGTGTGGACTTGTTGGGCCAAAGGACCTGTTTCCACACTGTAAGGAATCTAATCTAATCTAATCCAATCTAATCTAATCTAATCTAAGCATTGTTCAAATGAAATGTGACTTGGCACAGGGGACATGACCGCCCCTCATTCCAAACATCAGACAATGCTGAATGTCAGTCAGGGCTGGGAGCCATTAGGCGGATGTGCAATGGGTGAAGTCAATGTGCAATGAGTGATCGAACCAATGACAGTACACAAAGTGGCAGGTCCTGGTACTGTTGGAAGTGTTCATTTTGAAGGAATTCCTCCAAAACAGTGACCATTAAATTATCACTTTCCCATGGTAAGAGACCTGTTATGTATTTCCCCATTTTTTGATTTTTCATTTCAAATTGTGGAGCTTTTGACCTGTGTTCACATTTTGATAAGTTTGTAAAACAAATGGTCCCAATTTAGTGTGCAGCACGGTGTCACAGTGGCTAGCACTGCTGCTTCACAGTGCCAGAGACCTGGGTTCAGTTCCCGACTCAGGCGACTGACTATGTGGAGTTTGCACATTCTCCCCGTGTCTGCGTGGGTTTCCTCCAGGTGCTCCAGTTTCCTCCCACAATCACAAAGATGTGCAGGCCAGGTGAATTGGCCATGCTAAATTGCCTGTAGTGTTAGGTGTAGGGGTATGGGTGGGTTGGTGTGGACTTTTTGGGCTGAAGGGCCTGTTTCCACACTGTAAGTAATCTAATCTAATTTAGGAAGGAACTTAAGATTCAGAAAGAGCACAAACTTTGTTTTATTTATTTATTCGAGTTATTGCCTCAATCCGATCAGGTGCTATCAACACACAGCCCTTAGCTATCCTGATGAAGGGCTTTTGCCCGAAACGTCGATTTCGAAGCTCCTTGGATGCTGCCTGAACTGCTGTGCTCTTCCAGCACCACTAATACAGAACCTTAGCTATCAGCCTACCCAAATACTCAACCTGCTGCTCCCAGCAGTGCAGCTGCTGCCGAGACACCTCATGACCACCATGTGCTAATCTTTCCAAAAGAGATATGGTGTCATGCTCACATTGTCCTTGACACTCAGAGCAAACTAACAAATCATCGACATACTGGAATAGTGTAGCCTCCAATAGCACACCCTCCAGTTCCAACTTCAACACCCAATTAAAGACATGCAGCGAATGCGTAAACCTCTGTGGCATTCGATTATAAGTACGTAAGTGCAAACAAACATTGACAGTCCTCCGCCAACAGAATACTAAAGAAAGCTGAACACAAGTCAATCACTGAAAACCAATCTGCTTCCAGCAGTATATTAGTCAGCAATGTATATGGATTCAGAACTATTGCTGGCCAATCCTTCACCACATCTATATCATGTCGTGACTATAAGCTATAGAGCAATGCATCCAGCCAGTACTCAAATGGATGGTCACTTCCTCCCACTATCACTGGCATTATCCATTGGAAAATCACCTCAACCTCCTTGGGGTACCCCAACATATCTATACAAACCACAATTTGAACATAGTTACCATCAACAGATTTCCAGACTCCTGCTGTCAGCATTAGCCAATCACTAATCATTTCTACATGCTTCATCATAGATCCCAGATCCTTGAACTGATGTCCCTGATTACTAACAGTGTCACATGGGGCAAAACGCCTGGCACGCTGCTTCCCAACACTATAGCTTCTCTCTGGAAATGCTGTGGGGTGACAACCTCACAGTGCTACTGCACCTCCAATACTTTAACTCTGAGTCTCATCAAAAATCACTGTACAATGCAGCTCAGACTAGGGTGGCTCAGTCAAAGGCAGTAAAACTAAAGCATCTATCCTCCATTTCTCCCAAGTTACCCAAAAATCACCACTTATATCCCCTATCCAATATACTTAGCTGTTGCGACTTCCTGCAAGACTGACTGAGAACTCACTCTATTTACACTAAATCCCATTTGCGTACACTCCAAAAGTAATTCTAACTTCAATAAAGCAAGCTCTACCTCGCAAATTAATTGGCGACCCCTTAGAAACTAATAAAGGCAATACTACTGTTTTACTATCCAAGTGTAGACTTAATGGAGCTGTAAACCCTGTCAACTGTGGTTCACGCGAGAACCTTACAGTCTTAATAAATTTACCAGACATGGGAAGGTGGGAGGCATATTGCGGTTGGACGCTAGTATCTACCACCATAAGCGTCAACCATCCTAACCTGTATAGTAACCTGTAAAATAGTTTCCTGCTCAGCCCCCTCATATTATTGTAGGATACTGCCCCTTCCCACCTGGGTTCTCTGGGACCACTAACACATCCCACACAGATTCACAGGCCCCATCCCCTGTAGGGAGTTGCGGCAGGACTGACTTATAGGTTCTCCCTGTGCCTTGGAGGGCAGGGGCCAATATGGGCAATCTCTCTTCAAACAGCCTAGTCGATTACATCCCCAACACACTACTCCTGATCCTCTCTGAATCTGACTTCCTACTATACCCTTTGCTCCACCCCCCACCTCTCTGTCTCTGTCTTTGGAGACCCCAGTTCAATCTAGGCTGTTGATTAATTTTATTTTGCCCTTGGTATAGTACTTATGGAAAAGTCCCTCCAAAAACAGTTATCATCAGCATAGGGTTGTCCAGCCTTTGCCAGGTGGCGGTAGAGGGTTCTCCCTGAACTGGCATGGTATTCATTGCATTAGCATCGACCAACCCAGATGTCACAGGCAAGATTGCCTCGCTTTTCTCTCTGTCTTTCTTTTTAACATCCTCAGGTTGTAGCAGTGTCAACTTCCTTTGTACCTCCTTCTGCTCGTTTTGTCTATCCAGTATCACTAGATCCTATGGACTAGATTACATTCCCTACAGTGTGGAAACAGGCCCTTTACACCCAGTCCACACCGACCCTCTGAACAGTAATCCACCCAGCAGCTAACACTATGGGCAATTTAGTATGGCCAGTTCACCTGCACATCTTTGTGACTGTGGGAGGAAACCCATGCAAACTCGGGGAGAATGTGCAAACTCCACACAGATAGTCTGCCCTAGGCTAGGATCGAATCTGGGACCCTGATACTGTGAGGTAGCAGAGCTAACCACTGAGCCACCATGGCACCCCTACATGACCTTTGAATTCCTGGTCATGTTAGACCCATTATCTATAACTTAGATTTGACTTGAGGGGCATCACCACAACAGTAGCAGTCTGGAACATTGCAGTTAACAGTTGACTGCCTTCCACAACTTGTTCTGTTTCAAGCTTCCATTTTTTCAATTGGTTTTCCAAATAGTTTACTAGGTTTTCAGTATCTCCTAGAGGACCCCCTTTCAAGGTTTTGGTAACAACCTTAAGTGGGTAACAGTCTAAGGACCTGCATACCCTTGGCTCATTCGATCAAACTTAGCACCATCATCCATCCGATTATCCACTACATTCTTCAAACGAGCTCGATCCATTATCCCTCTTAATCGCGGGAGTCTTACCACCTTGATTAGCAGTGCCTTCAAATCCCCCATAGCCAACAACTGTCCTGTGGTTTCGGATACAAAGGCTTTAATCCACTTTCATGCTCCAGCATGTAAACTGGGCAACACATTTCTCAGCCTTTCCAGATCGTGGGTTCCCCAAGGAATGTATTGCGGCCGAGTCCCACCTTTTATAAACAATGGCAGCATCTTCCCCTGTGGGAACTTCTTTTCATTATTAAAATTGTTACATTGTGATTCTTCATCAGATTCCAAATCGAACCGAACTTGTATTTCCTCCCTGCCTGTTTCTACTGCTCTGCTCCCCTCCCCCCATCGCTGTCTGACTGTCTCTACACAACATTCCTGGAATAACTTAGATGTACTCCACAGTCTCTTTGTTCTCTTAGCCTGAGTCTGAATTTCACCTCGCAATCTCTCTTTTTCCCAGCTGTAAAGCTCCTAATTCTGTTTGCCACATCACCTCGTCTGTCTCTCATTTTATTTTGAACACATTCTGTTCTGGGTTAGTTTCATGCAAATCTAATTCCCCTCTATCCCCTTATGTGTTGCATTCTCTTCACCTAAATGGGGGAGGGGGTTGCATCAAGTTTTCCAACCTGGGATATATAGACGTAGAGCTGAAAAATGTATTGCTGGAAAAGCGCAGCAGGTCAGGCAACATCCAAGGAGCAGGAGAATCGATGTTTCGGGCATAAGCCTTTCTTCAGGAAATGTCGATTCTCCTGCTCCTTGGATGCTGCATGACCTACTGCGCTTTTCCAGCAACACATTTTTCAGCTCTGATCTCCAGCGTGTGCAGTCCTCACTTTCTCCTATATAGATGTAGACCCCTGCTGGGCCTCCATACTGGAGGGCTCTTTGTTCTGCCCTGAGCAGGTGGAGATGTGCTCATTGCCAGCCTTTGTGCAGAGAAAATGCACAGTTCGCAGTCTGACACCCCCGGTCATTAACTGGTGCCTGAAAAGCTCTCCACAACTCCTCTCCTTTACCTTGAAATACCTTTAAAATTTCCACATCCTGTTCCCTCTCTAACATTCTCTTCTTTGATTTATCCTTAGGTCTGTAATTCTTAAGAAATCCCTCCATTTCATCACACATATTGATATTGAAAGATATTGATATCTTTCAGCCATTTAGTCAATAAATCCTTAGTTACGCTTTCCCATTTTTCAGAAACTTTAACAATATTGTTTTTTGCTACTGGAAATTTTTTACCCAGTATTTCAATTACAGTCCATTTATTGATCCTGACATATATTTCAGTCCTAGATTAGTGGTGCTGGAAGAGCACAGCAGTTCAGGCAGCATCCAACGAGCTGGATGCTGCCTGAACTGCTGTGCTCTTCCAACACCACTAATCCAGTATTTGGTTTTCAGCATCTGCAGTCATTGTTTTTACCTTATATATTTCAGTCCAGCTAATGTATTATCTCTGCTCTCACAAATCACTCCCCTATACTTTACAAGTCCTGTAGAGCATGTCAACAATATAAATACTTCCTAATTCTACAACTCACAACCGTCCCTTACCAATCTAACAGTTCGTAAACCTTCTCAGTCTCAACTAACTAGTAAAAACAGATTCTGGATTAGTGATGCTGGAAGAGCACAGCAGATCAGGCAGCATCCGAGGAGCAGTAAAATCGACGTTTCGGGCAAAAGCCCTTCATCAGGAATACAGGCAGGGAGCCTGAAGGGTGGAGAGATAAGTGAGAGGATGGTGGGGGTGGGGAGAAAGTAGCATAGAGTACAATAGGTGAGTGAGGGAGGGGATGAAGGTGATAGGTCGGGGGGGGGGGGGGGAGGGTGGAGTGGATAGGTGGAAAAGAAGATAGACAGGTAGGACAAGTCATGGTGACAGTGCTGAGCTGGAAGTTTGGAACTGGGGTGAGGTGGGGGAAGGGGAAATGAGACGAGTTTGTTTCAGGACATGGTTGAAGAGCTTCAGGGCAGAGGAAATGACCTGGGTGTTGCAGTGGAAGAGGGACTCCCTGAGATTCTTGTAGAGAGAGGAGGAAAACTTCTTCAAGGCAGGCATCCTTCCAAGAGGATTCGCAGTAGGGTTAAAATCAACTAGGTAGTAAAAACAATCTATCCTCGTTCGTCCTGCTTAAACTATCCTAGGACTGCATCTACAGAATGCACTAATCACTGACAGCCATTTGGAAAAAAACTCTCCAAAAAAACCTCTTAAACTCCTACATTGCAAAATAAAATCAAAACTCGAGTTCCAGGGAAACAAAACATTCAACCACCAACAAACAATCATGCATACAAACCATGATTTGGAGACACTGGTGTTGGATACAAACCAGATCACAATGGTTAAACTATCAAGTCTCTCTCTCTCTCAAAACACACATATACAAAGCCTTTCTGCAAGACAAAAGCATTCTCTCTCTCTCTGTCTTTCTGTCTGTCTGTCTGTCTCTCTCTCAGAAACGCACACAAAGAACTTTTCTGCAAGGAGCCAGGAGCTCAGCACTGAAACAAAGTTTTTCTCTCTCTCTCTTTCTTTATCTCTCAGAGCCTTGCCTAAACAGACTCTTTGTTCATTTCTAAAAGTACAATCTAATTATCTGTCAGAGAAATTACCCTAATAAATTAGAGACTACAAAGCACAGTTCAAAGTGAAATTAACAGTTTATTTGTACGGCGATATCGCAGAAGAGAAATTGATGAAGCTGAAACAGCACAGACAGTCTGTCCAGGTAGCCAAGAGTTCTCTTCCTTGAGCTAAGGGTGAAGCCAAGTTTTACAGGAATCTTGTACAATAAGGTTAATTAAAATGGGGAAAGATGCAATGTATTTGGAAATGGAGTAACCTCATTACAATGATGATAATTGAAAAACACTTATTGGATGAATGCCCTGATTCTCAATACAATGTAACATCCTGATAGTAGCAATGGGATCAGGAGATTCCAGTTCTCTTTGCAGGTCGGTGAGAATGTCTCTTTTGAAGCAGTAAGGGGCTTCTATTGTCCTGTCCTGGGAGCGATGTACTTGGTGGTGCCTCTCCATCTGACCTGTCCTTTGTGTGGCTTTGGTGTTGCTTTGTTATGAGACTGCCCTCGGGGCTTTTGGACAGCTGTGTTGACCTGTAACTGTTAGTGTGTTTTGGGAAGTGTATTCCCTTGTCTGCGAGTGCTGAATAGTTTCACTTGTCAGCTGTTTTGTCCCTGCTGAGGCATTCTGGATGTTTCTGGTATAGTTTGGCCACATTTGCTTTTCTACATTCTGTGTGGACCTATTATGGGTTAGCAGGGTGGCAGATCTTTTCCCACGTTATCATACAGGCCTTGTCTTAAACACTCAGCAGTCTCGTAACACTTTAGCAATATGAGTATTAGATTAGATTAGATTAGATTCCCTACAGTGTGGAAACAGGCCCTTCAGAACAACCAGTTCACACTGACCCTCTGAAGAGTAACCCACCCAGACTCATTTCCCTCTGACTAATGCACCTAACACTCCGGGCAATTTAGTATGGCCAATTCACCTGACCTGCACATCTTTGGACCGTGGGAGGAAAAAAGAGCACCCAGAGGAAACCCACGCAGATGCAGGGAGAATGTGCAAACTCCATACAGACAATTGCCTGAGCTGGAATTGAACATGGGACCCTAGTGCTGTGAGGGTCCCAGGTTCAATTATTCTCTACTATTTTACTTTTAATCATCAACTACCAATTTGCCGGCTTTCAATTTCATCTCACAAAAAATGTACTAACACTACACAGCCCTCCTGAGCAGAGCGCCACGCAATCAGTTAAACCCACATGCGACTCGTGACGCGGCTACGATAGGGACTTGTTAACACCACGTGGAATTTTTACTAACACCACATTGTCTTTTTATTAACACCAACACTAAAACATTCCTTACCATTTACTATCCGTTCAGACATTGAGCAATAAAATATAAAAATTAAAGATCAAAAATTAAAGACTGGATGGTATCCACAGAAAATTAAATACACCACATGGAATTTTGTCTCAATCACTTTAATCTATACCACTCATCCCTCCCTCCTCACAGTTGTCCTGAACAATCCTTTGCGTCTCCTCAAATTTTAATTTACCATCCACCTTCTTTGGATCGGAGAGACCCCCAGCGGCTTTATTTGCACTTCTGTGTCCCCAAGAACCTCCCTTATTCGACAGAATATAGTCCAAATTAGCAGCAAAACGCTTACTCTTTTGTGTGGCAACTCTTATTCTGTCTATCTTAGGAGAGCTCTTGCTTCAACTAGCAAGTGCTCAGCTGCAGCCTCTGTTCAGAGGAAAAGCTCTCTTTCCGGTCCCGTCTGGGGTGCCAAATGTTTTGTGGAAGAATCTCTCAATATTCTATAAAACATTACCAGGAGACGCAAAAAATCCCTCATGAAATTAAATTTTAATCTTGCAAAATCAAGCTGAGGCAGCCAGCAAAATGTCTTCCCTGACTGTCCACAATTTCTTTGTTCTCCTCTAGTTTATACAATTTGTTGGTCCCACCTTTATCAGATAACATTAGCCTAACCAATCATGCTGGCTTGCTTTGTCTTTCTAAACTAATCCTTGTCTGCCACACTGGTTCCCTTCATTACACTGAACCCATCACATTACAACACCATCATCTTCAGCATTAGCTCATCTCCCAGTGATTTAAATAACGTGTCACAATGCACTACCATTATTTGTTACTGGAGCTCTGTAACATGATCCCAGGCATACATTACAACATGAAGTTAACTACATTACTGCCATAATAACTTCCATACACACCATGCGACTTCACTTTCTCCATTAGTTTACCACGGGGAACTGTATCAAACACTTTACTAAAGTCCATGTATATGACATCTACAGCCCTTCCTTCATCTATCAACTTGGACACTTCATAGAACATAGAACATAGAACAATACAGCACAGAGCAGGCCCTTCGGCCCACAATGTTGTGCCGAACATTTGTCCTAGCTTAAGCACCCATCCATGTACCTATCCAATTGCCGCTTAAAGGTCGCCAATGATTCTGACTCTGCCACTCCCACAGGCAGCGCATTCCATGCCCCCACCACTCTCTGGGTAAAGAACCTACCCGTGACATCCTCCCTGTACCTTCCACCCTTCACCTTAAATTTATGTACCCTTGTAACACTCTGTTGTACCCGGGGAAAAAGTTTCTGACTGTCGACTCTATCTATTCCCCTGATCATCTTATAAACCTCTATCAAGTCACCCCTCATCCTTCGCCGTTCCAATGAGAAAAGGCCTAGCACTCTCAACCTATCCTCGTACGACCTATTCTCCATTCCAGGCAACATCCTGGTAAATCTCCTCTGCACCCTCTCCAAAGCTTCCACATCTTTCCTAAAGTGAGGTGACCAGAACTGCACACAGTACTCCAAATGTGGCCTAACCAAGGTCCTGTACAGCTGCAACATCATTTCACGACTCTGGAATTCAATCCCTCTGCTAATGAACGCTAATACACCATAGGCCTTCTTACAAGCTCTATCCACCTGAGTGGCAATTTTCAAAGATCTATGAACATAGACCCCAAGATCCCTCTGCTCCTCTACCTTACGAAGAACCCTACCGTTAACCCTGTGTTCTGCATTCTTATTTGTCCTTCCAAAATGGCCAACCTCACACTTGACAGGGTTGAACTCCATCTGCCACTCCTCAGCCCAGCTCTGCATCATATCTAAATCTCATTGCAGCTGACAACAGCCCTCCTCACTATCCACAACTCCACCAATCGTCGTATCATCTGCAAATTTACTGACCCACCCTTCGACTCCCTCTTCCAAGACATTAATAAAAATTACAAACAGCAGAGGATCCAGAACTGATCCCTGCGGAACTCCACTTGTAACTGGGCTCCAGGCTGAATATTTACCGTCTACCACCACTCTCTGACTTCGACCGGTTCGCTAGTTTTCTATCCAACTGGCCAAAATTCCCTCTATCCCATGCCTCCTGACTTTCCGCATAAGCCTACCATGGGGAACCTTATCAAATGCCTTACTAAAATCCATGTACAGTACATCCACTGCTCTACCCTCATCTACATGCTTGGTCACCTTCTCAAAGAATTCAATAAGACTTGTAAGGCAAGACCTACCCCTCACAAATCCGTGCTGGCTGTCCCTAATCAAGCAGTGTCTTTCCAGATACTCATAAATCCTATCCCTTAGTACCCTTTCCATTACTTTGCCTACCACCGAAGTAAGACTAACTGTCCTGTAATTCGCGGGGTTTTCCCTATTCCCCTTTTTGATCAGGCGCACAACATTCGCCACTCTCCAGTCCCCTGGTACCACCCCTGTTGACAGTGAAGACAAAAAGATCATTGCCAACGGCTCTGCAATTTCCTCTCTTGCTTCCCACATAATCCTAGGATATATCCCGTCAGGTCCGGGGGACTTGTCTGTTCTCAAGTTTTTCAAAATGCCCAACACACCTTCCTTCCTAACAAGTATATCTTCTCGCTTACCAGTCCGTTTCACACTCTCCTCTTCAACAATACGGTCCCTCTCGTTTGTAAATACAATACTTCCTCAAAGAACTCTATTACGTTGGTAAGGCACGATCTCCCCCATATAAAATCATGTTGCTTATTGTAAGAAATGGGGAAGTGTGTTGTTTTCGCAAAAAGGTAGTGATAATAAGCTTAAGTATAGTGCTGATAAATCGAGTGTAAAGGGCAGCTGTAGACAATGATTAAATCAGCAAGCACTAGGGAAATGTATAATTGGGTACTAACTTTAGTGCATAATTATTCTATTAAATAATTTCTTTCATCATGATAGTTTAAATAATTTAGTCTCAGCAAAATAGCTGAGATAGCTGAAACACATAATCTAGGCAAGAAAAGACACATTGTTAAAATGTATATTCAGGAATGGAATGTACCTATGAACAATGGAAGATGTTACAAGCAAAAGATAAAGTGAAAGGAACATCAAGATCCAAGTTTAGCAAAATCTTCCTTATGTCAGCACTTACAGAGGGAAGGGTCGCCAACTTGGAGAAGGGGGGGGAAAATAATAAGAGCGGATCACAAGTTAGTCAGAGAATAAAGTTGATTGGGTAATGTAGGAGTCAGAAGAGGTGACCTCACGCAGCTCAAAAGTATAACTGTGTACGAGTTTGAATGTTCATTGCTCATTTGCCTCTGCATTTGATGCCCTTTCTTGCAAGATCGTAGAATAAATAGTCTTATTTCCAGTTTTAGTGGTCTCATCTAATTTTATTTAAACTTGTTTCTAACACTTGTCACTGATAAGCCCATTCTCTTCTGAATATAAATAGATCCTATCCCTCAGTACCTTCTCCAGCAACTTTCCCACCACTTACTTTGGGCTCACTGGTCTGTAGTTACCTGGAATATCCCTACTATTCTTATTGAACAGGCAGACAACATGGGCAACCCTCCAGTCCTCCGGCACCTCACCTGTGTTTAAGGATGCTACAAGGATATCTGTCAGGGCCCAGTTATTTCCTCTCTCACCTCCCTCAGCAACCTGGGATAGATCCCATCTGGTCCTGGGGATTTGTCCACCTTAATATTCTTTAGCCTACCTGACACATCCTCCCTTCTTATGTCAATGTGGTCCAGAGTAAACAAACTTCTATCTATAATCTCAACATGCATCATGTCCTTCTCCTCATTGAACACTGATGCAAAATAATCATTCAGAATTTCACCCATTTTCTCAGGTTCGACACACAACCTCCATTCCTTATCCTTTAGTACACCAACCCTTTCTCTGTTGCCCTCTTGCTTCTTATATATGAATAAAAGGCCTTAGGATTCTCCTTAATTCTGCTCACTAAAGTTATTTCATTACCCCTTTTAGCCTGCTTGACACCTCATTTAAGGTTGGTCCTACTCTCCCAATATTCCTCCAAAGCCTGTTCTGTTCTTAGCTCTCTGGACCTTATGTAGATTAGATTAGATTACCTACAGTGTGGAGACAGGCCCTTCAGCCCAACAAGTCCAGAGCAACCCTCCGAAGAGTAACCCACCTGACCCATTTCCCTCTGACTTATGCACCTAACACTATGGACAATTTAGCATGGCCAATTCACCTGACCTGCACATCTCTGGACTGTGGGAGGAAACCAGAGCACCCAGAGGAAACCCATGCAGACACAGGGAGAATGTGCAAACTCCACATAGACAGTCACCCAAAGCTGGAATTGAACCTGGGACCTTGGTGCTGTGAGCCAGCAGTACTAACCACTGAGCCACTGTGCCGATGTATGCTTCCCTTGTCCTCTTGGCTCGTCGCAAATTTCCCCTGTCATCCGTGGTTTGTGAATCTTGTCTTTCCTATCCCTTGTTTTCAAGGGACATGCTTATACTGCACTATCTTCAACCTATCTTTGAAAGCCTCCCACGTATCAAATGTGGACTTCCCTTCAAATAGTTGCCCCCAATCCATATTTCTCAGCTCCTGCCAAATTTGAAATAATTGGCCTCAAGGTGGAAGGCTACCATATTAAGTTACCTGGAAAGCCAGACATTTGTCTGATACAAACTGATTTGATGGTAATTAAAGTAATGATTATGAGGAAGAAAAGCTGAGTCGGGGAGCCAATAACCTGGTACTTCTATGACGGAACAAATGGAAAGAATTGTAAATAGTGCGAGAGAGGAAGGAACAGAGATTTCATGTATTAAAAAGGTCAAACACAATGTGTTGACAACTGGTGTCTTTATTTTAGTAATGTATTTGCAGTCATTTAATAGATTTGCTTTTTTTTATTGTTTAAGCATAGACATTGCATAATTTCTCTTACTGAGATTGTCAACATAGTTGTAAAACATTTATTTTTTTGGTATTTGTCTTACTAGATTGAAATATGATGACAAAGAAACAACTGGAGCATTAGTGCTTTAACTTAACAAGGAAGTGAATGAACATTGGGGCAGGATTAAGGTGGTAAACAGTACAGCACAAATAAAAGTTAAAATCTATAATTGTGGATTTATGTCACTGTCATGTTTTGAGACTGACTTCGGGTAGAATGCCAGAAAAAATATGTCTTAATTTATTCTGAAACCAGTTAAAATACAAGCACACAGTTTGTGGTTTTCTGTAATATACCATTGTAATTGTGCCATATCTGGACTCTCATTAAGGTTTACATTGTTCAAGGGCAATTCTACTGTCTTAGGTACAGTATGAAGCAAATGCATTTGTGCACATAATGTTTGGTTCCGTTGCTTTCTAAAATCTTCCATCAAAAAAAGTCTCAGAATATTCTACTGGCATAATGTATGGCAGATTTTCCAAATGAATTAAAACTTTAAAAGTGATTGCATTTCAAATCTGATCAACATTGCTTTTTAAAAATAAGAAAAAGAATACTCCAAGTGCAGCCACACCAGAATTTTGTACAGCTGCAGCATGACCTCATCGTTCTGAAACTCGATCCCTCTACTAATAAAACCTAACACACCGTATGCTGTCTTAACAGCCGTTTCAAACTGGGTGGCAATTTTGAGGGATTCATGTACATGGACACCGAGATCTTTCTGCTTATCTACACTACCAAGAATCTTACCATTCATCCAGTACACTTCATTCATGTTACTCCTTTCAAAGTGAATCACCTCACACTTTTCTGCATTAAACTCCATTTGCCACCTCTCAGCACAGCTCTGTAACTTATCTATACCCCTCTATAACCTACAACATACTTCGGCGCTATCCACAACTCCACTGACCTTGGTGTCATCCGCAAACTTACGAACCTATCTTTCTACGCCCTCATCTTGGTCATTTATAAAACTGACAAACACAGTGGTTCCAAAACAAATCCTTGCGATACACCACTAGTAACTGAACTCCAGGTTGAAATTTTCCATCAACCCCACCCTCTATCTTCTTTCTGCCAATTTCTGATTCGGACCGCTAAATCACCCTCAATCCTATGCCTCCATATTTTGTGCAATAGCCTACCATGGGGAACCATATCAAACACCTTACTAAAATCCATATAGGACAAAGCGAGGACTGCAGATGCTGGAGATCAGAGCTGAAAAATGTGTTGCTGGAAAAGCGCAGCAGGTCAGGCAGCATCCAAGGAGAAGGAGAATCGACGTTTCGGGCATAAGCTGAAGAAGGGCTTATGCCCGAAACATCGATTCTCCTGCTCCTTGGATGCTGCCTGACCTGCTGCGCTTTTCCAGCAACACATTTTTCAGCTAAAATCCATATACACCACATTAACGGCTTTACCCTCATCCATCTGTTTGGTAACCTTCTCAAAACACTCACGGAGTTTCGTGAAGTGCGACTGACCCTCCACAAAACAGTGTTGACTATCCCTAATCAACTTATTCCTATCAAGATCTTATTTCTTATCTCCTTTTCCAACACTTTACCCACAAACAAAGTAAAGCTCACTGGTCTATAATTACCAGGGTTGTCTCTACTCCCCTTTTGAACAAGGGATCAAGACTTGCTATCCTCCAGTCTTCTGGTACTATTCCTGTAGACAATGACGATGTAAAGATCAAAGCCATAGGCTTGGCAAGCTCCTCCATGGCTACACAGAGAATCCTAGGATAAATCCCATCCAGCCCAGGGGATTTATATATTTTCACATTTTTCAGAAATTCTAACACCTCCTCCTTGTGAACCTCAATCCCATCTAGTCTAGTAACCCGTCTTTCAGTATTCTCCTCAACAACATTACCTTTTTCCAATGAGAATACTGATGAAAAATATTCATTTAGTTCTTCCCCTATCTCCTCTAACTCCACGTACAACTTCCCACTACTGTCCTTGATTGGCCCTAATCTTTCTCTAGTCATTCTTTTATCCCTTGTATACCTATAGAAACCTTTAAGGTTTTCCCTGATCTTATATGCCATCAACTTCTCATGTCCCCTCCTCGCTCATCTTAGCTCTCTCTTCCGGTCTTTCCTGGCTACTTTGTAACTCTCAATAGCTCTAACTGAGCCTTCACATATCATCCTAACATAAGCCTTCTTCTCCCTCTTGACAAGAGATTCAACTTCCTTAGTAAACCACAGCTCCTGCGCTCGACAACTTCCTCCCTGTTTGACAGGTACATGCTTATTAAGGACACACAGTCGCTGTTCCTTGAATAAGCTCCACATTTTTAATGTGCCCATGCCCTGCAGTTTCCTCCCCATTCTATGCATCCTGAATCTTATCGGACTAGGAGAAAGTGAGGATTGCAGATGCTGGAGTATCAGAGTTGAAAAATGTGATGCTGGAAAAACACAGCAGACCAGGCAGCATCGAAGGAGCAGGAGAATCGACGTTTCGGGCATAAGCCCTTCTTCAGGAATGAGGCTGGTGTGCCAAGCGGGCTGAGATAAAAGGTAGGGGGGGGAATTTGAGGGAGGGGCGTTGGGAATATGATAGGTGAAAGGAGGTGAGGGTGCAGGTGATAGGCCGGAGAGGGGGTGGGGGCGGAGAGGTCGAGAAGAAGATTGCAGGTCAAGAAGGCGGTGCTGAATCCGAGGGTTGGATTGGTGGGGGGTGTGGACCGGACGAGGGAGTCGCGGATGGAGTGGTCTCTCCTGAATGCAGATGGGGTGGAGAGGGAAATATATCCCTGGTGGTGGGGTCTGTCTGGAGGTGGCGGAAATGACGGAGGATGATACGATGTATCTGGAGGTTGGTGGGGTGGTAGGTGAGGACCAGTGGGGCTCTGTCCTGATGGCGATTGGAGGGGCGGGGTTCAAGGGAGGAGGTGCGGGAAGTGGAGGAGATGCAGTGGAGAGCATCGTGGACCACGTCGGAGGGGAAATTGCGGTCTTTGAAGAAGGAGGCCATTTGAGTTGTTCGGTAGTGGAATTGGTCCTCCTGGGAGCAGATGCGGCGGAGGCAGAGGAATTGGGAATATGGGATGGCGTTTTTACAGGGGGCAGGGTGGGAGGAGGTGTAATCTAGGTAGTTGTGGGAGTCGGTCGGTTTGTAGTAAATGTCTGTGTTGAGTCGGTCGCCCGATATAGAAATGGAGAGGTCTAGAAAGGGGAGGGAGGAGTCTGAGATGGTCCAGGTAAATTTGAGGTCATCTTCCACCTAGGAACCCTCCAGCCACACGGGATGAATGTAGATTTCTCCAGCTTCCTCATTTCCCCTCCCCCCACCTTATCTCAGTCCCAACCCTCGGATACAGCACCACCCTCTTGACCTGCAATCTTCTTCCCGACCTCTCCACCCCCACCCCCTCTCCGGCCTAACACCTTCACCCTCACCTCCTTCCACCTATCGTATTCCCAGCGGCCCTGCCCAAAATTCCCTCCCCCCTACCTTTTACCTCAGCCCACTTGGCACATCAGCCTCATTCCTGAAGAAGGGCTTATGCCCGAAACGTCGATTCTCCTGCTCCTCGGATGCTGCCTGGCTTGCTGTGTTTTTCCAGCACCACATTTTTCATTCCTAAATCTTGTCTAATTGCATTGTAATTGCCTTTCCCCCAGCTGTAGCTCTTGCCCTCCGGTGTATACCTATCCCTTTCCATCGCTGAAGTAAATATAACTGAATTGCGGTCACTATCATCAAAGTGCTCACCTACCTCCAAATCTAACACCTAGCCAGGTTCATTACCCAGTACCAAATCTAATGTGGCCTTGCTTCTTGTTGGTTTGTCTACATACTGTGTCAGAAAACCCTCCTGAACACAATGGACAAAAACTGACCCATTGAAAGTACTTGAATTATAGTATTCCCAGTCAATATTTGGGAAGTTGAAGCCCCTCATAAAAACTAACCTGTCACTCTCGCTCCTATCAAGAATCATCTTTGCTGTCCTTTCCTCTACATCTCTGGAACTATTTGGAGGCCTGTAGAAAACTCCCAACAGGGTGACCTCTCCTTTCCTGTTTCTAATCTCAGCCCTTACTACCTCAGTTGACCAGTCCTCAAATGTCCTTTATGCCACCGTAATACTGTCCTTGACTAACAATGCCACACCCTCACCTCTTTTACCATCTTTTCTGTTTTAGATTAGACTAGATTACTTTTGAGGTAAAAAAACAATAACTGCAGATGCTGGAAACCAAATTCTGGATTAGTGGTGCTGGAAGAGCACAGCAGTTCAGGCAGCATCCAACGAGCAGCGAAATTGATGTTTCGGGCAAAAGCCCTTCATCAGGAATAAAGGCAGTGAGCCTGAAGTGTGGAGAGATAAGCTAGAGGAGGGTGGGGGTGGGGAGAAAGTAGCATAGAGTACAATAGGTGAGTGGGGGGGTGGGGGGGTGGGGGGGGATGAAGGTGATTAGCCAGGGAGGAGAGGGTGGAGTGGATAGGTGGAAAAGGAGATAGGCAGGTCGGACAAGTCCAGACAAGTCGTTGGATGCTGCCTGAACTGCTATGCTCTTCCTAGATTACTTTTGGCCTAACAAGTCCACACCGACTCTCCAAAGAGCAACCCACCCAGACTCATTCCCCTACATTTACCCCTTCACCGAACACTACGGGCAATTTAGCATGGCCAATTTACCTGAACATTTTTGGACTGTGGGAGAAAACTGGAGCACCCGGAGAACCCACGCAGACACAGGGAGAATGTGCAAACTCCACACAGACAGTTGCCTGAGGCGGGAATTGAACCCGGGTCTCTGGCGCTGTGAGGCAGTAGTGCTGCCCACTTCTTAGTGAAACATCTAAATCCCAAAGACCATCCTATTTGTCGAGCTCCCACCTACCCCAGAAAGAGACCCAATTATCCAGGAATCCAAAATACTTCCTCCTGCACCACCCTGTAGCCACATGTTCAACTCCTCTCTCTCCCTATTCCTTGCCTCGCCAGTATGTGGCATGAGCAACAAACTAGAGATAGTAACTCTGTCTGTCCTAGCTCTAAGCTTCCATTCTAACTCCCTAAATTTCTGCCTTAACTCCCCATCTTAAGTTTGATAATCCTCAGGCAGCACATTGGAAGAGCCCTTGCCTAGCACTTGCTGTGGAATAAAAACAGGGGTTTCCTTTTTCTTCAATTCTCTCCCTCTTTCTATTTTCTGTCAAGTCAGCGAACCTTTTACAACTCTTTTGCTTTCCTTCCTGTTACATCAAGCTTGCATTCAAGAGTAATTAGATTTCTGAATACAATGCTATTGGGAAATGTGAGGTCTGTGATAATGTTAGAAGAGAGTTCAAGTGTGACTGAAGCCAGACAATTGCGTTTCCTGCTGCATGCTCTGTCCTGGAGCTGCAGAACAGAACTTGCTGCATATAACTCCACAATTATCTTATTGTGGAAATTTGCTGGACTTCTGGCAAAGATCTTTCTGGTCCTTCAGATGACTGGATCAAAGTAGAAATTGAGAAATGGTGGATGGCAGATAAGGAGATTTAATATTAATTGCTTGTTTATTATGGTTTAATATTCTTGAGTCATATCCAAAATAACTCCGAATATTCAAATTTGTGTTTTATTTTAATCTAACTGGCAATGTTTCTGTGATGTTTTGACTTTAACTGTGTATTTTTTTAAAAAAAGGATGGTTCAAGTAATATATGAAGTGACCAGCTGCCTTATCATTACATTGAATTTACTGTGACTCCGCATCAATATATCCTTCTTCAGCCCTGCAAGATTCACATCTTTGCACTTCTAATTCTGGCCTCTTGGAATTTCCTTGCATGCTGGATCTTCTTTATTCTGTCATTGGTGTGTTCAGTCAGCCAGTACTGAAGCTCTGTAACTCCCTCCCAAAACATCTCTTTGTCCTCAAAACCAATATTTCTGACCAAGCTTTTGGTGACCTGTTCTTGTGATAGCTCCAAGAGACTTGGAGTTGATTTTTAAATGATGATGTTGCTGGAAGCATTTTGGAATGTTTATACCATGTCAAAGAACAATAAAAGTTGTTCTGCATTATATTAACTTCTTAAATTTGTACTCTCCGTTGGCATCAGGAGATGAGGTTCTTCCATATCTTGTTGTCAAAACGTCTCATGTCTGAATACTTAACTTTGGGACCTTCGAAAAACTTGTAGGAAATGTAATAACTGCTTTCCTTAACAAGGATTTTTTCTACATGTACACATTCTTTTCAATACACAAAACTGAAACTGTGTTAGAAATCCTCCTTGGCAAGTGAACACAAATATTAACATCTTCTTTGTTTAATGGCCAGGTTCCTCAGATGAGTAATTTTTGTTATTAATCGTTCTGGCAATGAATCACTGAAGCTAGCAGTCTGGAAACACCTCTGAGTTCATCAGTTATGAACCAAGAACCCCATCCAATCCTCAGTAAGGGAGAGAAATAGTTTTATCATTGGAAACACTAACTTAGCTTTTTGATTGCCCCCTCTGTACATAAACATTTATAGATCTTGGCTTTACTTTTTATCCGATTTCATCAAAAACGTCCCCATATTTCTTTTTTTTAAATATTCTGGAACACCTTATTGTACACACTGATGCAGTGATAAGGTCCAGCTTCAAATTCTATCTGCTGCAGTAATGTTGCATAATATGTTAGAATAACTTGTTCACAAGTAATTAAACTTAAAGTCCTCCATGAAGAGAGATGTTTTCAGGGTCTTGTGATGCAGCAATAGTGTCCCTACCTTTGGGCTAGAAGACTTAGGTACATGTCCCACCTGCTCCAAGGGTGTCTCATAACCCATCTGAAGAGGTTGATGTTTTTAAAAAGCTATATGTCTACAATACAGTCTTAACTCTTCTTACACCCCTTATCAGTGAAATAAGGTGCAGTCTTTTTCAGGTGCCATCAGTACTCTGTTGCTAAATGTGGATTTGCATGAACAAGAAATTGAAACGACTCTCAAAGAAATGTGCCCTCTTATTTCAGTAGAAAATTGGTTTTACATATTCGGTATTCGGATCTCCATTTGTAGTCTAACGTGTAGATAGTTGAAACAAGGATAAACATATTGAAGAACTGAGGTTCCTACCTCCTTCCCTCCCCACTGACTACCTGTGGTGATTTTCAAATCTCCTGTGAAAGTTTTGAAGAAAAACCTACTGTTTCCTATTATATCGCTACGCCCGGAGGGTGACCTATTTCATAAAAAGTTGATAAAATAATGTAATACTGAATCTCTGATTATCCAGCAATTTTATAACAGCCAACAGCCAATTGTGGGCGCAACAGCTAGTTTAAAATGTCTTTTTCCTTACCAATTTCAGCTGCAGATGCTATGAGGAACCTGGAAATGTCATGTCTTCTGACATACTGGCAGTGATCAGAAAACAAGTTTGCTTCAGTATGTGTATAAATGATCCTTGATTCAGAATGCAAACATGTGAAAGGAATTTGCTGTTGTTTAAATTGTTTAGGGTTTCCTCTTGAAAGCATGTGACAGCTGGGCAGCAAACACTTGCAGACCAGACCATAGCAATCACATTAAATTTGCCTCTGATGCTTGCATTATTCCTACAAATTAGAGTCCTTACTTAATTAGATCAACAGAAAGCATCCAAATAAAAGCCAAAATAAAATGCAGATGCTGTAAATCACAAACAAAACCAGAAGTTGCTGGAAA
The DNA here is from genome assembly GCF_047496795.1 of Chiloscyllium punctatum. Taxonomy (NCBI): domain Eukaryota; kingdom Metazoa; phylum Chordata; class Chondrichthyes; order Orectolobiformes; family Hemiscylliidae; genus Chiloscyllium; species Chiloscyllium punctatum. Next base: position 31,050,223 of record NC_092783.1, read on the forward strand.
AGCTGTTGCTGGAAAGCAACCAAATCTCTTCAACGAAAGGTTTCGTCCCCTTCATCAGCCCTGTTTACCTCCCGTTGATATCTCTGGACTATGCTGCAAGGAAACATCAATTGAAAAAAATGAGCTTGATTTATTCCTCTTTTTCTTCCTGAGCTTCTCTGCCTCTCTCCCTACCTGTGCTCTGCTTTCTTGCAAGACAATTATGTAAGTTTGACAAAAAAAAACATCATCTATTGCAGTCACCCATCTGCAGTGTGGCCAGTTTAACAAAAGCAGCTGAACATGAGCTGCAATACTGAATCCAGAGCCGACAGCCATTCCAACAGCTGGCATACAATTGTAGATGGAAGCAAATGCTAATTTAAATGACTAAACTGAACTTTTCTGACCAATTGCAGGCCTGTCAACTTTGACAGTCCAAACTGCGCTGGAGAAGGAAAACAGAGTTCTCCAGAAACTAAGGCGCTCATGAAAAAGTAAGTTTGATACAGAATCTGAGAATGATTTTTCATCATTTAGAGTAGCGAAAAGAAACTGCTCGTGAGCTGGCAATTACTGAAAGATAACAGAGAGACTCCTAATGAAGACATTGTACGCAGTGCCGTGAATACCATTTCAAACTGGAGTAGTCACATCATAACCTCTAATATTTGCAATATTCGTAGGTGTTCAGAGTTGTTTTCAAAACAAATGTTAAGACAGGGCATCAAACTCACTTCATTGGCAAATTGCTTATCTTTGGACATTTAATTTTGACATCATTTGTCAAATTAAACATTGATAAAGGTAAATGATAGCTCTATATGAACAACTGTAGAAATAAAAAAGTGAGTTTGCTCCAAGTGCAATTTAATTCTTGATGAATGTTGTGTTTGTAATAAAGGCAATTACTGAATAACCAGCATTTTCTGTAAAGTTAGGTGGATATTTCCTTTTGCATCAATTCTAGGGCAGTGTAACCAACATCAGACCAGATCATAGTTACCACATTACGGAAACTGTTAGGCTCTTCCTCCAAAATTTGTATTGTATTGTAGTTAGATGTGTCTTTTTATTTAACAACTTACTTGCAGTTATAATTTTGTGAATTGGGGTCCTCAGCTGGTGACTTAATTGGCTGCCCAGTGGGTGGTCAATCCAACTACCTTGACCAGCTCTGACAATGTAACTATGGAGAATGCTATCAGGCTTTGCTCCTCGGCTCCCCTCCACTTTGCCAATTATCTCACAACCCAGCCACAGCCAGCTGACTGGGAAAATTCAGCCCTGTATGTTGAGATGGTATCCAGAGCTCTTCATTGGAGAATTTGGAAAATATATTGCCCTTCTACAATAGAGCCTGGAGCCTCTTATTTGAGATATTTCTGCACTACATAAGTATAAATGATTGAACAAATGAATTTGTTGCATCCTTACCTTCCTCTCTTTGCTTCCATGTTTTGTCTCACTGGCTTGTCCTTCCAGCTACCACTGGATGTGGGGAAATAAATTACCATCTACTATATGTGTGTTGAATATGACCTGTTTTCACAAAATTAGCTGTCAATATTTTAAAATACGGACTCAATGTCTTTCAAGTTTATAAAAATGTTTTTATTGTGAATGTAAATATTTGCTTAAAATGACATAATGGCTCTTTTATGACCCTTTGTAGATGTGAAAACCCTGACAGTCCAGAGTGCAAAGTAGATGGTGATCCGGGTTCTCCAGAAATCAAGGGGCTCAACAAAGAGTAAATTTGATACAATATGCGAATAACGTTTTGTTTCATTAAGAGTACAAGGACGCGAAAGGCAATTGCTGGTGAGCTAACAGTTCGGGACTCCACATGAAAACATCAGACAGGAACGCAGTGAGCACCACTCCAGACCATACCAGTCACATTACTGCCTTCTCAGATTTGCATTATTCCTTGGGGTTCAGAGTTTCTTTCAAAAAACAATTGTCATAGGACATGAAGACACTTCAATGGAAAATTGTCCAGGTTTCAGTATTGAAGTTTGGAAATATTGATCTGTAACGTTTTCTAAACTCTGAATATAAATATATTCAAGGAAAGAGTTTCTGATTTTTCCCTGTACCCCTTGTCACTAGCTTCAGTGTCCTTCAAATCGACGAAAGATTTTGAAGACAAAAATCGCCATCCTTTGGAGCCATATGTCTGGAGTGTATTCTGTTTCACCTGCTTGTTTTCTTAATACTGAATCTCAGTCTCCAGAATTTTCTAACAGCTGACAGCCATTGTGGATGAAAATGTTTTGTTTAAAATGTCTTTCTTCATGACTAATGGCAGCTGCTGGAATTGTGATAGGCCAAGCTGTCAGTAAAAGCAACATCCAATGTTTTCTGGGATAGTTGCAGTAATCAGAAAGGTACATTGCTCCAATGTATACATAAATGATCCTTGATTTGGAAGTTGGTGTTCTTTTTTACATGTGACATTTGCAGAAATAAATTAGTGAATCTCGCTGCCTTGGACTGAGAACTGGAGCCCGTCCTGCTGTGATTGGTGGCAGCACCAATGGTGCTGATGGTGGCTAATCAAGAAGCTGCTGCCAGCTCAATATCCTCTGAATAAAATGACCTGATCCCAAGAGCTGGCTGTGAAATCAGAGTGATGACAGAGCAGCAACCTTCTCATGCTGCCATTTGCGGTTGCGACTGCGGAGCCAAAAAATGTTTTGCTGGCATAGAGAGGGGAAGAGAATCCATAATGTGTGGAAACAGGTCCAATAAGTCCACACTGACACTCTGATGGTAACTCACTCAGACCCATTTCCCTATCCTATATTTATCCCTGACTAATGCAACTAACCTACACATCCCTGTACACTATGGGCAATTTAGCATGGCTAATTCACCTAACCTGTACACCTTTTGGATTGTGGGAGGAAACCCACATAGACTTCGGGAGAATGTGCAAACTCCTGAGGCTGGAATCGACCCTGGGTCGCTGGCACTGCGAGGCAGCAGAGCTAACCACTGAGCCACCAGGCCACCCCCAATGGGGCATAAGATCCGTTGTGGGTACTGAGGAGTTTTAGCAGTCCTGTCACACAGACACCAGTGGCCCTCAGTTGGTGACTTAATTGGCTGTCTAGTGGGTGGTCAAGCCAGCTACCTTGCCCATCTCTGACAATACAATATAATTGTGGAGAAAGGAGTCAGGCTCTACTCCTTGGCTCCCCTTCACTTTACTACTCATCTCATGTCCCAGGTCACAGCCAGTTGACTAGGAAAATTCAGCTCTGTATGTAGATTCAGTATCCAGAGGTTTTCAGAAATTGCACATGACTATGTAACAAGTGTGAAGTACAGGAGAGATGGGTTTGTCACAATTTTTTCTCTCTCCTTGTTTCCATGCTCCAGCCTCAGTCTACTTTCCTGCAACTAACACTGAAGGTTCTGGGAACTAAATCTCTATCTGCTATTGACATATATCCTGTGTTTGAACAGTTTTCATTTCTTAATTGTCAATTACTTGAAATACAGACTCAATTTTTTTCAAGTTCATAACTTTATTATGGATGTTGACATTTGCTTAAAACGACTGACTTTATGACCATTTGCAGCTCTGAAAACATTGGCAATGCAAATAGTGAGGGAAATGGAGATCCAGGTTTTCAAGAAACTACAAAACCATGAAAGATATAGAGAGGTAGACGGCAAAAAGCTTTTCGCTAAAGTGGGGACTCAATTACTCGGAGTCACGAGTTTAAGGAGAGAGGAGAAAAGTTTAACAGAGATATGTGTGAAAAGGTCTTTATACAGAGGGTGGTGGGTGCCTGGAACACATAGCCAGCAAAGGTAGTAAAGGCGGTCACAATAGTGTCATTTAAGATGTATTTAGACAAGATATATGAATGGCAGGGAGCGGAGGGATACAGATCCTTAGAAATTAGGCGACAAGTTTTGAGAGAGGATCTGCATCAGGGCAGGCTTGGAGGACTGAAGGGCCTGTTCCTGTGCTATAATTTTCTTTGTTCTTTGTTCTAAGGTGGTCATTAAAGAGTAAGTTTGATACAATATGTGACCTGGGTTTCGCTTAATTTAGAGTTAAGAACATCAGTTATTCTAAGATAATGTAGGGATTCCTCATGAAGGCATCACACAGCAGTACAGTTAACAACATTCCAGACCATAGCAATCATATTACTATCCCTCTAATATTTCCACTATTCCTGAGGTTTGCAAGAGTTCTTCCAAAAAAATTGTAATAACAGGGTATCAAAGAAACTTCAATGGAAAATTGCCGTTCTTTCGGTGTTGAAGTTTACGGTTATTTATCTGTGACCCTTCTTGACTCTGAATATGAAAATATTCCCATTACTCTCTTTTGTGCTTATCACCAGCTACAGTATTCCTCGAACCTATGAAAGCTTTTGAATAAGAAGTCACCTTCTTGTGTGGCTCTATAACTGAAGTGTGGCTAGTTGAATAAAAGTACGTAACCAGGAACTGAAATACTACATCCAGAGTGTTCACCCATTCAAACAGCTGACAGACCATAATATATGTCGGAGAAGAATTAAACCATTCAACCTGTTGTGTCTGCTCCACCATTGATCAGGACAGATATATTTCTCATTCCCATTCTTTTACCTTCTCCCTGTACTCACTGATTCCTTATTAATCAAGAATGTATTTATCTCTGCCTTGAACACATTCAACAACTTTGCCGTAGAAGGCTGCGGAGGCCATGAGTTCCACAGATTCACCACCCTCTAGCTGAATTAATTCTACCTCGTCTCAGTTTTCAGAGTTTGTCCCTTCACTCTGAGGCTGTGCCCTCGGGTCCGAGTCTCTCCAACTAGTGGATATGCACCTTCGCCACGTTCACTCTATCCAGGCCTGTCAGTATTCTGTAAGTTTCAATCATATTCTGCTTTCATCCTTCGAAACTCGATTGAGTACAGACCCAGAGTCCTCAACTGCTCCGCATAAGAACCCCAATTGTAATCAGATTGAAATACTAATTTAGATGATTTAATCTCCTTTTTTATGACTAATTGCAGGTGTGGAAACCCTGATAGTCCAAAGTGTACTGGAGATGGAAATGTCAGTTTTCCAATTACAATTGCAGTAATTAGAAAGTGAGTTTAATCTGATGTGAGATTTCATTCTTGATTAATACTAGAGTAAAGGCAATCACTGGATAACATGAAATTGCTGTAAGATTATGTGGGTTTTTCATAGAACCTTACAGTGCAGTACAGGCCCTTTGGCCCTCGATATTGTGCCAACCTGTGGAACCAATCTGAAGCCTATCTATCCTACATTATTCCATTTTCATCCATATGTTTATCCAATGACCATTTAAATGCCTTTAATGTTGGTAAGTCTACTACTGTTGTAGGCAGGGCGTTCCATGCCCATACTACTTTTTGAGTAAAGAAACTACCTCTTACATCTGACCTATATCTAACACCCCTCAATTTAAAGCGATGTCCCTTCATGCTCGCCATAACCATCCAAGGAAAAAGGCTCTCCCTGTCCACCCTATCTCACCCTCTGATTATCTTATATGTCTAATTAAGTCACCTCTCAACCTTCTTTCTAACGAAAACAGCCTCAAATCCCTCGGCCTTACCTCATAAGACCTCCCCTCAATACCAAGCAACTTCCCAGTAAATCACCTCTGCACCCTTTCCAAAGCTTCCAATCCTTCCTACAATGCAGCAACCAGAACTGTATGCAATACTCCAAGTGCGACTGCACCAGAGTTTTGTATAGCTGCAACATGACCTTGAGGCACCGAAACTCAATCCCTCTATCAATAAACGCTAACACACTGTATGTCTTCTTAACAACGTTATCAGCTTGGGTGGTAATCTTCAGGGATAGACACTGAGATCTCTCTGCTCATCTACATTACCAAGAATCTACCATTAATGCAGTACTCTTTATTCTTATTGCTCCTTGTAAAATGAATCACCTCACACTTTTCCACATTAAACTCCATCTACAGCTTACTTATGTCCCTCTGTACCCTGCAACATGCTTCGGCACTGTCCACAACTCAACTGACATTCGTGTCAATTTGCAAATTTACTATCTCATCCTTCCACGTCCTCATCCAGGTCGTTTATAAAAATGACAAACAGCAGTGGCCCCAAAACAGATCATTGCAGTACACCACTTGCAACTGAACTCCAGGATGAATGCCAATTTTGCCAATTTCCGATCCAAACCGCTAAATCACCCTCAATCCAATGCCTCTGTATTTTCTGCAGTAGCTATATGGTGGGGAACCTTTTCAAATGTCTTACTTAAATCCATATACACTACATCAGCTGCTTCACCCTCATCCAGCTGTTTGGTCATCAACTGAAATTTTCACACTTTCCAGAAATGCTAACATCTCATGCTTGTGAACCTCAATCCTGTCCAGTCTAGTAGCCTCTATCTTAGTATTCTTCTCAACAACATTGTATTTTTTCAGTGAGAATACTGATGAAAAATATTCATTTAGCGCTTCTCCTATCTCCCCGGTATCCAAGCACAACCTCCCAGTACTATCATTGATTGGCCCAAATCTTTCCTTAGGCAGAAGTGAGTACTGCAGATGCTGGAGTGTGGTGCTGGAAAGATACAGCAGGTCAGGCAGCATCCGAGGAGCAGGAAAATCAATGTTTCAGGCAAAAGCTTTCTCTAGTCATTCTTTTATTCCTGATATACCTATAGAAAGCATTAGAATTTTTCTTGATCCTATCCGCCAACAACTTCTCATGCCCCTTCCTGGCTCTTCTTAGTTCTCTTTTTAGGTCTTTCCTGGCTAACTTGTAACTCTCAAGTGCTCGATCTCATCCTAACATAACCCTTCTTCTTCCTCTTGACAATAGATTCAACTTCTTTAGTAAACCATGGCTCCCTCACTCGATCACTTCCTCCTTGCCTGACTGTACATACTTATCAAGGACACGCAGTAGCTGTTCCTTGAATAAGCTCCACAGTTCAATTGTGCCCATCCCCTGCAGTTTCCTTCCCCATCCTAGGCATCCTAAATCTTGCCTAATCGCATCATAATTGCTTTTTTCCCAACAATAACATTTGCCCTACATTACATACCCATCCCTGTCCATCACTAAAGTAAACATAACTGAATTGTGGTCTCTATCATCAAAGTGCTCACCTACCTCCAAATCTAACACCTGGCCAGGTTCATTACCCAGTACCGAATCCAATGTGGCCTAGCCCATTGTTGGCCTGTCTACATACTGTGTCAGGAAACCATCCTGCACACATTGGACAAAAACTGACCCATCTAAAGTTCCTTTCCAGGTCACCAAAAGTATTGGATTCAAGGTCAAATTTGTATTTTTCTTCGAACTTGGATGTGGCGATTGTTTTATTAACAAAATATTTGCAGTAATAATTTTGTGAAATGGGGTGGAGCCTGCTGCTTGGACTGAGAGCTTGACCCAATCCTGCTATGATAGGTGGTAGAATCAAGGTTGCATGTTGCTGATAGTGGCTAACCCAGCAACCCTTCTATGTTTAGGCCTAGAACTCCTTATTTGCCATATTTCTATACTACACAATGAGTGAAGTATTGAAGAAATTGATTTGTCACAACCTTTTATCTGTCCCTTTGCTTCCACACTGTAACTTCACTGTTTTGTCCTGCAAACCTCCACTGAAGGTTTTGGGGAAATAAATCATCATCTAAAGCAATTCTGTATCTTGTGTGTAACCTGATTTCACCAACTTAGCTGTCGGTGGCTTGAAACACAGACTCCATTTCTATCAAGGTCATAAAAATGCACTTATTTACCAGAGGAAGTGGTGGAGGCTGGTCCAATTGCAATCTTTAAAAGACATCTTTATGGGTACAAGCATAGGAAGGATTTAGAGGGAAATGGGCCAAATGCTGGGAAATAGGACAAACCTTATTTAAGATTCCTGGTTGGCATGAATGGGTTAAACCGAAGGGTCTGTTTCCGTGATGCATATCTCTATGATTCTATGTAGACATTTGGCTGAAATGGCTTAACAGCACCTTTATGATGATTTGCAGCTCTGAAATGGCGATCCTGATCCCCTGGAAACTAAGGGGCTCATTAAAGTTTGATATAATATGTGACTAAGGTTTTGCTTCATTCAGTGTGCAAGAGAAAGGAATTTGCTAGTGAGCTGGCATTTTCTGTAGGGGTATTCAGGGACATCCCATGAAGGCATCACACAGCAGTACAATGAGCACCATTCCAGACCATAGTGTTACAAAGTCGAGAGAGTGTATGGTCACTTTAAGAGAGGAAGCGTTTTCTGCATTTAAAGTACAGCCACAGCTGCCAGAAAAAAACAGCTAAGAGATGCGCTGTCCCAAATAGATACGTAACATTTGGTTGCTAAATGGATACCTGAGTTTTGGGTGCTGTTTAAACAAGAATTAAAATTTTACAAATTAATTTAAAGTATGCCCAGGACACTAAACCCAACTGAGTTTGAATTTATTGTATTGACAACATCGGACCAATAAGAGGGAATGATGTTGGGGATATAAAACACGGAGCAAATTGAAAATCGGTCAGAGCAACTGCCATAGACCCAGAGAGCTAACTGCTCATCTAATTTGAAAACCTCTGAAAGAAATCAGAAGGCACCATCTATCAAAATGTATCTTTTCCTGTAAAAATACTTGCAGTAGAAAGTAGAAAGAAAGAAGACAATCCCAGAGAAGACAACAGAGTTGGGAAGAAGAGGAAGTAAGGCTGAAAGGAGAGGAGAAGCCCATCTGTATGGACTTTGAGAAATTAAGTTAATGTAATGTTTAATTATTGGATTATTGGAGCAACATTTTTATAGATTTGGGGTCAGATGGTGATTAGTTAAGAAAAAAGAGGGCTTGGATTTGTTAATAGTTTTTGTTTAGTGCTCACAATTAGAGTTAGGAAAATAACTTTTTATTTTTTCTTTAAGCAGTGGAAATCAGGAGTTTTCCTTAACTCACTCAGATTTTAACAGATTACGAGGTGAGGTGAGCTTTTCTGGGTGTTTTTGTTTTAATTAACAGATGGGTTCGATCTCTGTGGCGTAACAGTTTGGGGCTTGTCATCTGGGATTTGGACAGATCCAGACTAAATTTGGACAGGGTTGGATAAATTTGGGGTATGAAAGGTTCTATCAGATTTAAGCAGACTTAAGGTTTAGTGTCCTAGATCTTTAAATAAAACTTAGTCGAGACAAATCTGTTTGATTTCAGCTATTTGTAGTTGGTTTAATTAAAAGTGAGAGAAATGGCACTTTCAGATACTAAATGTTTTCTGGGAGGAGAAGAAGTGACTGCAAATTTTACAAAAGGTGCTGCATGGCACAATGGCTCAGTGGTTAGCACTATTACCTCACAGAGCCAAGGACCTGGGTTCAATTCCAGCCTAGGGTGACTGTCTATATGCAGTTAGCACATTCTTCCCATTTCTGTATGGGTTTCCTCTGGGTGGTCTGTTTCCTCCCACAGTCCAAAGATGTGCAGGTTAGGTGAAATTAGCCATGCTAAATTGCCCATGGTGTTGCAGGGATGTGTAGGTTAGGTGCAATAATCAGGGCAAATTTTGGGGAATGGATCTGGTTAGGGATACTCATTGGAGGCTTGGTGTAGACTTGTTGGGCCAAATGGCCTGTTTCCACACTGTAAGGATTCTATAATGAACTGGCAGACAAGCTGGAGTTGGAATTGCTTGTTAATTCAAGTACAATTATTAGTGAAACAGCTCAACATTTAAATGTGCTGAAAAGGCCATTAAAATATTTGGAAATGGCTAAAATTCAATTGCAGATGAAGCAGCTTGAGAGAGAAGAAAGAGAAAGGGAGAGAGAATTTGAACTTCAGAAGTAGCGAATTTGTCAGGAAAACAAGTTAACAGGATGGAGATGGAGGGAGAAAGTAGGGATATATACAAATATGTTAAAACATTGCCACTATTTGATGAGAAAGATGTTGAAGCCTTTTTATTTCATTTGAAAAATTGGCTAGGCAGCTGGAGTAGCCAGAGACCTTGTGGATAATGCTAATTCAGACTAAGCTGGGAGGCAGAGCTGTACTGTCAAATGAGGGGGTCAACAGATTATGCAGACGTGAAGCAAGTTATTTTGAGTGCCTATGAATTGGTACCAGAAGTGCGTAGAAAGTAGTTCAGAAGCATACAGAAGGAACCAGGTCAGACTTATATTGAGTTCAAATGAATGAAACATAGAAATTTTGATAAATGGCTGCGGGCCTTAAAAATTGGTAAAGCATATGAGGCTCTAAGAGAGTTTATTCTGCTGGAAGAATCTAAAAACTCATGTCCAGAGATGATTAAGAACTTATGTAGATGATTAGAAAGTTCAAAAAGTGAGAAGAGCTGCAGAGATGGCAAATGAATATGCATTGTACATAAGGCAAAACTTAGCTTCCGGCAAGAATGTCATCCTGTGAGGAATAGAAAATGGGAGACGAGGAAGTCCTAACAAAATAAAAAGAAGATCACCCTGAAAAAACTTACCACAGGTGAAAAAAAGCTCAAGGGGGGTGAAAATGTGATGGAAGGCCTCGGGTGTTTCCCCTGTGGTAAAGAGGGACACTAAAATATAGAAGGTAGAGGCAGGAGGAGGCTATTCTGCCCTTCAAGCCTGCTCCGCCATTCATCATGATCATGGCTGATCATCCAATTCAATAGCCTAATCCTACTTTCTCTATAATAATCGTTGGTCCCTTTTGGTCCAAGTGGGATATCTAGCTGCCTCTTGAAAACACACACTATTTTGGCATCAACTACTTCCTGTGGCAATGAATTCCACAGGCTCACCACTCTTTGGGTGAAGAAATGTCTCCTCATCTCCATCCTCAGTGATCCACCCTGAATGATCAGACTGTAACCCCTGGTTCTGGACACAGCCACCATCAGGAACATCCTTCTGGCATCTACCTTGTCTAGTCCTGTTAGAATGCTATAATTTGCTATGAGCTTCCCCCTCTATTCATCTGAACTCCAGTGAAAACAATCCTAACCTAGTCAATCTCTCCTCACACATCAGTCCCACCATCTCCAGAATCACCCTGTTAAACTTTCGCTGCACTCCCTTGAGAGCAAAAGCTCAGAAAAGGAGACCAAAATTGCACACAACACACTGGATATGGCCTCACCAATGCCTTGTATAACTGCAATTACACATTGTTGCTTGGAAAGTCAGTGCTGGTCAGTGAAGGAAGGCACTGGGAGAAAAGATGTGGTAGAAGAGGTGGAACCAGTGGGATTAGTGAAAGTAGTAGAGGAAACCCCAAGAAAAGTCGAGGAGCTGCGAATCAGTGCACAGCCTAGGCAAAGGTTGAGGACTGAGTTAGTGCCTGATCTCTATAAAGACTTCATCTCTGTGGTTAACGTTTACTCAGGAAGGACAGGGAGAGAAGGGAAAGAAGTTGCAATTTTAAGAGATATGGGTTTTGGTCAGTCCCTAATAGTAAGATGAAAGTCATAGAGATGTACAGCTTGGAAACTGACCCTTCAGTCCAACACTTCCATGCCAACCAGATATCCTAAACCAGTATAGTCCCACCTGTGAGCACCCAGCCCATATCCCTCCAAACCCTTCCTATTTATTTACTCATCCAGATGCCTTTTAAATGCTGCAATTGTACCAGCCTCCACCACTTCCTCTGGCAGGCCATTCCATGCATGTACCACCCTCTGCATGAAAAAGTTGCCCCTTAAGTCTCTTATATCTTTCCCCTCTCACCCTAAACCTATGCCCTCTAGTTCTGGACTCCTCCACCCCAGTGAAAAGACTTTGTCTATTTATCCTATCCATGCCCCTCATGATTTTATAAACCTCTATAATATCACCCCTCAGCCTCCAACGCTCCAGGGAAAACAGCCCCAGCCTGTTCAGCCTCTCCCGACAGCTCAAATCCCCCAACCCTAGCAACATCCTTGTCAATCTTTACTGATAGGAAGGAGACCAGAATTGCACACAATATTCGAAAAAGTGGCCAAACCAATGCTCTGTACAGCTGCAACATGACCTCCCAACTCCTGTTCTCAATACTCTGACCAATAAAGGAAAGCATACCAAATGCCTTCTTCACTATCCTATCTACGTGCGACTTTACTTTCAAGGAGCCATTAACCTGCATTCCAAGGTCTCTGTTCAGCAACACTCCCTCGAACCTTACCATAAGTCATATAAAGGCTTGCTTTCCCAAAATGCAGCACCTCGCATTTATCTAAATTAAACTCCATCTGCCACTCCTCAGCCCATTGTCTCATCTGACCAAGATCCTGTTGTAATCTGAGGTAACCTTCTTCACTGTCCACTACACCTCCAATTTTGGTGTCATCTGCAAACTTACCAGCTATACCTCCTATGTTCATATCCAAATCGTTTATATAAATGATGAAAAGTAGTGGACCCAGCACTCTTTCTGACATGTTATCTGTGCAAGTGGTAATTTATGGAATAGATGGGCAGAGATTTAGCTCTATGTAAGATCAGGTTGTAATGTCCACTCAAGACTGGAAAATTGACACTGGGGAGTGATTGAAAGAGTTCCAGTAATACAGTTTGTTTTTGGAAACAACTTGGCAGGATCCAACGTGAGAATGATGCCCCTTGTGATGGAGAAGCCAAAGGAAAACCAGACAACCAAGAAGTTGAAAGAACTTGGTTTTCCAGACTGTGTAGTAACAAGATCTCACAACCATAAGTTACAGCAAGAAGGAAAAACTAAAGAGAAAGACAAAGGAGTTGAGGTTTGGTTAGCTGACACCCTGTTTGATGAAATTGTACAGGTCAAACCTGAACAGATAGAGGGTCAGGCAGAGGTGTTAATCTTGAAAGGCTAACGGACTGACAACAGAAAGATGAAATGATATAAAGTCGATATCGTGATGCATACTCAGAGAAGGAATCAGAATATATTCCTGAGGGTATTATCTTAAGGATTAAATCCTCAGGTGAAAATGGAGACCATGGCAGGTTAGAGGAGAAATGGGTGGAAGCGCACCAGATTGTGTTGCCAGTAGCAGGTCATGCAGGTTTGAAGAAGACTCAAACTAAGATGCAAAAGCACTTCCAATCGCCTCGACTCCATAAGGATGTAACTGAATTTTGCTGTACTTGTAACATGTGCCAGAGGATAGGAAAGTCACTGGAGAATTATATCTTAGTTAATGCACCATAGAGTAAGGAATCAAATCCAGTTGACTTGGATCTTGATGTGCATCAAAACAAGTTAAATAAAAAGGAAGTCTTTGAAGAATGGGATAGGATAGTGAGTTATCTGTCTCAGCAGCAAATAACTGAGTTGAAAGATTTGTTGCGGCAATATGAGCACAGATGTAGTAATAGAATAGGGGAGGACTAATACTTTTGTACGTGAGAAGGAAGTAGGGAATGCTGTCTCAATAAAACAATGCCCCTACATGCCTAATTCTCTGAATGCTGCACAGGTCCAGAAGGAAATGGAGGCAATGCTCAATGAAAACGTCAGAGTGAATGGGGTTCAATCGTGTTAGTTTTCAAACGTGACAGGACTTAATGATTTTGTGTGGACTATTAGAAGGTCAGCACCAATACTAAATTGGACTCATCTCCAATACCAAGGTTGGAGGACTGTACAGAGAAAGTCGAAGAAGCCAGTTTCATCACAAAGTTGGACTTACTGCATGGTTATTGGCAGGTACCTTTATCAGAGATAGCAAAAGAAGTTTCTGCATTTGTAACCCCCAAATGGGCTATATCAATTCAAGGTGATGCCATTAGGAATGAAGAACGCACCAGCCACATTCCAGAAATTCATGAACAGAGTTGTGGCAGGATTAATTAATTGTGTGTGATCTATTTTGATGACTTTGTGATCTTTAACCATTCATGGAAAGATCACGTTGTTCAATTTGCAGAGCTGTTTGAACCATTACGAAAAGCAAAACTACATAATAAACTTAAAGAAAACAGAATTCGCAAAAGGTGGAGGTGATGATCTTGGGGACAAAGAATCAAATATGGAAGGATGTCTCCAAGGAACATGAAGACAATGACCATCAAGGAACATGCATGACCATTCCCAGAAAAAAAGAGGTGCTTTGGTTTTTAGGACGAGTGGTTTGTACTGAACTTCAGCAGCGTGGTGGCATTGCTAACAGATTTGCTAAAGAAGAACACAAAATTTCAGTGGACAGAACGATATCAGGAGGTATTTGAGAATTTACAAGTTGTTTTAGCAACACCAATTTTTTAAAAACACTCTAAAGTTGCAATCAATACCAGGGTTGGCTCTGTGTTGATTCAGGAAGATGCTAATGGAATTGAATAGTTAATTGGCTACTTTTTGAAGACACTCAATATTCAAGAGAGAAAATATTCCACTGTTGAAAAGGAGTTCTTGAGTACTACCTTTACAGCATTTTAACGCTTATGTACTGAATGTTTCAGAGACGGTTGTGTACATGGACCACAACGCTGTCACATTTTTGGAAAGGTTTAATGAAAAAAATGTGACTATTTTGTTGGAGTCTTACGTTACAGACTATTAATTTACTAATTGTATATGTGGCGGGTCAAAAGTGTTATTACAGATGCATTTTCACGAGCTTAAAATAACATGAATAGAGAAGATAGAACTGGTACAATCCAAATGTTATGTGTATGTATAAATCAGTAAGGAACATGTAACATTTGCATTTTGTAATAATGGTATTAAAAGTTAAAAAAAAGAAAAACAAAGCAATTTTTTCATTACCTTGGTTCAGTTTATCTTAAGGGGAAAGTGTTATGAATTTGAAAGAGCTAACTGCCCATCAAACATGAGAGAACATGTCCTCTGAAAGGTGCTCTCAAAGAAAAATCTCAGAAAGCACCATCTATTAAAGGTACCAAAGAATTTTACACAAAGACAATCACAGTAAAGAGAATCATAGAAGGCGGCTCAGGGAGAAGACAGCAGAATTCGAAGAATGGAAGAAAACCCCAGATGAAGAAGAACAGAAGGAAGCAGCAGATGCGGGAGACTGGCGGGAAGACAGTATATGAGACTGTATGGATTTTTAGAGATTTAGTTAATTTAATGTTTAATAATTGTGTTATTGTAGCAGTATTTTAATACAGTTGGGGTTTCAGATTGTGATTAATTAAGAAAATGGGGCATGGGTTTGTTAGTAGCTTT
The DNA here is from genome assembly GCF_047496795.1 of Chiloscyllium punctatum. Classification (NCBI taxonomy): domain Eukaryota; kingdom Metazoa; phylum Chordata; class Chondrichthyes; order Orectolobiformes; family Hemiscylliidae; genus Chiloscyllium; species Chiloscyllium punctatum. The sequence continues at coordinate 31,065,362 of NC_092783.1, forward strand.
TGTTTTGTGTTCAATGTTAGAGTTAGGAAAATAGATTTTCTTTTCTGTAAACAGTGGAAATCAGGGGTTTTCTTTCACTCACGCATGTTTCATAGATCACGAAGCGAGGTGAGCTTTTCTGGGGGCTTTTAGTTTTAATTTAGCAGAGGGGTTCAACCTTTGCATTGGAACACCAGCATTCTATATATTCAGGATCAACCTGATTGCCTAATTCCCTACCTCCGTCTATGCATGATAAATTTTAAATGCTTTGCTGAACACAATCTCACTCCATCTCCTTAAAAAAATGTAAGCACTCTAAACGGTCCAGCAGACATTTATGAGAATGTTGCCAGGACTGCATAAGATGGAGCTTTGTGGAATGCTTGGTTCAGCTGGGATTGTTGTCTGTGGAACAAACAAGACTGAGGGGAGATTTAAAATCACATAACATTTCTAAACAGTCAATATTCTTAGAGGCTTTGACAGGGTAGATATGGACAGATGGTTTTCCCAAGAATGAGAGTAGAGGACCAGAGAACATAATTTCAGAAGAAGATGTTGCTCAGTTAACTCAGAAATGAGCAGAAGTTTCATTGCTTAGGGGCCAAAAAATCTATGAAATTTTTCCCACAGACGGCTGCTGGGGCTGCATTTCTGGGTTTTACAAACTGAGATAACAAGATGTTCAACTGGTAAAATCCATCAAGGTTTACCCAGGTAAGGCAAGAGAATGCAGTTGAAGATGATCAAATGAACCATGACCTCATTGAATAGTGGAGCAGACTCGATATCTCGTCCACATCCCTCACCTCTGCCCTCAGACCCCACCCTCCAACCGTAACAAGGACAGAACGCCCCTGGTGCTCACCTTCCACCCTACCAACCTTCGCATAAACCAAATCATCCGCCGACATTTCCGCCACCTCCAAAAAGACCCCACCACCAGGGATATATTTCCTTCCCCACCCCTTTCTGCCTTCCGCAAAGACCGTTCTCTCCGTGACTACCTGGTCAGGTCCACGCCCCCCTACAACCCACCCTCCCATCCTGGCACCTTCCCCTGCCACCGAAGGAATTGCAACACCTGCGCCCACACCACCTCCCTCACCGCTATCCAAGGCCCTAAAGGAGCCTTCCACATCCAAAGTTTTACCTGCACATCCACTAATATCATTTATTGTATCCTTTGCTCCCAATGCAGTCTCCTCTACATTGGGGAGACTGGGCGCCTCCTAGCAGAGCGCTTTAGGGAACATCTCCGGGACACCCGCACCAATCAACCACATCGCCCTGTGGCTCAACATTTCAACTCCCCCTCCCACTCTGCCGAGGACATGGAGGTCCTGGGCCTCCTTCACCGCCGCTCCCTCACCACCAGACGCCTGAAGGAAGAACTTCTCATCTTCCACCTCGGAACACTTCAATCCCAGGGCATCAATGTGGACTTCAACAGTTTCCTCATTTCCCCTTCCCCCACCTCACCCTAGTTCCAAACTTCCAGCTCAGCACTGTCCCCATGACTTGTCCGGACTTGTCCTACCTGCCTATCTCCTTTTCCACCTATCCACTCCACCCTCTCCTCCCTGGCCAATCACTTTCATCCTCCCCACCCCCCACTCACCCATTGTACTCTATGCTACTTTCTCCCCACCCCCACCCTCCTCTAGCTTATCTCTCCACGCTTCAGGCTCTCTGCCTTTATTCCTGATGAAGGGCTTTTGCGAGAAACGTTGATTTCACTGCTCCTTGGATGCTGCCTGAATTGCTGTGCTCTTCCAGCACCACTAATCCAGAATCGATAACTCGAATGGCCGACTTCAGGTCCGACTTCATCTTGACTTCACTTGGTCCTCGATCTTATTTGTTCGATAGATTCAAAATTATGAAGAGATTGGATAAAGTGAAAGAAAAGGTGCATTTACCTGATCAGACAGATCAATAATTAGGCTAATAAGTTTATTAAAAAGAGAAGTGCTGTGGCCTGGAGACAACAAATAGCACTCTGCACACCATAGATACCCTGCTTGCTGGATACATGTACAATCTTATATAGTTGGTAGCTCAATGATGATGCAGGATGATGGGTCATTGTCTGACTCATACACAGCAGAAAGGCTATGACATGAATGAAAGGTATATGAAGTTTCTGCTTCCTTTGATCCATCAGACAATTCCTCTGCTGTACCAGTTGTGGTTGACTCTCCAGTAGTTTAAAAAAAGGCTGTTAAAATACTGGGCAGAACCTTGAACCAAGTGTTGGTTTCAAAGACTCATCCACTGGATAAACCTGTTCTTTTGATTTTTTTATGACTCTATTATTCACTGTAAGCCCATAGAAAGTCAAGATGGAAGGAATGAAACGAGGGAAAATTATGCTCCTTTTCACTGTCCCAACTTAATCAGCATTTCAATGAAAGGTATGACACAGTTTCCAATTCTAGATTTAGACTTTGCTGTAGTGTCAACTTCCTTAAGAATTTGCAGAGAGATAAACTGACAAATATTGCAGCTCCAATATGTACAAGCGGTGTGAGAAGCAAAGAAAGGTGGCAACAGCACATGCTCCTGGAAAATGCAAGAGTCAGATTCAAACTCACGTGTGCAGAGCACAATGGATTCGCAGTCCATTGCCTTAACCTCTCAGCTATGTTGTCACCTGACTGGCACCGCTTTTGTACAGCAGAGGATGACATGATCTAGACAATCCTACTTCCTGAAGTCAATCAAATAATTCTGATAAATGCTGCAAACGTTCCTTCCGTGTGTGACTAAAAATCAGCAGGTCATCAATGTAAAGCACATAATGATAATCTGGAAATGACTTTATTGTTTAGTCTTTGTAGTGTGACTGCTGCATTTTTCATACCAAATAGCATGACTTTAAATTGATACAGTCCATCTGATGTCATGAAAGCCAAAATTGCCTTTGTCCTTTCAGACAAAGGTACCTGCCAGTATTCACTGAGTAAGTTCAACTTAGAAATATATGTTGCTTGTCCCACCTTTTTAACAGTCTTCCAAATGTGGAATTAGATATGAATCAGACTTTGTAACTACATTGACTTTGCGATAGACCACAGATAACCATTGGGTACCATCTGGTTTTGGCACCGTTACTATGGCGAGCTCCAGTCACTGCAACTCACTTTGATTATGTCATCTTGGAGCATGCGTTCAATTTTCTTTTTGAACCTGTGCCAACTTTACAGGATTAAGTTAATAAGGATGTTGTTTAACTAGAATGGCATTTCCCATATCTATGTCAAGCATAATTAGATTAGTACTTTCCAGCTTATTTCCACATATCTCCCATGCGATAGTAATAACTCTTGCAGATCATTTCAAGTTTCCTCTGGAAAACAACTCAATAATTTATCCCAATTTTTGACAACTTCCTCATTGTCCAATATAATTTGAGAAGTGTCTAAATCAGAGTCCTCTGAACTTGGTTTCTTCACTCTGCTGTAATCAGTAACACATTCTCCTTTTGCTTTCCTTCTCTATGAAAATATCTTTTGAGCATATTCACATGATGCAGGTTCATAGTACCAAGAAAGTGAAGTCAGAGATGGATAGGATAGTGAAGAAGGCGTTTGGTGTGCTTTCCTTTATTGGTCAGAGTATTGAGTACAGGAGTTGGGAGGTCATGTTGCAGCTGCATTGGTTAAGCCACTGTTGGAATATTGTGTGCAATTCTGGTCTCCTTCCTATCGGAAAGATGTCGTGAAACTTGAAAGGGTTAGAAAAGATTTACAGGGATGTTGCCAGGGTTGGAGGATCTGAGCTAAAGGGAGAGGCTGAACAGGCTGGGGCTGTTTTCCATCAAGTGTCGGAGGCTGAGGGGTGATCTTATAGAGGTTTATAAAATCATGAGGGGCATGGATTGGATAAATAGACAAGATTGGGGGTGACACAGTGGCTCAGTGGTTAGCACTGCTGTCTCACAGTCCCAGGTTCAATCCCAGCCTCGGGCGACTGTGTGTGTGGAGTTTACACGTTCTCCCCGTGTCTGCGTGGGTTTCCTCCAGGTGCTCCGGTTTCCTCCCACAATCCAAAGATGTGCAGGTCAGGTGAATTGGCCATGCTAAATTGCCCGTAGCGTTAGGTGCGTTAGACAGAGGGAAATGAGTCAGGGTGGATGACTGTTTGGAGGGTCGTTGTGGGCTTGTTGGGCTGAAGGGCCTGTTTCCACACTGTAGGGAATATAATATAATCTTTTCCCTGGGTTGGGCAGGGGAGTCCAGAACTAGAAGGTATAGCTTTAGGGTGAGAGGGGAAAGATAATAAAAAGCTCCTAAGGGACAACATTTTCATGCAGGGTGTGGGCGTGTATGAAATGAGCAGTCAGAAGAAGTGTTGGAGGCTGGTACAATTACAGCATTTAAAAGGCATCTGGGTGAGGATATGAATAGTGGGGGTTTCGAGTGATATGGGCCAAGTGCTGGCAAATGGGACGAGATTAGGTTAGGAAATCTGGTCAGCATGGACAAGTTGGACTGAAGGGTCTGTTTCTTTGCTGTACATCTCTCTGACTCTATGACATTTAAACTCACCCTCTCTTGCCTCATTCTTGTATGCATTTGTATTTGACATTTCCACATTGGAAAGGTGATTCTGACTATCCACATTATTTATGCCTCTACTAATTTTATATAGCTGTACCTGGTCGCCCCTCAGCCTCCAACACTTTAGCAAAGCAATCAAAGTTTGTCCAGCTTCTCCTCATAGCTAGTACATCTTATCATAACTAACATAGGCAACATGCTGGTAAACCTCTTGCACACTCTCTAAAGTCTACACATCCTTCCTATTGTGTGATGATGAGAACTGCACATTGGGCTCCAAATATGGCCAGACCAAAGTTCCATAGTTATAATATGACCTACAAATTTCTTTATACAATGCTGTGACCGTATGGTTACTTCCTTATTCACTTATGTTGCTACTTTCAGGGAGCTATGGACTTGCACCAAGATCTCTCTGTGTATCAATGTGCCTCAGTCTCCTAACGTTCTCCTTGCACTTGTCCTTCCAAAATCATACCAAAACCCAACCTCATACCTGACCAGATTAAACTCGATTTGCCATTTCTCCACCCACTTTTCCAGCTGATGTATATCCTTCTGCAACCTTTGACATCCTTCCTCGTTATCCACAACTCCATTAGTTTTCTTGTCATCTGTAATAATTAACTTTGCTACTTCCCTTGTGCAAGAAGCTGTAACCAGGGGGCATAAAATCCCAGCAAGGGCTTACTCATTCAAGACAGCGATGAGGAAGAGAGTGAATCTGTGGAATTCCTTACTGCAGAGGGTTGTTGAGTATTCAAAGTTTGGGAGAAGATTTGTAGTTTGGGTGCTCGTTGTTGTGGTTCTGTTCGCCGAGCTGGGAATTTGTCTTGCAAACGTTTCGTCCCCTGTCTAGGTGACATCCTCAGTGCTTGGGAGCCTCCTGTGAAGTGCTTCTGTGCTGTTTCCTCCAGCATTTATAGTGGCCTGTCTCTGCCGCTTCCGGTTGTCAGTTCGAGCTGTCCGCTGTAGTGGCCGGTATATTGGGTCCAGGTTGATGTGTTTGTTGATAGAGTCTGTGGATGAGTGCCATGTTGTGTATATTTACAGCTGAGATAGTCAGATTTTAATTAATCAGGGAAATAAGGGTTATGTAGAAAGGGCAGGAAACGAGAGTTGAGGATTATTGGATCAGCCATTATTTCATTGAATGGCGGAACATACTTGATGGGCCAAATGGCCTAATTCCACTCCTACATCTTATGGTCTTCATTAAATGAGTTCTAAACTCAATAAAAGATTGCATAATATTATGGTTCTCTGCTCAAAAAGCTCTTTCACAATGGGATTATTTCACATTTCCCATCCCACAACATTTGATCTAGAATACGCCATTCTCTTGCTGGCTCCTCCACATGCTATTACAGAAAACCATCTCATATACAATTCTGGATTCCATCCATTATCCATTATAGCACTGATACTCATTAGCTATTCAGTTGAGGTGGAGATTACTGTCACACACAGTTACTTAACAGCCTTTGCTGCAAGTACATTTACTTTCCTGATTGTGACAAAATTTATATTTCCATCACTGTTTGGTGCCTGTAAAAGAGTTCCTGCTAACGATTGCTGGCCTTTGCTGTTTCTCAGATTCCAAATTTTGATCTTCAGATCTGTGTGGCTGTCTCACTAATGCAGTAACCTCATCTCTTCTTCACAACTTTACTGGACTTTATTTGGCTTTTTGCCTATCCTGCCTAAATCCCGACAATGTTGAGTATTCACTTCCCAGCCATAGTCATTCTGCAGGCATATCTCCATAATGACAGTTTGATCATGTCTGTTCACTTCAATTAATGTTGTCATTCTATCTGCCTTGTTGCAAAGACAGGGTGTGTTTCAGTGATAATGTTAGGTTAAAGGGTTGGGTAGAGATTACAGAGATAGGGAGGTGATCAGGGGCTTGAAGATGTTACAGAGTCAAACATTGTGAGAATTGGACAGAAACGTTAGAGGGAAAAAGGGCTTCAGAGATTGGAGAAAATAGAAGGTGCTGAAGGGACTAGAAGAGGTTACAGATGTAGGGAGAGTTGCGGAAGCTTTGGGGAGGGGGGGGGGTTAGAGATAGAGAGGGTTACAGAGGGTTACAGGAGGACGCTGGATTAAATTCCAGAGATAGGATGAACGTAGAGAGAGGCAGGTAGACAGAGAGGCACACAGAAAACATAATGTTTTCAGAAAAAAGAGCATTGTATATACTGGAGGAACTAACAGAGATATGGAGTGTTGTAGTGACTGAAGAAGTTTAAGACATAAGAAGACTTATATGTTCTGGAGTCGAGAGTATGGTGCCAGTAAAGCACAGCAGATCAGGCAGCATTTGAGGAGCAGGAGAATTGACACTTCGGGCATAAGCCATTCATCAGGAACATCAATTCTGCTCTTCAGATGCTGCCTGACCTGCTGTGCTTTTCCAGCAACACACTCTAGACTCTGATCCCCAGTATCTGCAGTCCTTACATTCTCCTTATGTGTTTCTCCTTACATAGACAAGAAGGGTTTGCAGTCTGGCAGGTTTTCTGGAGAATAGGAGTTGGAAACAGTTACACAGACAGTACAAACTGGAGGAAGTTCCAAAGGTAGGGAGGGTTGTACAGGAGGGTGAGGTTTACACAGATAGATTAGATTCCCTACAGTGTGGAAACAGGCCATTTGCCTCAACAAGTCCACATTGACTCTTCAAAGAGTAACCCATCCAGACCAATTTCCATACCTTTACCCCTGACTAACGCACCTAACACTATAGGCAATTTAGCATAGCCAATTCACCTAACCTGCACATCTTTGGATAATGGGAGGTAGCCAGAGTACCGGAGGAAACCCACGCAAACTCTATACAGTCTCCCAAAGTTAGAATGAAACCAAGGTCCCAGGCGCTGTGAGGCAGCAGTGCTAACCTCTGAGCCACCATGCCACCTATCGAGATACGGTTGTAAGAGCTAAAGAAGAATATTTGGGTAAAAAGACAAATGCAGTGACTGCATGAAGTGGTATTGAAAATGAGTCTTGTAGGAACTGGATTGCACTAGCTGCTATAGATTAGGAATTTTATAGGGATTTGAGGGGATTATCCAACTAGGAAGGATTGTAGGGGCTCCACAGATTGGGAGTGTTGCCAAGGCTGGAAGTGGTCACACAGAAAGGGAGGGTTTTAGGTACTGCAGGAGTTTATGGAGATATGGAAGGGTTGGAGCAGTTTACAGAGAGAGGAAAGTTTTTAGGGGCAGTAGTAAGACCCACAGAAAAAGTGTTTCAGGTTACCAAAGAATGGGAAATTTCATGGGTTGGGAGGAGCTAAGAGAGGTACAGGAGGTTATCATGGCTGTAGAATTGTACAAATTACAGAGGGATTTGGAGATTAGAGAGAGGCTTCAGATTCTGTTGTACATCGTGCAACTGGAAGGCTTGGCAAATGGGGAGCGACATAGGGGCTGGAGGAATTTGCAGTTATAGAAGGTGCTGAAGGGACTAGAAGAGGTTACAGATGTGGGGAGAGTTGTGGAAGCTTTGGGGGGGCGCGGTTAGAGATAGGGAAGGTTATAGAGACAACAAGCGAGAAATGTAATTGCTTCGCCGCTTGCGAAGATTTTTGTATCCTCGCTCTCCACCGAAGTTGTACCTGAGGGCTGGAGGGAGGCAAATGTAATTCCTCTCTTCAAGAAAGGAAATAGGTACATCCCCAGCAATTACAGACCAGTCAGTCTCACGTCTATCATCTGCAAGGTATTAAAAGGATTCTGAGGGATAGGATTTATGACCATCTGGAAGAGCATGGCTTGATTAAGGGCAGTCAGCACGGCTTTGTGAGGGGCAGGTCATGCCTCACAAATCTTATTGAGTTCTATGAGGATGTTACTAGACAAGTTGATGAGGGTCGAAGGGTGGATGTGGTGTATAAGGACTTCAGTAAGGCATTTGATCAGGTTCCCCATGGTAGGCTTGTTCAGAATGTCAGGAGGAATGGGATACAGGGAAAATTAGCTGTCTGGATACAGAATTGGTTGGTCGACAGAAGACAACGAGTGGTAGTGAAAGGAAAATATTCTGCCTGGAAATCAGTGGTGAGTAGTGTTCCACAGGGCTCTGTTCTTGGGCCTCTACTTTTTGTAATTTTTATTACTGACTTGGATAAGGAGATTGAAGGATGGGTTAGCAAGTTTGCAATCGACACAAAGGTTGGAGGTGTCGTTGACAGTATAAAGGACTGTTGTAGGCTGCAGCGTGACATTGACAGGATGCAGATGTGGGTGAGAGGTGGCAATGGAGTTCAACCTGGATAAATGCGAAGTGATGCATTTTGGAATGTCGAACTTGAAAGTTGAGTACAGGATTAAAGACAGTATTCTTGACAGTGTGGAGGAACAGCGGGATCTTGGTGTGCAGGTACATAGATCCCTTAAAATGCCCATCCAGGTGGACAGGGTTGGTAAGAAAGCATATGGTGTTTTTTTTTTCATTAACAGGGGGACTGAGTTTAAGAGCCATGAGATCTTGTTGCAGCTCTATAAAACTTTGGTTAGACCGCACATGGAATACTGTGTCCAGTTCTGCTCACCCTATTATAGGAAAGATGTGGATGCTTTGGAGAGGGTTCAGAGGAGGCTTACTAGGATGCTGCCTGGACTGGAGGGCTTATCTTATGAAGAGAGGTTGACTGAGCTCGGACTTTTTTTATTGGAAAAAGGAAGGAAGAGAGGGGACCTAATTGAGGTGTACAAGATAATAAGAGGCATAGATAGAGTTGATAGCCAGAGACTTTTTCCCAGGGCAGAAATTGTTAACACGAGAGGTCATAGTTTTAAGTTGTTTGGCGGAAAGTATAGAGGGGATGTTCTTTACGCAGAGAGTTGTGGGAGCATGGAATGCGTTGCCAGCAGCACTTGTGGAAGTGAGGTCATTGGGGATATTTAAGAGACTTCTGGACATGCATATGGTCACAGAAATTTCCGGGTTCGTACATTAGGTTTACCTTACATGAGGATCAATGGTTGGCACACCATCTTGGGCTGAAGGGCCTGTTCTGTGCTGTACTGTTCTATACAGATAGGGAGTTTTCTAAGAGCAGGAGTAAGTAATAGAAGGAACAGCATGGTGGCTCCGTGGTTAGCGCTGCTGCCTCACAGCGCCAGGAACATCAGTTTGGTTTCACCCCGGTGATTGTCTGAGTGGGGTTTCAATATTCTCCCTGCGTCCACGTGAGTTGCCTCCAGATGCTCCAATTTCCTCCCACAGTCCAAAGGTGTGCAGGCTATCTGCATTAGCCATGGGAAATGCAGGGTTACAGGGATGGGGCAGCGGGGTGGGATGATCTTCCGAGGATCGGTGTGAACTCAATGGGCCAGGTGGCCTTCTTCCACACTATAGCAATTCTATTCGATTCTAAGAAATAAAGTGCATGGCAGAAGTTTCAGCAATCAGGAGGTTTCAAGGCGCAGGATGATGTTACAAAGACAGGAATGGTTGGAGCAATTGTAGGAGCGTACAAAGATAGGGAAGGTTTGAGTCACAATAGGATAAGATGTTATAGAGATAGGGGGAGTTTTACAACTGAAGGAAGTTACCACGTACGGGTGGGTTGGAGCAGGTTTGACATATATGAAGCATTCTCGGGTTTGAAGGAGGAGATTAGAGTGATTGGGAGCATTTTCGGAGCTTGATTAGATTACACAAATAGGGAGGATTGTGGGGACTGAAGGAGGTTATGGAGTTAAGAGGTTTACAGAGAATGAAACCTGAAAGCAACACCACCCCCAGATTCTATGGACTACCCAAAGTGCACAAACCAGACATCCCACTCAGACTCATTGTATCGCGACCAGGGACACCATCACACAAACTAGCTAAAGAACTACAACAGAAACTGATCAGCAGATCCAGACACTCTATGAAGTCAACACAGGAATTCTTGGACATCATCAGAAATATACACATAGACAAGAAAGAAACTATGGTCTCATTCGACGTAACGGCACTGTTCACCCCTATTGACAAAACCCTAGCCAGAGATACAATAGCCAACCTGCTGGACATACAGAACAGACAAGACGGAGAACCTAGCAACAAAGAAGGCATACTCAAATTACTGGACCTGTGCCTCACAACACACTTCACATTCAACAACCAAATATATGAACAAATCAACAGCACACCCATGGGCTCACCTATCTCTGGACTCATAGCAGAAGCTGTAATGCAAAGATTAGAACAAAGAGTCTTACCGCAAATTCAACCCAAACTCTGGGTCAGATATGTAGATGACACCTTTGTAACCATTAGAAACACAGAAATAGAGAACACACACCAGATCATCAACGCCACACTCGCAGGAATCCGATTCACTAGAGAGGAAGAAAAGGACAACCAACTCCCATTCCTAGATGTAATGGTACAGAGAACACCAAACAGAGAATTCACCACAAAGGTATATAGGAAAGCCACACACACAGACCAAGTCCTGAACTACGAAAGCAACCACCCCAACACACACAAAAGAAGTTGCATCAAGACACTGTTCAAAAGGGCCACAACACACTGCAGTACACCAGAACTGCAAAAAGAGGAAGAAGAACACCTATACAATGTATTCGCCAAAAACAGATACCCCTGCAATTACATCAACAGATGCCTAAGGGAAAGACAGCGGAATGAGGACATGCCACAACCCAAAGGACTAGCCACGTTACCATACATCAAGAACATTTCTGAACTGACAGCCAGACTACTACGACCACTAGGATTCATAACAGCTTACAAACCAACAGCTACTCTCGGACAAAAACTCACCAGGATATAGGACCAGATACCTAGCATGAGAAAAACCAACGATGTGTACAAAATCCCATGCAAGGACTGCACAAAACACTACATAGGACAAACAGGAAGACAGCTAACAATCTGTATCCATGAACACCAACTAGCCACGAAACGATACGACCAGCTATCCTAAGTAGTCACATACACAGATGACAAGCAGCATGAGTTTGACTGGGACAACACTACTATTATAGGACAAGCCAAACAGAGAACAGCCAGGGAATTCCTAGAGGCATGGCACTCATCCACAGCTTCTATTAACAAACACATCAACCTGGACCCAATATACCGGCCACTGCAGCGGACAGCTGGAACTGACAACCGGAAGCGACAGAGACAAACCACTATAAATGCCAGAGGAAACAACACAGAAGCGCTTCACAGGAGGCTCCCAAGCACTGAGGATGTCGCCTAGACAGGGGACGAAACGTCTGCAACACAAATACACAGCTCGGCGAATAGAACCACAACAACACGGTGGCACAGTGGTTAGCACGGTGGCACAGTGGTTAGCACTGCTGCCTCACAGCGCCTGAGATCCGGGTTCAATTCCCGCCTCAGGCGACTGACTGTGTGGAGTTTGCACGTTCTCCCAGTGTCTGCGTGGGTTTCCTCCGGGTGCTCCGGTTTCCTCCCACAGTCCAAAGATGTGCAGGCCAGGTGAATTGGCCATGCTAAATTGCCCACAGTGTTAGGTAAGGGGTAAATGTAGATGTAGGGGTATGGATGGGTTACGCTTCGGCGGGGCGGTGTGGACTTGTTGGGCCGAAGGGCCTGTTTACACACTGTAAGTAATCTAATCTAACGAGCACCCGGACTACAAATCTTCTCACAAACTTTGGTTTACAGAGGAACACAGGAAAAAGGGGCAAGTGTCTGTCATTTGGCCACATAAGCTTCAATATGATCATCTAACTCAGGATGCTGTTCCTGCTTTTGCCCCATACTCTGATATTGTAGTGACTAATGGAATATAATGATACTGAGGGCTGTAGTAACTGGAGGTTTTACAGAGATAGGGAGGGGTGTGGAGGCTGGAATAGGTGACAGATATGGGGAGGATTTAAAAAATGGGAGTGCTTTATAGAAAAATTAGCTATGTAGGGATGGGACATGGTTATGACACAGGGAGGATTGTAAGAGCTTATAAGTTATGGAAGTAAATCGTACTATCATGTCTGGAGGAAGTTAAATCCCTAATGGCTTGCCGTGACTGAAGGAGATAATATGCAGAGGGGTGGGAGTAGGGACAAGTAGAGTTTACAGAGACTGTGTGTGTTTTAGAATCAGGAGAAATTTATTGTCATCATTAGGATCGTAGAGACTAAATTACATGATAGAGGGCGTAGCTCTACATGGTGCTTAGAGACAAGGAGGATTCTAATAGCTGGAGGCGGTTACTAAGATTGGGAGTTTTAGTAGGGGTGGGGAAGGCTACAGAGATAGTGGATGAGGATGAGCTTGACATAGTTACAAAGTTAGGGAGGTTTTTCAGATCTAGATGGACTTATACAGATAGGGCTGACTCAAGGACGCAAGAATTTTTCACAGATAAGGGGCTGGAGAAGATTACACCGACAGGAACAGATATAGGGATTAATGGTAAATACACAGACATGGAGGCTTGTACTGGTTGCAGGAGATTACAGGTCTGTAGTGGCTTACAAAGATAGGGAAGGTAGTGTCTACAGGAGAAGATTACACTGATACAGACAGTGTTAGGGATTGGAGAAGTTGACACAGATAGGGAATGTTTGATAGACTAGAAGAAGTTACACACAGAGGAGAAATTATTGGGACTGGAGGAGATTACAAAAATCATTAAGACAGCATGGGCCAGGATTGATGACTGGGATCTCCTGTGCTGTCTCGGTGAGAACCAGTGCAGCAGAGGTGAAAACAGGACCCTCACAAAATGATTGTAATGAAGCCTGGGATCTCTATGTTCTGTTCCTTGTCCAGCACTGTATTTATGGCATGTCTTAAGGGTATGAATACAGAAATCTAGTAACTCCTCCCTGTACGGTTTACTGTGAGTGATCATACCTTGCTGCAGGATTTATGGAAAGCTCCAGATCTCACTCTGGCTGACCAACCATCTTCAATAAGATGATGGATGAGACAGAACTTGGGAATTCTGCTGAGTCAGGAACATCCTGAGTATCTAGGAGAAAGTGAGGACTGCAGATGCTGGAGTACCAGAGTTGAAAAATGTGGTGCCGGAAAAACACAGCAGGCCAGGCAGCATCCGAGGAACAGGAGAATGGACATTCCAGGCATTAGCCCTTCTGCCTGAAGAAGGGCTTATGCCCGAAACGTTGATTCTCCTGCTCCTCGGATGCTGCCTGGCCTGTTGTGTTTTTCCAGCACCACATTTTTCAACATCCTGAGTATCCACAAGAGACAGAGAAATAAACAGACCAAGGACTTAGACTGATGTAGTGAGGATTACTCAGATAGAATGGTACTGAATCCCACTGAGATCTGGAAAATCCCAGTTTCCATTTCTGGCCTGTGCTGCCTCATCTCTGTGGAGATGAGATTTCTATTGGCTCAGGATCTCAGACCAGCTGCAACAGTAAGAAGCATAAACCATCAGCAATTAGACCACCCAGTGACGGATAACACATGGAGAGATACTGAGTGATATCATCAGAGGACAGGAAGGTCTCAGGATCAAACAATGGTGTCAGAAGAACTGGTTTTGATTCAGTGGGCATTGCATTTAGTATCCCGAGATGAGTAAGCTATTGTATTGGGATAGGCTCCACTCATACAGTACTGGGATCAGTGCCCTGGTCTATCATGTGAACAGGATTATGCAGAGTGCTTTAAAAACTGACATAGATGAGGAGAGCTGAAAATGTGTTGCTGGAAAAAGCGCAGCAGGTCAGGCAGCATCCAAGGAACAGGAGAATCAACGTTTCAGCCATGAGCCCTTCTTCAGGAATGAGGAAAGTGTGCCAAGCAGGTTAGGCTAAAAAGTAGGGAGGAGGGAGTTGGGGGAGGGGTGTTGGAAATGCGATAGGTGGAAGGAGGTTAAGGTGAGGGTGATAGGCCGGAGTGGGGGTGGGGGCAGAGAGGTCAGGAAGAAGATTGCAGGTTAGAAAGGTGGTGCTGAGTTCGAGGGTTGGGACTGAGGCAAGGTGGGGGGGGGGGGTGGGAAATGAGGAAACTGGAGAAATCTGAGTTCATCCCTTTTGGTTGGAGGGTTCCTAGGGGGAGGAGTCCAAGGAGCTGCATGTCCTTGGTGGAGTGGGAGGGGGAGTTGAAGTGTTGAGCCACGGGGTGGTTGGGTTGGTTGCTCCGGGTGTCCCTGAGGTGTTCTCTGAAATGTTCCGCAAGTAGGCAGCCTGTCTCCCCAATATAGAGGAGGCCACAGCGAGTGCAGCGGATGCAGTAAATGATGTGTGTGGAGGCACAGGTGAATTTGTGGTGGATATGGAAGGATCCCTTGGGGCCTTGGAAGGAAGTATGGGGGGAGGTGTGGACATGCAGGTCCTTGGACTCTTCCATCGCCAGACCATAGCAACATGATGGCTGGAGGAAGAGCACCTCATCTTCCGCTTAGGAACCCTCCAACAACAAGGGATGAACTCAGATTTCTCCAGTTTCCTCATTTCCCCTCCCCTCACCTTGTCTCAGCCCCAATCCTCGAACTTAGCACCACCTTCCTAACCTGCAATCTTCTTCCTGACCTCTCCACCCACACTCCACTCCAGCCTATCACCCTCACCTTAACCTCCTTCCACCTATTGCATTTCCAACGCCCCTCCCCCAAGTCCCTCCTCCCTACCTTTTATCTTAGCCTGCTTGGCACACTTTCCTCATTC
Source organism: Chiloscyllium punctatum (assembly GCF_047496795.1). Classification (NCBI taxonomy): domain Eukaryota; kingdom Metazoa; phylum Chordata; class Chondrichthyes; order Orectolobiformes; family Hemiscylliidae; genus Chiloscyllium; species Chiloscyllium punctatum. The sequence goes on from NC_092783.1 coordinate 31,080,561, forward strand.
CTGAAGAAGGGCTCATGCCCGAAACGTCGATTCTCCTGCTCCTTGGATGCTGCCTGACCTGCTGCACTTTTCCAGCAACACATTTTCAGCTCTGATCTCCAGCATCTGCAGTCCTCACTTTCTTCCAGGTAGATGAAGAGAGATAGGGCTCAGGTGATAAGCAAATTCCAAATCCAGAAAGATTGAAACATTGGATCACAGTTCTAAGGCCGCTAACAGTATTACATTATTAGACTCTGCATTAGACAGGGAGTTATTGGAATTTGTAAAGTTTTGTGATAATTGTGAGGAAATTGAATCTTCATTTCTCATCATCTCATTGGTGGTCCCTTGCAGTCAAGGATGACTCTCTTCACTCTCAGGGTGAGTTGGTAGGTGGCTGTATAGTCCAATGTGGCTTCCACAGACTCTGCCACACTTGGGGCAAAGATGGCTGTGGGTAGGGGCAGGTGGAGTGTTAGTGTGACAGCATGCTCCTTGTGCTATTTTCACCTGGATTCTGCTTTTTCCCAATAGCAAGTCTTGAGGTGCTCGATGCCCTCCCAAATGCTCCTCCTCAACTTTGAATGGCCTTGGGCCAGTGACTCCCAGGTGTCGGTGGAAATGCTGTACTTCATCAGTGAGGCCTTGAGGGTATTCCAGAAGCACTTCCTCTGTCCACCTGGGGCTCAGAGCTGGGAGGAGAGCACCTGCTTGGGGAGACTCATATCGGCTTTGCGGATAACATGCCCAGCCCATCGCAGCCAATCAAGGGGGTGGTCAGTGCCTCGATGCTGGGGATGTTGGCTTCGGCGAGGATGCTGGTATTGGTGTGTCTGTCTTCCTAGCGAATTGGCAGGATCTTGTGCAGGCAGTATTGGCGTTACCTTGAGGTGTCTGCTGTAAACAGTCCATGTCTCAGAGCTATTTAGGAGAGTGGGAACCACCACAGCTCTGTAAGCATGAACTTGGTGTCAGATCTGATGTTGTCGTCCTTGAACACCCTTTCCCTCAGACAGCCAGAGGCTGTGCTAGCACACCGGTGACAGTGCTGGATCTCTTCATCAAATATCTGCATTGGTTGATAGGATGCTCCTGAGGTATTGGAAGGTCCAAGGCCTCCCCTCATGATGGGGGACTTGCTCCACAATGCTGGGCCAGATTGGTGGAGGACCTTCATCTTGTGGATATCAAGGGTGAGCCCCATGCCCTCTTGTGCCACTGTAAAGGTGCTGATGATGGTCCAGAGTATGTCCTCTAAGATTGCACACATGTAAACACCATCCACGTACTGCAGCCCAATGACACAGGATGGGGTAACTTTGGTTTCAGTCTGGATATGGTGGAAGTTAAATACTTTCCTGCTGGTTCTGTAGCTTAGCCCCACTCCAGTGGGGAGCTTGTCATTGGTGAGGTGAAGCATTGCAGTGAGATAGATCGAGAACAGTATTGGGGTAATGACACAGCCCTTACTGATCCTGTGGTGCATAACATGCTGTGAGGCATGGATGGTTTTGGAACATGGAGAAGATGACAAGTGCAGAATGTGTTGTGGTACCCAGGTTATACAGATAGAAAGTGTCAATGGGGTTTGAGGTGTACCAGTCCTCAACAAGTTAGTAGGGGATAAAGGAGATTCAATGAGAAAGTTATCGGAACAGGAGGATGTTTGGGCTTATAGGCAGTTACAGACAGAAGGAATGTTGTAGGGACTGGAGGAAGATAAAGGGTTAAGGGAGAGTTCTGGTGCTTGAGGAAGAGATATCAATATGTACATACGGAACAGAACATTCACACCAGCATACAAAAACCACAACCACACAGATACACACAAGAACATTCACAATCTGTAGGATAAAGATCAACTCAACATTTGTGAGTGTTGTGTGTGAAGTTACTTTTCAAAACTCCACAAGATAAAAGATGAGCTCTGATGAACAAGCATTTAGACTCGAAACATTAGCTTGCTCTCTGTCCACAGATGCTGCCTGACACTTTGTGCTTTTCAGCAGGTTTTGTTTTCATCACAAGATAAAAACCTGCTGTCCACACAACACAGATTATTTATCCACTTGACTAAAATCACCATCTCTCACACACAAAAGACAATATGAAATCCACAGGATAAGGCCATAAGATCTAGGAGTAGACATTAGGCCATTAAGCCCACCAAGTCTGCTCCACCATTCAAATCATGGCTGATCAGTTTCTCAACCCCAGTCTCTCGCTTTCTCCCTGTCACTCTTGATCCCCTTGATACTCAAGAACCTACCTATCTCAGTCTTAAATAGGTAATTCTGTGCGGAATGCCGGTTCATAACCAGTGATTTCCAAATGGTCAACGATCTGTGGGGAGCATTTATTTATCCTGTGAGGTCATGCACTTCGGTAGGAAGAATAGAGGCATGGATTATTTTCTAAGTGGGGAGAAAATTCAGAAGTCTGAACTGCAAAGAAATTTGGGAGTTCTAGTCCAGGATTCTCTCAAGTTAAACTTGTAGGTTGAGTCAGTAGTTAGGAAGGCAAGTGCAATGATGGCATTTATTTTGAGAGAACTTGAATACAAAAGCAGAGATGTCATTCTGAGGCTCTATAAGCTCTGGTCAAACACTATTTGGAGTATTGTGCGCAATTTTGGGCCCCATATCTCAGGAAGGACATACTGGCCCTGGAGCGGGGTCAGAGAGTTTCATGAAAATGGCCCCAGGATTGAAAAGCTTAACATGTGAGGAACATTTGAGGACTCTGGGTCTATACTCGATGGAGTGTGGAAGGATGAGGGGGATCGCATAACATACAGAACACTAATTGACCCGGACACAGTAGATGTTGGGAAGATGTTTCCATTGGTAGGAGTGACTAAGACCCGAGGGCATAGCGTTAGAGTAAAGGAAAGACCTTTTGGAATGGAGATAAGGAGAAACTTCTTCAGCCAGAGAGTGGTAAATAATGAAATTCATTGCTATAGAAAGCTGTGGAGGCCAGGTGATTGAGACTGAGATAGATAGATTCTTGAAATCAAGGGGATCAAGGGTTACGGGGATAAAGCAGAAAAATGGGGTTGAGAAGCTTAGCTGCCATGATTGAATAGGAGAGTAGAATCGATGGACTGAATGGCCTAACTTCTGCTCTTATGTTTTATGATTTGATTAGATTAGATTCTCTACAGTGTTGAAACAGGCCTTTCGGCCCAACAAGTCCACACCGCCCCTCTGAAGAGAAACCCACCCAAACCTATTCCCCTACCCTATATTTACCCCTGATGAACACTGTGGGGAATTTAGCATGGCCAATTCACCTGACCTGCACATTTTTGGATTGTGGGAGGAAACCAGAGCACCTGGAGGAAACCCACGCAGATACAGGGAGAATGTGCAAATTCCACACAGACAGGTGGGAATTGGACCCAGGACCCTGGTGCTGTGAGGCAGCAGTGCTAACCACTGAGCCATCGTGCCGCCCTTTATGGTCTTACGGTTACATTGCGGAGGTCGAGCACTTATGTTAATTCAATCAAACACCCAGAAAAGCTCATCTCACTTTGTAATCTATTAAAAATGTAAATGAGTGACAGAGAACTCCTAATTTCCACTACTAAAAGAAAAATAACAATTTATTTTCCTAACTCTAATAGTGAAGTCTAAACCAAGCTATGAACAAACTTTAACTGAACACAATCCTATTAACATGTTGTTAAAATAACACACTTATTGAACATTACATTAACTTAATCTCAGGTTCATACAGTCTCAGTCTTCTCCATTGTCCTCAATCTTTCATCTGCTGAAATCCCTTGGTCATCTTCTTTCTCTTTACTATGAGTGTGTTTTACAGGAAAATGTACCTTACGATAGAGATTGCCTTCTAATTTCTTTGAGAGCAAGGTTGTAGAAGGGCAGTGAGCTCTCCAGCTCTACAGCAGTTGCTCCACCGTTCATTGGAAGTTGCTCTGATCAAATTTTCAAAATGCCCGCATTTTGTACCACAACCGTTCCTGTCATTTTTCTGATGTTGTCAAAACAATAAATTTAAATTCAATTGGATTTTAGTATCCTGGGCATTATTTAAAGTAATTGGTTAAATTTGAATTGTCAAAACAACAAACAAGACTCCGGTATCCCTTTAAACAGTGAATTGTTATGTGTACCTATTTTGGAACAGCCTGACTCCCAGCCTTTTGATTTGGGTAGCTGAGCCTGCACTTTAAGTTTACTTCAATATTCAGAAAACAGTGTCTATTTTAAAGTGATGATTTGGAGCTGCCAGTGTTAAAAAGTTAAAAATCACACAACACCGGGTTATAGTCCAACAAGTTTAATTGGAAGCACTAGCTTTTTGAGCTCTGCTCCTTCATCAGGTGGTTGTCATCAGGCACTCCGAAAGCTAGTGCTTCCAATTAAACCTGTTGGACTATAACCTGGTGTTGTGTGATTTTTAACTTTATTTTAAAGTGAACTTACATGCTTTCAACTTCAGAATGGAGAAAATTGTAAGTTTGAACAGAGACAAAGAGTCTGGAAGGGACTAGACAAAGTTACATAGATAAGGAGAGATATAGAGTCTGGAGGAGGTAACAGAGACAAGGAGGGTTGTTACAGTTTGGGGTGATCATTGTAACTTCCTCCACTTCTTCAGAGATTAACAGAGTTGTAAGGCCTGAAGGAGTTTACAGACACAGGGGGATAAAGGAAGGAACAAAACAAGCTACACTGTTAGTGAGTGTTGTGGGGATGGGAGTATGTTACAGATTTAGAGAGGGTTGTAAGAGAGGAGGAATATTAGGGAGATTGCCAGGACTGGACATAGTTGCATTCACATTGAAGACTGCAGGTACCGGAGGAATTTGTACAGATATAGAACACAGAACAGTACAGCACAGTACAGTCCCTTCAGCCCTCCATGTTGTGCCAATCTTTTACCCTACTCTAAGATAAAACTAACCTACATACCCTTCATTTTACTATCATCCATGTGCCTATCCAAGAATCTCTTAAATCTGACTCTACTACCACTGCTGGCAGTGCATTCCACGCACCCACCACTCTGTGTAAAGAGCCTACCTCTGACATCTCCCTTAAACCTTCCTTCAATCACCTTAAAATTATGCTCCCTTGTGATAGCCATTTCTGCCCTGGGAAAAAAGTTTCTGGTTATCAATCTATCTATACCTCTCATCATCTTGTACACCTCTATCAAGTCACCTCTCATCCTCTTTGCACCAATGAGAAAAACCCTAGCTCCCTCAACATTCCTTCATAACACCTGCCCAGTTTTCACAATTTAACCTAGTCCCATTTGCTTGCGTTTGGTTGAGATCCCTCCATACCTTTCCCATCCATGTACCTGGCAAAATGTTTCTTAAATGACAAAATTGTCCTCGCTTCCACCTCTGACAGCCCATTCCAGACTCTTAGCAGCCTCAATGTGTCCCTCTGGACCCTTTTGTATTGCTCCCTTCTCACCTCAGACCTCTGCCCTCTGGTTTTAGATTCTCCTACTGGGGGAAAAGCTGTCTGCTATCTACCTTACCTATACTCTGTGCAGTCACCTCTTAATCTCCTAGGCTCCAGCAGAAAATTTCCCAGCCTATCCAAACTCTCCTTATAACTCAAGCCTTCCAGTCCAGGTAGCAACCTAGTAAATCTTTTCTTCACTTTTTCTAGTTTAGTAATATCCTTTCTATAGTAGGGTGACCCAAACTGCATGCAGTGCTCCAAATATTGCCTCACCAACACCTTGGACAGATGCAACAAGATGTCTCAGCTCCTATTCTCTGTGCTCTGACCAATGAAAGCTAGCATGTCAAAAGTTTTCTTCACCACTCTGTCAAAATGTGACTCCATTTTCAAAGAGCTAGAAACCTGTACCCCAAGATCTCTTTGATCTATAACAGTGCACAGACTCTACCATTGACTGTGTAAATCCTACTCTGGTTTGCTTCACCAAAATGCAACACCTTACATTTACCTAAATTAAACTCCATCTGCCATTCCTCAGCTCATTGGCACCAGGTGATCAAGATCTCACTGCACTCCCCGATAACCATCCTCACTGTCCAGTATACCACCAATCTTGAGGTCATCCACAAATGTACTAACCATATCTCCTAAATTCTCATCCAAATCATTTACATAAATGACGAATAACAGTAGACCTAGAACTGATCCCATGGCACATTGCTGGTCACGGCCTCCAGTCTGAAAAACAGCTTTCTACCACCAACATTCACCACCAAGCCAATTTTGTATCCAATCCACTAGCTCTTCCTGGAGTCCATTAGATTTAACCTATTCAACAATCTAACATGTTGTACCTTGTCAAATTCCTTGTTCAAGTCCATGTCAACAATGTCTACTGCACTGTCCTCATCTGCTTTCTTAGTCACACCTTCAAAAACCTCAATCAAATTCATGAGACATGCTTTCCCATGTCCAAAGCCATGCTGACTGTCCCAAATGAAACTTTGCTTCTCCAAATGCCTGTAGATCCTGTCTCTCAAAATCCACTAACAACTTGTCCACCATGGACATTATGCTCATTAGTCTGTCATTCCCAGCTATTTCACTATAGTGTTTCTTAAATAATGGCACAAAAATTAGTCACCCTCCAAGTTTAACTAAAATTTTACATCAGCAAATAAGTCCAAGACAGGAGATAGCAGCTAAAAAATAAATTTAAAAGTTCTTTATTTATCATGCAAAGTGTCTGCAATAAAATGGACTAGTGACACTGAGGTAAATGATTTGTATGACTATTAGGGTGACAGGGTTACAAGGTGATCAAAGATGGACATCAATATTCCAGGATACACAACATTGCAGACAGTTGGCACAATGGGAAACCAAGAGGCTTAACCTGATATAAAGAATAACAAGTAACCAATAACAAAGTCAACAAGATAACTATGAATATTTTCAAACTTCATATACTGTGGGATAATCACAAGAAAAAGCTCTCTTGCAAATAAATTTGTTTCATGTTTTTAGTCAGTGTTTTTAGAAGAACACATTGTATCCCTAGTCAGTTGCACACCTATTTTAAATTGAGCACTGCGTAAAAAAACTGTGAATGAGTAATATGATAGGGGAAAAATGATAGAAAACAGTGATACCAAGAAACTTGAAGGAAGTATGGATTTTGAGAGTGACCGTTCTAAACACGAACAACAATCCAAAGTTAAATCAAAGCCAATTATATGGGCATGAGGGGGAACTGACCAAGACTGGATAAATAGATTGAAATGTCTGACTATAAATGAATAGTGAAAAACATTTCAAGGAACCATTCTCAAAATATTTAGCAAAAGGATAGTCCACTGATGGTACACCCCTTCTGACTGACTGTGCCCCCAAGGACTTCACAGCAATTTCGGGAATAGAGTGGTGCTGGAAAAGCACAGCAGTTCAGACAGCATCCGAGGAGCAGGAAAATCAACGTTTCGGGCAAAGGCCCTTCATCAGGAATACAGGCAGAGTGCCTGAAGGGTGGAGAGATAAATGAGAGGAGGTTGGGGTGGGGAGAAAGTAGCATAGAGTACAATAGGTGAGTGGGGATGGGGATGAAGGTGATAGGTTAGAGAGGAGGGTGGAGTGGATCGGTGGAAAAGAAGATAGGCAGGTAGGACAAGTCATGGGGACAGTGCTGAGCTGGAAGTTTGGAACTGGGGTGAGGTGGGGGAAGGGGAAATGAGGAAACTGTTGAAGTCCACATTGATGCCATGGGGTTGAAGTGTTCCGAGGCGGAAGATGAGGCGTTCTTCCTCCAGGCGTCAGGTGGTGAGGGAGCGCCGGTGAAGGAGGCCCAGGACCTCCATGTCCTTGGCAGAGTGGGAGGGGGAGTTGAAATGTTGGGCCACGGGGCGGTGCGGGTGATTGGTGCGGGTGTCCCAGATATGTTCCCTAAAGCGCTCTGCTCGGAGGCGTCCAGTTTCCCCAATGTCGAGGAGACCGCATCGGGAGCAACGGATACAATAAATGATATTGGTGGACGTGCAGGTAAAACTTTGGGGCCATGGATGGAGGTGAGGGAGGAGGTGTGGGCGCAGGTTTTGCAATTCCTGCGGTGGCAGGGGAAGGTGCCAGGATTGGAGGGTGGGTTGTGGGGGGATGTGGACCTGACCAGGTAGTCATGGAGGGAGTGGTCTTTGCGGAATGCGGAAAGGGGTGGGGAGGGAAATATATCCCTGGTGGTGGGGTCTTTTTGGAGGTGGTGGAAATATCGGCGGATGATTTGGTTTATGCGAAGGTTGGTAGGGTGGAAGGTGAGCACCAGGGGGGTTCTGTCCTTGTTACGTTTGAAGGAGTGGGGTCTGAGGGCGGAGGTGCGGGATGCGTTGGAGGGCATCTTTAACCACATGGGAAGGGAAATTGCGGTCTCTAAAGAATGAGGCCATCTGATGTGTTCTGTGGTGGAACTGGTCCTCCTGGGAGCAGATACGGTGGAGGCGGAGGAATTGGGAATGCGGGATGGCATTTTTGCAGGAGGTAGGGTGGGAACAGGTGTAATCCAGGTAGCTGTGGGAGTCGGTGGGTTTGTAAAAAATGTCGGTGTCAAGTCGGTCGTCATTAATGGAGATGGAGAGGTCCAGGAAGAGGAGCGAGGTGTCAGAGATGGTCCAGGTAAATTTAAGGTCAGGGTGGAATGTGTTGGTGAAGTTGAAGAATTGCGCAACCTCCTCGCGGGAGCACGAGGTGATACCAATGCAGTCATCAATGTAGCGGAGGAAGAGGTGGGGAGTGGTGCCGGTGTAATTACGGAAGACAGACTGTTCTATATAGCCAACAAAGAGACAGGCATAGCTGGGGCCCATATGGGTGCCCATGGCTACCCCTTTGGTCTTCACAGCAATTCACATCCAAGTATTTCAGATATATCCAACTGCTTGCTTGGCAGTGTGTTTGGCATGATCACTGCTGTAACGTGATACAGGTAGCACAGAATGATGTGGCACACTGATATACGAGAAGTTACACATGCCCCTGACTGAGGACTGCTGCACAGTATGACCAGCAGCCTGGTTTGCGTCTCTGCCAATTGCCACTACAAGGCATTGGTAGGACAAGGTAAAGCATTCATGCTGTGGGTATGCTGGAGGCAGGGGAATGCATGCTTAGGGAGCAAGGAAGCAGCCCTGATAGGCAGCTTGATCCATGATGTGGACTGAGTACCTCACCCTGGGCAGTAACTGGGCGCAATGCAGCCCGACATTGCTAGTTTCTGGTGAACCTCCCTCAGCAACTCTGGGCAGTTTGCTGGGGCATCAATAAGATACCAGAATGGTGATGACGGCTTCTGAATGTCAGGTTCCAATGTCCAAGGTGGAAGGGTACATGTGAGTGATGCCTGTGAATCGTATCCTGCTCTGCAGTTTGACTGTGGGTGAGACAGGGTGAGGCGGTGAGCTGACCACATCAAACACCCGCTCTGGTTTCCGTGTCAGGTTTCACGACGACTTATTTGTTGGGCACACTTGGTCAGATGAGTGGAATCTCAGTGAAGCACAATGGACTATTAACAAGGACATTAATGTTAGTCACTGTCAATTGGGACCTTGCTGCTGCCCGGTGAGATTCTCCCCAGACTGTTTGTGAAAAGCGTGAAAAACAGGGTGAGCTGAAATAAATGTGAAGGTGGGTCTCACCAGATTTCTCCTCTGACTCTGCTACCCATCTCAAGGAACACCTCATTTTCCACTTCAGCACTTTATAGCATCGGAGATTCAATACAGAATTCCACAATTACAAAGCATGACTTCAGGACATCTGTCCTCCAGCTTATTTCCATTTGTCCACATGACCATGTCTTATTGAATTTGCTCTGAGCAGTATGGACATTTTGCCTCTTTCCCACCTTCATAAACATCCATTTGACATCCCAATCATTTCTTCACTACTATTAGCAGTTTTTGGCTCTGGGCACCCTCAATTTACAACATAAAACTCAGCATTTTCCAGCCCCTTACAGTTGTGAACAAGAGTTAGATCAGGCTCTAGATATTAACTGTTTCTCTTTCCACTTGACTTCGCTGATCTACTCACTTCCTCCAGCACATACTGGAGGGACTACATTACCCATGCTGCCTTTCGAGCCCCAAGTCAGTGCGGTGAGGGCCACAAGCTCTGTGTCTGACAGAGAGTTCAGTCCACAGGGCCTGATGGGAGTTGTAGTTGACGAGCACACACGTCAGATGATTGCCAATGGCCAGGGGCTCCCACGCAGCTGTCACATCGTGTGGCTGGAATTGGGGGAGCGCTCCTGTAAATAACGAGTCGGGGAGGGTTGGGATTATAAACCAACAAACCCAGCAATCCACACCCTCCCTCTGCCCGCTCCCACAACCCGCACTCTCCCTCCACCCACCCCTTCAATCCGCACCCTCCCTCTGCCCGCTCCCACAATCCGCACCCTCCCTCCGCCCGCCCCTTCAATCTGCACCCTCCCTCCACCCACCCCTTCAATCCGCACCCTCCCTCTGCCCGCTCCCACAATCCGCACCCTCCCTCCGCCCGCCCCTTCAATCTGCATCCTCCCTCCGCCCGCCCCTTCAACCCGCACTCTCCCTCCGCCCGCTCCCACAATCCGCACTCTCCCTCCGCCCGCCCCTTCAATCCACACCCTGCATCCACCCGCTCCCACAATCCACACACTCCCTCCGCTTGCTTCCACAATCCGCACCCACCCTCTGCCCGCCCCTTCAATCCGCACCCTCCCTCCGGCTGCCCCCTCAATCCGCACCCTCCCTTCTCTCGCCCCCTTCAATCTGCACCCTCCCTCCGCCCGCCCGCTCCCAAAATACGCACCATCTCTCCGCCCGTCCTTTCAATTTGCACCCTGCCTCTGCCCACCCCTTCAATCCGCACGCTCCCTCCTGCCCGCCCCCCCAATCTGCACTCTCCCTCACGCCCGCCCCCTCAATCCGCACCCTCGTTCCCGCCCCCCCAATCTGCACTCTCCCTCCCGCCAGCCCCCTCAATCCACACCCTTCCTCCGCCCGCCCCCTCAATCCGCACCCATCGTTTGCCCGCCCCGTCAATCTGCACCATCCCTCCACTCACCCCCTTGATCTGCGCCCTTCCTACTCTCATCCCCTCAATCCGCACTCACTCTCTGCCCACCACCTCGATCCGCATGCTGCCTCTGCCCACACCCTAGATCCACACCCTCCCTCCTACCACCCCCTCAAACCACACCCTCCCTCTGCCCGCCTCCTCAATCTGCACCCTCCCTCCTTCCAAACTCTTCATCCACACCCACCCACCGCTCCCTCCATCTGCACCCTGCCTCCACTTACCCCCTCGATTTGCACCCTCCCTCTGCCTAAACCTTCGATTTGCACCCTGCCTCCTCCCACCCCCTTGATCTGTATGATCCCTCCACTCACCCCCTCAGTCCACATCATCCCTCCTACCCCCTCAATCCACATTCTCCCTGCGCCCACCCCCTCAAATCAACACCCTCCCTCTGCCCACCACCTCAATCCACACCCTGCCACACACTCACCCCTCAATCCACACCCTGCCTCTGGTGACTGTCTCAATCGACACCCTCCATTCACCGGCCCCCTCACTCTGCACCCTGCTTCTGCTGCCCTCCCCATTGACCCGCATCCTCCCGCCGCCTGCCCCTTCGACCCGCACCCTCCCTCTGCCCGCCTCCTCGACCCGCACCCTCCCTCTGCCTGCCCCATTGACCAGAACATTCCCTACACCATCTACCCACCCACAAACTCAATCCACACCTTCCCTCCTCCCATCCCCTCAATCCACACCTTCCCTCTGCCCGCTCCCTAAATCCACATCCTCCCGCCGTCCACCCACTCAGTGCACACCTTCCATCCCGCCCACCCTTTCAACCTACACCCTGCCTCCACCTGCACCATACACCCACCCTCTCCCATCATCTCAATGCTCAACCACCCTCTACCCACCCCCTCAACCCAGACCCTCCCATGGCCCACCACCTCAATTCGCACCCTTTCTCTGCCCTCCTCCTCAATCCACGCTCTCCCTACACCCAATGCACACCAAATCCCTCAAACTATACCCTCCCACCACCTGCACCTTCAATCTACACCCTCCCCCCATCCGCACCCTCAATCCATACCCTAACTCTGCCTTGAATCCACAGTCTGCCTCTGCCCACACCCTCAATCAACACCCTCATCAAGCGACCCCATCAGTCAATACTGTCCTCCACCAAGCCCCTGAATCAACGCCCTCCCTCCACCCACACCCTCAATCAACACACACCCTCCACTGATGATCTCCCTCTTCCTCTGCCAAAATCACTCCCACTGTATAAACTCTCCAACTGCTCTCCATCAATGCCATCCACTAAAGGCTCTGCCAACAGTCAAATGTGGTGATTAATCCCCACCTCTACTGTAAATTTATAGAGATGGTACTGAAAACCTTCTACCTATTAACTATACTGAGATTCCCTGTTTAGAGAGCTGGAACAGCCCAGCTATTCCCACAGAGAATTGCAACATGTTGGGATAAAATTAAACATGAGCAGCTGAATGATTGTAATTGGCCCTGTCTGAATGTCAGTGCTCAGCCGGTTGAGCTTCGGTGAGTGAACTGAAGTCCCTCCTCACAGGCCAGCCTTCAGCTGGAGATATAACAGGGTGTGTTGCCTGCACCATGAACACAGCACTGGGTCTCCCCAGTCACCTCACAATCACATCCACACTGTAACTGGGAGTGTAACTTCCTACTGCAGTTCTGGAAATAGGCAGGAAGGGACAGTTTGTCAGTTAGTGAGCAGCATACACCTGCAATTCTCCACTGTCTCCAAAACTGGGGACAGAAGTGGATAGGGAAATGGCACAGATATTATCTGTTGTTACATGGTGGGAAAGTTAAAAAAAGTAATTATAGGGAGCAAAAGGTCCTGTAAGTATAAGGAATTTAATCACATTGGTATAAATAAAGGCAAAGGAAAATAAAATGCTGACAATGATGGAGATCTAAATTAAAAAGTTCTGGTGAAGCTCAGCTGGTCTGGCAGCATCTATGGAAAGACTGATTGAGAATTCCAAAGAAGTCTGCTCAATTCTCTGGAGACAGGGGTTTGATTCTTAGCAGGTCATCTGGGGGAATACAAATGTAATTTTGTTAATGCCATGAAGAAAAAAAACCAGTCCCAGTAATGGGGACCATGAAAGAGTCATTGAGAAACAGAACAACTGAACAGGTTTGTTCATGTCCTTTAGGGGGGAAATTTGTCATTCTCACTTGATCTGGCCTCAGTGAGACTCCATCCCGACAGTAATGTGATCAACTCTTCAGGATAAAATGGATAAAACATTTTCTTTCTGTCTTCATGATACAGGGAACAAAACAAAATATAGAAAAATGCTGTAAACCCGGAGAACTTTATATTTGTCTTAGAGGGAGTGCAGGAAATGTTCAGATATTTTCTCACATTGTTCACTTGTGGGAAGTGGGTGTCACTGGTTGGGCCAGCATTTTATTACCTGTCCCTACCTGCATTTGGGAAAGTGGTGGTGAGCTGCCAGCTTGAACTGCTACAGTTCAAAACCACTCTGCAAAAATACACTAAACTGCAACCTACCGGGTCCGAGGAAGAATGACTTAACTGGAAGCTGTCAGAATCCACTCCACCAGATCACCAGACCACTCAAATATAAGAACCTACAAGGAAACGGGGTAAATGTGCCGGCCTGCTAGTAAGACTGAGACTACGTGGTTTCAAGACCCCCCCCCCTTTCCTAGCTTACACCTAGCAAATTTACAATCTCTGGACAACAACACAGATGAACTCAGATCATGGCTAAGCTTCCAGTGTGAACTGAGGAACTACTGTGCACTCTGCTTCACAGAAACCTGGCTGAACCCATCCATTCCCGGCTGTGTATTTCAGGCTTATGGTTTTTCTATCCATCGTATGGACTGTACAGCGTCCTCGGGTAAAACAAAGAGTGGAGGGGTTTGCTTTTTAATCAATAACTTGTGGTGCATGGACATTGCAACCCTGGGCAGCCATTGCTCCTCAAACCTTGAATTCCTCACCATCAACTGTTTTACCTCGGTTAAGAAATAGAGTTAGAACACAGACCACCTAGTTCTGAACCCCTAATCATCAAGGATGAGAATGGAGACCAGTGAGTAGGGAGTTGAATTTAACTAACGCTGAACTTGTTTTAGCTTCTGATAGCACACACTCTGAACTGGACTCTGTGAAGTTCATATGAAAAGGGCGGGGATTGTAAATTGGTTGCCTTTCAATCCAAGCTTTCCTCTTCCCTCAGGCTGCTTTGTGGACAGGTTTTAGGGAGGAAGATGAGGGAAAGGCTGTGTTTGTCTGGATCTCTCCTTCCTCTCTCACCATCTCCCACATGCACATACACACTCTTTTCCGTCACTGCCTCAAACACACATATTCTCTCTCTCTCTCTCTCACACACACATTAATGAGAGAGAGAGGGGTGAGGGAACCATTGTTCTCTCTCACACACGTGCACACACACACACTTTCTCTCACAATGCACACACACTTTCGCTCCCACTCAAATTTCCTCAACATCTCTCTCACTCTAACTAACTATCTCTCACACAGTTTTTTTTTTCTCTCTCTCTCTTTCCCTCTCTGGCCCTCATCTTGCTCACACTTGTTCTCGTGCACTCTCACCAGCTCCCAGACAACACATACACCCACTTACACTCTCGGGAGACTCACTCCACCATCTTAAATGCAGTCCCATCTTAAATGAAGAGACTCCTTCTTCCCATGGCAAGTTCCCAGCCTCACCACTGACCCTGCTCACTGGTCTGAGCCAGATGCCCACTCATCCAACCAGCAAGTATCCTGCAGCAGCCCATTGGGAGCAGGGTGTCAGATCTGCATCATTGCCACTCCTACACCATACCCAAATATAAACATCTGTTCCCACACTGATCCACTGCTATATGTAAAGGAGAAAGTGCAGGAAAAATTCAAGAGAAGAATGACCTGTGGATATATATCCAAACTGAATTCAGTTCCAACATTTATAATTCAAACCAATTTCTGAAGAGTTTCAGCAAACTGTTATTGAAAGTGCTTGATGCAGATATTTTACCTTTGACTGTCCATTGTGCAGGTCTGTGGACAGGAAACGATACGGCAGGTGACATTTGATGAGGCGATAGGATGTCAATTCCTAAAGAAAAATATAAAGTCAACTGCAGCAATTTACCTTTCTAAAATGAATAGGTTTCTTTAGCTTTTCTCTCCATTGGGTTCTGTCCCTTCATCCACAGTATTTCCAACCAAGGGCATGAACAAGGAACAAGTATCCAATCATTGGGATGCTTTACAGAGTTGACAGGAATAAAGGAAAATAAGTAGCCATTCAACCACTAAGCCTGCCCCACCCTCCAACCAGATCATTAATGATCATCTGCCTCAATGCCACAATCTTGGACTATCACTGTATACCTTGAAGTCAATAGTCTCTGGAAAGGTATCATTGTTTTGTTTTGAACATGCTAAATTTGACCTTCTACAGCCCTCTAGACTCAAGGATTTCAAAGATTCCCCCTCATCTCAATCTTCAATGGCCTACACCTTACTCTGACATTATATCCCCAGCTTCCACTCTCCAGGGAAAACATCCAGTGTACATGTGCCCAAAAAAAAATAGAATGTAGGGAAATAGATGGCGACATCTTGAAAATGTCCATATTACAGAGGAGGAAGTGCTGGATGTCTTGAAACACATAAAAGTGGATAAATATGGGAAGCGAGGGAAGTGATTACTCCACCCAGGAGTACTTATCTCTCCACTCTGGAAGCTCCCTGCCTCCATTTTTGATGAAGGGCTTTTGCCCGAAACGTCAATTTTCCTGCTCTTCCGATGCTGCCTGACCTGCTGTGCAATTCCAGCACCACTCCAATCTAAACTCTGGCTTCTAGCATCTGCAGTCCTCACTTCTGCCTAAGTGATTGCTGGGCCTCTTACTGAGATATTTATCATTGATAGTCACAGGTGAGGTGCTGGAAGACTGGAGGTTGGCTGACATGGTGCCACTGTTTAAGAAAGGTGGCAAGGACAAGCCAGGGAACTATAGACCAATGAGCCTGTTAGTGGTCGGCAAGTTGTTGGAGGGAATCCTGAGGGACAGGATATACATATATTTGGAAAGGCAAGAACTGATTAGGGATAGTCAGCATGGCTTTAGGGGTGGGAAATCATGTCTCACAACTTGATTGAGATTTTTGAAGAAGTAACAAAGAGGATTGATGAGGGCAGAGCAGTAGATGTGATTTATATGGACTTCAGTTAGGCCTTTGACAAGGTCCCCATGGAGACTGATTAGCAAGGCTAGATCTCATGGAATACAGGGAGAACTCGCCATTTGAAAACAGAACTGGCTCAAAGGTAGAAGACAGAGGGTGGTGGTGGAGGGTTGTTTTTTAGACTGGAGGTTTGTGACCAGTGGAGTGGCAACAAGATCGGTACTGGGTCCACGGCTTTTCATCATTTACAGAAATGATTTGGATGTAACTATAAAGAGGTATAGTTAATAAGTTTGCTGATGACACCAAAATTGGAGGTGTAGTGGATAGCGAAGAAGGTTACCTCAGATTACAACAGGATCTTGAACAGATGGGCCAATGGACTGAGAAGTGACAGATGTAGTTTAATTTAGATAAATGTGAGGTAACTGCACTTTGGGGCAGCAAATCTTAGCAGGATTTACCCACTTAATGGTAAGGTCCTCGGAAGAGTTGCTGAACAAAGAGACCTTGGAGTGCACTTTCATAGCTCCTTGAAAGTGGAGTCACAGGTAGATAGGATAGTGAAGAAGGCGTTTGGTATGGTCTCCTTTATTGATCAGAGTACTGAGTACAGGAGTTGGGAGGTCATGTTGCGGCTGTCCAGGACATTGGTTCGGCCACTGTTGGAATATTGCATGCAATTCTGGTCTCCTTCCTATCGGAAAGATGTTGTGAAACTTGAAAGGGTTAGAAAAGATTTACAAGGATGTTGCCAGGGTTGGAGGATTTGAGCTGTAGGGAGAGGTTGAATAGGCTAGGGCTGTTTTTCTCTCGAGCATCGGAGGCTGAGGGGTGATAATATAGAGGTTTATAAAATCATAAGGGGCATGGATAGGATAAATAGACAAAGTCTTTTCTCTGGGGTGGGGGAGTCCAGAACGAGAGGGCATAAGTTTCGGGTGAGAAGGGAAAGATATAAAAGAGACCTAAGAGGCAACTTTGTCACTCAGAGGGTGGTACGTGTATGGAATGAGCTGCCAGAGGAAGTGGTGGAGGTTAATACAATTGCAACATTTAAAAGGCATCTGGATGGGTATATGAATAGGAAGGGTTTGGAAGGATATGGGCCGGGTGCTGGCAGGTGGGACTCGATTGGGTTGGGATATCTGGTCGGCATGGATGGGTTGGACCGAAGGGTCTGTTTCTGTGCTGTACTTCTCTATGACTCTATGACTCTATAAATGCCGCTGCTTCTATCTACCACAGAAATTTCCCACTCCTATTCTAACTGCTGTGTAAATACCACCACAAGCAAAGGTTGAGGAAGCTCTGGATATGCTGTAATCCACCACTAACACCCTGGAGATGGAACATCCTGAGGCCCTGTTTATTGTAACTGGCGACTTTAATCAAGCCAATCTAAGGAAGGTGTTGCCCAAGGACCACCAGAACATTACCTGCCCCACCAGGGGTCAGAACATTTCAGATCAATGCTACACCAGTGTGAAGGATGCCTACCACTCCATCCCCACCCTCATTTTGGGAACTCTGACCATAATGCTGTACGTCTTCTCCCGGCTTACAGGCAAAATCTCAAGCAGGAGACCCCCCTCGCGGATACAGGTCTAGTGCTGGTTGGAAGAGGCAGAAGATCAACTCCGGTGCTGTCTGGAATCGGCTGATTGGGCCGTATTCAAACAGGTACGCCACCACCGTCACAGACTTTATCAGCAAGTGTGTGGAGGACTGCATACCGAGGAAGTCAATCCGGGAGTTCTCAACAGGAAACCCTGAATGAATGAGGACATACAGAACCTGCTAAACACCAGGTGTAAGGCCTTCAGATCAGGAGACCCACACAAATATAAGGAATTCAAGTATGACCTTCGCAGAGCCATTAAGACAGCCAAGGACCAATACTGATCCAAACTAGAGACCCAGATTGACACCAGGCGAGTATGGCAAGGAATGAAGACATCACGGGTTCTAAAAATGATCAGTACAAGATAGAAGATGATGACATAAACCTCCCAGATTGTCTCAATGCATTCTATGCTTGTTTTGAGCTGAATTTTGGTGTAGAGGTAACACCTATTCTGACAAATTCTGATGAACCTATCCCAGCAATCACTGCATCAGACGTCAGATCAGTTTTCCTTCATGTAAATTCAAGGAAAGCAATGGGACCAGGTGGACTACCTGACTGTGCACTCAGAGCATGTGCAGGTCAACTGGCAGAGGTCTTCTTGGACATGTTCAACCTCTCCCTGCGTCAGACCACTGTCCCTGCCTGTTTCAAGAGGGCCAACATCATCCCTGTGTCTAAGAAGGCTCATGTAGCATGTCTCAATGACTACCGCCCAGTGGCCCTAAATTTGGTGGTCATGAAGTGCTCACCTTTCACCCTACCAACCTTCGCATAAACCAAATCATCCGTCGACATTTCCACCACCTCCAAACAGACCCCACTACCAGGGATATATTTCCCACCCCACCCCTTCAGCATTAATCAACTCCAGCCTCCCTACTATTTACGGGCAGTACGGTGGCACAGTGGTTAGCACTGCTGCCTCACAGCGCCAGAGACCCGGGTTCAATTCCCGCCTCAGGCGACTGACTGTGTGGAGTTTGCACATTCTCCCAGTGTCTGCGTGGGTTCCCTCCGGGTGCTCCAGTTTCCTCCCACAATCACAAAGATGTGCAGGCCAGGTGAATTGGCCATGCTAAACTGCCCATTGTGTTAGGTAAAGGGTAAATGTAGGGGTATGGGTGGGTTGCGCTTCGACGGGGCAGTGTGGACTTGTTGGGCCGAAGGGCCTGTTTCCACACTAAGTAATCTAATCTAATCTATTCTTGACCCTCTCCAATTTGCCTATCAGACCAACAAATCCATGTCAGATGCCATATCACTTGCCCTTCACTGCTCACCCTAACATCTTGACACCAAGAACAGTTACTCATTGGCATGACGGCAAATACCCTTGCCAACCTTTATAGGTGGTAAAAACAATGACTGCAGATGCTGGAAACCAGATTCTGGATTAGTGGTGCTGGAAGAGCACAGCATCCAAGTAGCTTCAAAATCGACGTTTCGGGCAAAAGCCCTTCATCAGGAATAAAGGCAGTGAGCCTGAAGCGTGGAGAGATAAGCTAGAGGAGGGTGGGGGTGGGGAGAAAGTAGCATAGAGTACAATGGGTGAGTGGGGGAGGAGATGAAGGTGATAGGTCAAGGAGGAGAGGGTGGAGTGGATAGGTGGAAAAGAAGATAGGCAGGTCGGACAAGTCTGGACAAGTCATGGGGACAGTTACTGAGCTGGAAGTTTAGAACTAGGGTGAGATGGGGGAAAGGGAAATGAGGAAACTGTTGAAGTCCACATTGATGCCTTGGGTTTGAAGTGTTCCCAGGCGGAAGATGAGGCATTCTTCCTCCAGGCGTCTGGTGGTGAGGGAGCAGCGGTGAAGGAGGCCCAGGACCTCCATGTCCTCGGCAGAGTGGGAGGGGGAGTTGAAATGTTGGGCCACGGGGCAGTGTGGTTGATTGGTGCGGGTGTCCAGGAGATGTTCCCTAAAGCGCTCTGCTAGGAGGCGCCCAGTCTCCCCAATGTAGAGGAGACCGCATCGGGAGCAACGGATACAATAAATGATATTAGTGGATGTGCAAGTAAAACTTTGATGGATGTGGAAGGCTCCTTTAGGGCCTTGGATAGAGGTGAGGGAGGGGGTATGGGCGCAGGTTTTACAGTTCCTGCAGTGGCAGGGGAAAGTGCCAGGATTGGAGGGTGGGTTGTTTGGGGGCGTGGACCTGACCAGGTAGTCACGGAGGGAACGGTCTTTGCGGAAGGCAGAAAGGGGTGGGGAGGGAAATATATCCCTGGTAGTGGGTCTGTTTGGAGGTGGCAGAAATGTCGGCGGATTATTTGGTTTATGCGAAGGTTGGTAGGGTGGAAGGTGAGCACCAGGGGTGTTCTGTCCTTGTTACGGTTGGAGGGGTGGGGTCTGAGGGCGGAGGTGCGGGATGTAGACGAGATGCGTTGGAGGGCATCTTTAACCACGTGGGAAGGGAAATTGCTGTCTCTAAAGAAGGAGGCCATCTGGTGTGTCCTGTGGTGGAACTGGTCCTCCTGGGAGCAGATACGGCAGAGGCGGAGGAATTGGGAATACGGGATGGCATTTTTGCAAGAGATAGGGTAGGAAGAGGTGTAATCCAGGTAGCTGTGGGAGTTGGTGGGTTTGTAAAACATGTCAGTGTCAAGTTGGTCGTCATTAATGGAGATGGAGAGGTCCAGAAAGGGGAGGGAGGTGTCAGAGATGGTCCAGGTAAATTTAAGGTCAGGGTGGAATGTGTTGGTGAAATTGATGAATTGCTTAACCTCCTTGCAGGAGCACGAGGTGGCGCCAATGCAGTCATCAATGTAGCGGAGGAAGAGGTGGGGAGTGGTGCCGGTGTAATTACGGAAGATAAACTGCTCTACGTAGCCAACAAAGAGACAGGCATAGCTGGGGCCCATATGTGTGCCCATGGCTACCCCTTCGGTCTGGAGGAAGTGGGAGGATTCAAAGGAGAAATTGTTAAGGGTGAGGGCCAGTTTGGCCAAACGAATGAGTGTGTCGGTGGAAGGGTACTGGTGGGGACGTCTGGAGAGGAATACACAGAGGGCGTGGAGGCCCTGGTCATGGCGGATGGAGGTGTAGAGGGATTGGATATCCATGGTGAAGATGAGGCGCTGGGGGCCGGGGAAAGGGAGTCTTGGAGGGGGTGGAGGGCGTGGGTGGTGTCTTGAACGTATGTGGGGAGTTCCTGGACTAGGGGGGATAGGACAGTGTCAAGGTAGGTAGAGATGAGTTCAGTGGGGCAGGAGCATGCTGAGACAATGGGTCGGCCAGGGTGGTCAGGCTTGTGGATCTTGGGAAGGAGGTAGAACCGGGCAGTGCGGGGTTCCCGGACTATGAGGTTGGAAGCTGTGGGTGGGAGATTTCCTGAGGTGATGAGGTTCTGTATGGTCTGGGAGATGATGGTTTGGTGATGGGGGGTGGGGTCATGGTCGAGGGGGCAGTAGGAAGAGGTGTCCTCGAGTTGACGTTTGGCTTCAGCGGTGTAGAGGTCAGTGCGCCAGACTACCACTGCGCCCCCTTTATCTGCTGGCATGATGGTGAGGTTGGGATTGGAGCAGAGGGATTGGAGGGCTGCGCGTTGTGAGGGTGAGAGTTTGGAGTGGGGGAGGGAGGTAGACAGGTTGAGGCAGTTAATGTCCCGGCAGCAGTTGGAAATGAAGAGGTCGAGGGCAGGTAATAGGCCAGCGTGGGGTGTCCTGGTGGATGCAGTGTGTTGGAGGTGGGCGAAGGGGTCCTCGGAAGGTGGGCAGGAGTCCTGATTGTGAAAGTAAGCTCGGAGGCAGAGGCGACGGAAGAAGTGTTCGATGTCACGGCGTGTATTAAATTCATTGATGAGTGGACAGAGGGGGATGAAGGTGAGTACTTTGCTGAGGACTGATCGTTTGTCCTCAGTGAGGTAGAGGTCTGGGGTGATGGTGAAAACTCGGCAGGGCTGGGAGCTGGGATCTGGTGTGGGTGTGGAGCTGGGAGTGGGGTCGGAGCCAGTACCTGGAGTTGGTGTGATGGTGGGGGGAATGGGGGTGGAGGCATGAGCAGGGGTAGTGTTCCCCTTGGGGTTCTGGGGAGTGGGGATAGTGACAGTGGGGTCTGTGGAGGGCATGTCAGCAGAATGCAGGTGAGTGGCGCTGGTGGGGGCGGAAGTGGTGGTGACCACGGCAGTAGGGGTGGCAGGAGTCACTGAGCATGTGGCATCAGCGATGATGTGAAGGGCAGAAGTGATGTCAGGTGTGATGCATGAGGAATTGTGAGGGGTGGAAGTGGTTGTGGGAGTGGCCATGATGGGGGCAGAAGTGACATCATCAATCAGCGTGGGGGTGGTAGCTGCATCAGCCGCCTGGCTAATGGTGGAATAGGTTCCGAGGCCAGGGGAATCTTCTGGAATGTTTGAGGAGTGCTGGTTATGGAGGTGGGTGGATAAAAGTTTGTTGTACTTACAGTTTTTGATGTTTGAGATGGAATTGAAATACTGTTTGTTGAGAGTATGAATTCTCCTGAGGATGTAGTACAGAGCGGGTCCTTTGCAATTCTGAGAGTGTGTGGCCCTCAGCTGAGGCAGGGCTGACTGGAGCGAGGTTAGGTGCCGGCGCATTGCTGCAAGCGTGGAGCGGAGGATCTTGAAGGAGAACTGTTGCTGGTGTTTTTGAATCTGTAGTCTGTACTGTTTGTCCTGTTCGGGACCGAACTCTGCTGGTTTAAAGGTGGTCCGGAGTCCGTGTGGGATGAGTTGGTTACGGAGGCAGGCACTGAGGAAGCAAATGTGGTTGTGGTAGCGAGTTTGTTTCACGACATGGTTGAAGAGCTTCAGGGCAGAGGAAATGACCTGGGAGTTGCAGTGGGAGAGGGACTCCCTGAGATTCTTGTAGAGAGAGGAGGAAAACTTCTTCAAGGCAGGCATCCTTGTAAGAGGATTCGCAGTAGGGTTAAAATCAACTCGGTCAAAACAATGACTGCAGATGCTGGAAACCAGATTCTGGATTAGTGGTGCTGGAAGAGCACAGCAGTTCAGGCAGCATCCAAGTAACTTCGAAATCGACGTTTCGGGCAAAAGCCCTTCATCAGGAATAAAGGCAGTGAGCCTGAAGCGTGGAGAGATAAGCTAGAGGAGGGTGGGGGTGGGGAGAAAGTAGCATAGAGTACAATGGGTGAGTGGGGGAGGGGATGAAGGTGATAGGTCAAGGAGGAGAGGGTGGAGTGGATAGGTAGAAAAGAAGATAGGCGGAAAAGAAGATAGGCAGGTAGGACAAGTCCGGACAAGTCATGGGGACAGTTACTGAGCTGGTAGTTTAGAACTAGGGTGAGGTGGGGGAAGGGGAAATGAGGAAACTGTTGAAGTTCACATTGATGCCTTGGGGTTGAAGTGTTCCCAGGCGGAAGATGAGGCATTCTTCCTCCAGGCGTCTGGTGGTGAGGGAGCGGCGGTGAAGGAGGCCCAGGACCTCCATGTCCTCGGCAGAGTGGGAGGGGGAGTTGAAATGTTGGGCCACGAGGCGATGTGGTTGATTGGTGTGGGTGTCCTGGAGATGTTCCCTAAAGCGCTCTGCTAGGAGGCGCCCAGTCTCCCCAATGTAGAGGAGACCACATCGGGAGCAATGGATACAATAAATGATATTAGTGGATGTGTAAGTAAAACTGATGGATGTGGAAGGCTCCTTTAGGGCCTTTATAGGTGTGCAATCAAGAGCATTCTGTCTGGATGTGTCACTACCTGGTCTGGCAACTGACCATTCAAGATCAGAGATGGTTACAGAGAGTGGTGAACTTGGGCTGGACAATCACATAGGCCAACCTGCCATCTATAGAATCCATCTATCAGCACGTTGTCAAGAAAAGGCCGCCAGCATTCTGAAAGATCCATCCCACCCTGGCAACGTTTTTCTACAACCTCTACCATCAGGGAGAAGGTACAGAAGCCTGAACACACACACCAGCCAGTTTTGAAACAGCTTTTACCCTACTGTTATTAGAATACTGAATGGCCTCACAAATTCTTAACATTCGCCTGTACTTGTATTTTTGTTTTTGCCACTGTTCACCTATTATTTACTTATCTATGCTACTTAACTATGTGATCTGCCTGTATTGCTCACAAGACAAAGCTTTTCACTGTGCCTCGGTACACGTGACAATAAATTTAATTCAATTAAACTGCTGGAGGTAGATCCACACTGCTTTCGGGAGGGAAGTCCAAGACATTCACTCAACAACACTGAAGACAGTGTTGTTCCAAAACAGGGTGGTGAGTGGCTTGGAGGTTAATTTGCAGGGGAAAGGTGGTGCACCCATGGATCTGGAACTTTGGTGAATTTCTGCAGTACATCTTAGTGCACACTGCTGCTGCTATTGAGCATTGGTTATGGACTGACTGCATGTTTGTGGATGTGGTGCCAATCAAGTGGGTTGCTTTGCCCAGCATGGTGTCCAGCTTCTTTGTTGGAACAGCAGTCACCCAAGCAAGTGGGGAGTAGTCCATCATCCTCCTGATTTGTGTCTTGGAGATGGTGGACAGGCTTTGAGAGGGGCGTCAGGTGAGTTAATTGATTCAGAATTCCAAACCTCTACTCTAGGAGCCACTACATTTTTACAGTTC